>NC_081328.1:863356-1185023 GCF_026419965.1 Kogia breviceps | reverse complement strand
TGATGCCGGAGGCGGGTCTTGGAGCCCCCCTCTGCGGGTGGAGGTTCCGGACGGTTCGGGCACAACTGCAGGCTCGGCCCCTCAAGATGAGCAGGGGCCGCGTGGGTGCTTCTGGAGGCGAGCCTGCACACCCGGACGTGTGCACGGCGGGTCCTCGGGGCCGCTGCTTGTGCACGTTTGGTTTAGGGGCTCAGAATTAATAAGGCTCTGCTGCACTGCCGTTTGCGTTTTTTATCTTAGAATGATGGTGTTCTCTGCGGTGCCCTTGTCACTTCTCCAGCCTCAGAAGGTCAATTGCTGTTACAAATGGGCCCCTAGCGTGATGAAAACCCTTTTGTAATGACAGCATTTCCCAAGTTCGTGTAGTCATCTGCTCAGGAAAATGCCAGGGGATAAAACTGCTTCTTTGTTGTGAGAGGCTGGCTACTCTCTGCTGTGAGAAGGGGTTGGATGGAAGGAGGGCGATCTGGGCCTACAGGCGGCAGCCAGGAAACCTGCTTTGCAGTCTGGGCTCTGCTTTTGGCCGCGGGGTACGAGCGGGGCCATCGTTTCCTGAACCTCACATTCCACCCACTGCAAAACGGTTCTCCGAGAGTATAAAACGCCCTTCAGATGTTCTGGGCCACCTGAAATGTAGGTAGATCTCGAGTTCCTGGGTGGGGGGGCCACGCCTCTGGGTCCCTGGCCAAGGAGGGGCCCGCAGGGCGGGCTGCAGTCACACCGACAGCCATGCCCAGGCCAGGGCTCCTCCTGGAGAGTCTGCGGCCCTGCCCGGTGCAGACGTGCCGGCCTCTGCTGTCCCGGCCTCCCCCAGGAGCCCGGCTGCGGCGACCGTGTGGCCCTGGCTGGTTTATTCACCCCCCACGCCCCAGCGGGGCGCTTGCAGCCCTGCCCAGCGAGGCAGCTCGCGGAGGGTGACATTTTGCAGACCGCCTCACGCCAGCCTCCCCTGGGGAGGGCCAGGCCCCTGCGGGAGATGCACGTGCGGCCGTGCCCACGAGCACGGTGCCTGCTCTGCCCGCCCGCACCCCGCGCTTCTCACCTCCCGCTCCCCCCGCGTGTCTCCCGTGTTCGCGCGGGATCAGAGCCTACTCTCCTCGGCTGTGGGACGTCATGGCTCTGGCCGGTCACCCAGTGGCCTGTCCCATCCTCCCCTCAGATCCAGAAGTGGGGCAGCGTCGAGTGGGCCCACGAGTACGAGCTGCAGGACCTGCAGGCGCGCACGGCCGCCGGCGCCCTCTTCGTGCACCTCTGCTCCGAGAGCTCGGCCGTCAAGCACAAGCTGCTGTAGGGGTGAGGCCAGGCCCCAAGCCACGCGGCTGGTGGAGGCCAGCTTGGGCCGAGGCAGGGGGCGTGGGTACGAGTGATTATATTGAACGATTCTTTGCCTCGAAGCGCATGGAGCCCCCACTCATTGCTCCGGTCACCTCTGGGTCCCCGAGGCCGCCCTGCCTACCCACAGGGCACGTACTGCTGGGCCGGACCCTCCCACCAGGGAGCTCTCAGTGGCCCTTAGCCCCAAGGCTTTTGTTTTCCGGTTTTTAATCAAACAGTCTTTTAAAAACGAGTCCTCCTTGGTCCGAGCCATCTGTTTCTGTTTGTTTGTTCCTACTGTTTTAGCAAAAATGATTTACTCTTAAAAATAGAAAGTAGGGTTTCCCTGGTGGCGCAATGGTTACGAATCCGCCTGCCAATGCAGGAGACACGGGTTCGAGCCCTGATCCGGGAAGATCCCACAGCTACCGAGCCCGCATGCCACAACTACTGAGCCCTCGTGCCTAGAGCCCGTGCTCCGCAACAAGAGAAGCCACGGCAATGAGAAGCCCGCGTGCCGTGACGAAGAGTAGCCCCTGCTCGCCGGAACTAGAGAAAGCCCGCGCGCAGCAACAACGAAGAGCCAACGCAGCCAAAAATATAAATTTAAAAATATATATTTAAAAAATAGAAAGTAAACAGTGTTTGTTGTTTCTGGGATAAAAGCCTGGGCAGGGCCACCTGATGTGCACATGACCTGCTCAGGGATCCCAAGGTCCTCCTGACAGGGCCACTCACAGGGCTCCCGACTGCAGGCGGGGTCTCTGGGTGCCTGGGCCCGGGTCAAGGAGCAGGGAGAGTGTGAGTTTGGGGCACAAAGGCCTTGGAGCGGCTGGGCCTTGCTCGCCCCCATTCCGGGGGCACCGGCCACGTCCCCGCACCCTGAGTGTGCTCGCCAGAGGTACTGTCACAGCCCCACCTCAAGGGTGACGCCCAGCTGTGCTCTCAGCTGCGGAGGGTCCTTGGGTCCCCGCGGCCTCCGCCTTGGTGGGCTGGCCGGGCCCCAGGCTGTGCCGCTGTACCCGGGGAAGGGCCCGCCTGCCCTGGGCGCCTAGGGGTCGCTCTCACCAGACGCCAGCTGCTCAGACGCGGACACAGAGCATGGAGAGAGGTAACCAAAGTCCTTTACTTCTCTACCTGTGGGGGTCGGGGGTTGGGGGTCGGGGGTCGGGCTGGGCCGCAGCCCTAGTCCAGGAGGTCGCTGAACTCCAGGCTGTCCAGCTCGCTCTGCACGTGGTCGACGTACTGGTAGATCTCCTTCACGCGCCTGCGGTTCCTCATGATCTCGTCCTTGTGAATCTGAGGGGCACACGGCGGCCGGGCCCGTCAACTGTGAGCCCGCCTTCCTGACTCCGCTCTCCCTGCTCCAGCCCCGCGGGCGCGTCTGCCCCGGGGCGGGGGGCGGGCCCTCGGCCGCGCCCACCTTGTCCAGCAGGTGTGCGCACCAGGAGTTGACCCCGGTCACCAGCTCGTCCTCCCGATTGTCCAGCTTCAGGAGGTGGATGTCGTGTGAGGCCCCGACCGCGTTAAGGATCGTGTCTTTGTCCACGAAGAGCTGGGGAGCGAGGAAGCGCAGGTGAGGGACGGGGCCCAGCTCCCCGCGGCGGGGGCGGCGCCCAGCCCGCATCCTGATTCCTCGGGCTCATCTCGGGCGGCGGCACCAGTGCCCGGGGGGAGCGTGCCCTCCCCAGGAGAAGGCAGGGCAGCCCCGGCCACCTCGCCAAGCGTCTCCAAGTCTGACTTGCCTGAAACCTGCCCGTCGCGTGGGCAGCACAAGGCTGACCGAGGGGCACAGGCCCCCCCCCGAGGACAGAAGGTCCCACAAACCGATGGGTCTCTGCTGCCCCTCACGTCAATCCAGTCGGACCTGGGGTCCCACCTGGGCTCCTGCCTCGTTCCCACCCGCTTCCCCGCCAGGCCCGGCTGGTTCCAGGTGTTCACACGTGAACCGGCCACGTGCGCCCGGCGCGGCTGCGCATCCACGCGGTCACTTCCCAGAGCGGGGAGGCCTTCGCTGGCGGCTGCTTCAGCTTTAAGCGGAGGCGCTTCGTGTCGCCAGTGATGGCGAGGGACCTGAAAGCTCTGTGTTGTAGAGAGGGCGCGGGCGGGTGTGTACACGTGGGTTTGTCTCTCTTTCGGGCGCAGTTAGCCTAATGATCTCCAGAATACAGTCTGTGGATCTTGAAACGTTAGTGTCTCTGCAAAAAGAGTGTCCTGAGAGCCCGTTACTGATACGCCCACTGATGGTTAGAGACAGAGACCAGACTTCTGTTGCCGAGGGCTTCATCTGAGAGCCCCTGTCCTGCCCGTGTCCACCACCCACACGCTCCCCGTCAGCTCTGAGCCTCGGTTTCCTCTCCTGTGAAAGGGAACCACGCTGGCACCTGTCTCACTGAGTCGGCTTGGAGATTAAAAGGGCAAACACGCGTCCAGAGCTGCTCAGGCAGCTGGCCCTCGGGAGGCCCTCGGTCCCTGTCGGCTCCTTGTGGTAATAATTCCGCTTTAGTCAGGGCCTGCTACCCCCAGTCTTGTTGCTTAAGCGTAAGGAGACGGTGTGGCATCTCCTGCTACAGGTGTTCCTAAGGGACACAGCTGACGGGCCCGCAGAGGGAGGGCTGTCCAGCGGGCGCTGCTGGCTGCTCCACGAGGCCTCCAGGGTGGCACCCGATACCAGTGCTGCCCGCGAGCCCAAGGCAGCCCCTTAGCCCAGAGGCAGAGCCCCATCACCCTGGGGTCTGGGGCCAGGGGCAGACCCAGAACACCCTCTTTGTCTGCAGCGAGGGCTCAGTGCCCGGGCTCGGCATCTCAGACTAAGGTTTGCATCCAGACTCGTCCTCACAACACATCTTGGGTGTTCACCGAACTTCCCTGAGACCCTGTCTCCCCAGCTTTCCCATCTGTAGACCGGGTGGGAAAGCCACTTTCAGGGGTCCTTTGGTGAGTTAACCAAGCCCACGCGAGCCCCACCCAGTCAGCAGCCCGAGTGTCCCGGGGCCGCGGGAACAGGTGTCAGGTGGCACCGTGCAGAGCCACCACCCTGGAAGCACCCACCCAGGCTGCTCACCTCCCGTTGACTTCGGGGCCTCCTTTTCTGCATGTCCCAGTCCTCAGAGAGGTGTCACAGACCCCGGAGCCTTGCGTCAAAAACTCCACGACCGCTAGGTGGTCTGTCAGGTGGCTCCAGCCAGGGTGGGCTCTCGGGGGCAGCCTTACTTCAGGCTCAGGAAGGTGACCTCTCCCCGCGTCTGGGTGTTTGAGGAGGCCCTGCCACCTTGCCGCTGCCCTGGCGACTGTATCGGCCCCTGACAGGGGCTGCGGGGTGGGAACTGCTGGTCCCTGCCTGCAGGACTCCGCCAGCACCTGACAGCGGGTGTGGTGGGCCCGGCACCCCGGGCGGGGGGCTGACCGCGGTGTGGGAGAGGCCACTCCTGCCTTCCCCGGGGGCCTGTATGTAGTGTGAAGAGTAACCTTAGCAAGTCGACGGGAGCACGATAGCTTGGAACCGTGATGAACGGCTGTGATGGAGAGGCAGTCGGCCTTCGGGAAGGTGCTGGGTGGGGGCCCCCTCCAAGGAGCTGGGTGTGAGCTGAGATCTGAAAGACGGAAGGAGCCGGGTGCACGGAGGCCTGGGGGAAAGAGTGTGTCGGGGCGGGGCGCGGCGGAGACCTTGCTCCAGGACTCACTAGGGGGACGGAGTCCCAGGGTCTCTGGCTGCTGCGTGGAGAAGAGCAGTAAGGCCAGGGTCCCGCAAAGGGCGGTGGCAGCTTGCCTTGGTGGAAAGCAGAGGAGGAGAGAGCTGAGGGGCGCAGTGAATGGTGAAGGAAGGAAAGTGGGTGCCCTTCGCAGTGACACAGCCCACCCGTTGCCGGCCCCCAGCGCAGGAGACCTGGAGCCCCGCGAGCGGGCAGAGACCCCAGCAGTGCCTCCCGCCATAGACACTCGGGGCTGAGACGACCTTCCGGGGAAATCTCGGACCTCAACCTCTATTTGTCGCTGCCTCTCTTAGAAGGTGCCAGAAGCCCCACAGAAATGAGCTTTGAGAAAGCAACCTCTCGGTAAGTTGAAAGCACTTAATTATCACAAGCTCCTCTGTAGCTGGGCTGCACTGGGTGCCCACCAGCTGCTTTGCTTGTTAGCCTATCTCGCCTACCTACCGCCCCTCTTGCAGATGAGGAGACTGAGGCTCTGGCAAGTTTTTCAGGCTTTACGGGGGCCGCGGGGCGGGGCTGCGTCTGCCTGGCGCCCGGGCTGCCCCGCCCACTGGACCCGGCCCCGCCCCCGCACTCACCGAGCGCACGGCGTCGGGCAGGTCCTCGTCCAGCTCGCCCTTGACTGTCTTCTCCAGGGTGCTGATGGCGATCTCCAGGAGCTTCTCGTGGTGGTGGTTCTCCAGGTCCCGGCACTGAGCCATCGTGCACCGCGAGTTAAGCCAAGGCCGGGCTGGAGCAGGCCCGGCACGCCCTCCCCTGCGCTGGGCCCCGTGTATCCCCGCCTTCAGGGCCCTCCGACTCGCCCGCCACGCACCCCCTCGGGGTCCCGCCTGGTCCACTCCCCTCCAGCCCTTTCTCCCTGCAGCAGCCGGAGTCCCGGCCCACCCCTGCTGTGATGGCGGCTCTCACACTCTGTTGTGACCTAAAGGCCTCCTCTTGGAACCTCCTCTCCCCGTCCCCTGGGCCTTTGCACAGGCTGCCTCCTGAGCCTGCCTGGAACGCCCTCCCCGCCGTTCCAGCCCATCCCTGTGGCGGCCCACCCTCAGGTCCTCACTTAGTGGACCCTCCTTCAGGGAGTTGCCCGGCCCGGCTTCCGGTCGGCTGCTTCCATAGCTCGGTCACCCAGCGGGACTGTGGGCTCAGGAGGGCAGGACTGGGGTGACTTCTGGGGTGGACTTCAGGGCCCTGAGTTCAGGTGGCAAGAGGTCAGGCGTGCCCCCAGTGTGGGTTCCTAACCTGACACTTAACCCGTCTCCTTCTAGATGGTGTTTGTCAGTGGCTTCGGCATAGAGGTCGCCCCACCCCCAGGGCATGTGCACCTGCAGTGGGGGGGGGTGGGGGGTGGACTCGGGGGTGTGGCCTCCCGGTGAAGTCACTCATTAGAGAACAGACGGGCCAGGACTTGTGCTGCAAGCAGTGGCCTGCAGAGCCACCCAGTGGGCATCAGACTTCTACTCTAAGAAGGCGCCTTTGTGCTGAGGGTCAGGAAGTATTCCTCGAACATTCCAAGTGGTTGGCAAATCCCCATCCTTTGAAGGTGGGCTTTTTTCCTTGGTGGCAGTGGGAGGGGGCAGGCATGTGACTCCACAGGGAGCCACCTGGAAGGGACCCCACTTAGTTGCATCCTGCTTAGCTGTGAAGAAGCTGTCCCCTTCTGTGCCTTTTGCTTAAAATGCAGGCGCCTCCCCCCAGCCCCCTGCGGGCGGGGAGCGGTGGTGCAGGCCCTGAGAGCCCCGCAGCCCGCAGCGCCTCCCCGCAGAGGGGCGTCAAGGAAAGGATATAGGCTTTGGACGTTTTCGACAAAGAGTCCCACCAAGTCGATGATGTTCCTTTCAAACATGTTAATAGTCTCCTGGAAATGATAAAGAACATGCATATTTAGACGTGAACGCCGCCGAACGGCACCAGAGCAAAGTGCTCCTTGCCACTCCGCGGGCAGTGACCGCAGACCTTGAGGGTAAAGACCAACCGCCTGACCTTCGCCAGGTGGCGCTGTGAGCCGACCCTGCCTCTCCTGACGGCTGCCCCCAGCCGTCACCCTCCAGCCACTTTGCCTCGCTCACGCCCCCGGGGCTTTCGTGTGGCACCTTCTCCAGGCCTCTGCCTGGGCTGGTCTCTCTGCCAGGAGCCCCCCACCAACGGGCACACACACAGCTCACCCCGTCCTTGGGGCTCTCAGTGGCATCTGCCTCCATCCCCTCCGGAGAAACGGGCGGGTGGCTAGGAGCCAGGCTGCCTGCCAGCCCCACTACTGGCTGTAACTCGGAACGTTGTTAACTTCTCGGGCCTCAACCTCCCACCTGTGAAATGGGTTCCCTTCGCACAGTACGTGTCTCACGAGGTCGTGGTGAAGCAGAAACGGGTTTCTTCACACAAAATGCTTTGCAAGGTGCCTGGCAGAGAGGAAACCCTCGGGAATGCCGGCTGTTGCCCCAGGCCTCTCACCTGCGAGGCTCCCACCTCCCTCCCTGAGGGCACCCCTGTATTGCTGCATCTAGTGCGGAGCAAGGCGCCCGGGCCTCACCCAGAGGCCCTGGGGAGGGCTGCTACCCAGTGAGCCCACACGGTGGGTCACGCCCCTGACCTACTCCAGGCTCTAGGGGCTGCAGGGTGGGCCGACAGCACAGGGAATGCACCTGAATCCGAGGACTGTCTACAGACTGAGCTAATTATACATTTTTCACACGTGTGTAAACCCTCTTGTAATGAAAAACAATTGGGCCATTGAAAAGCACAGCTCCACTGAGTAGCTTTTTGGCGGCTAGTAAGCACAGGTTCTGGTGAATTGCGGGATGCTGACCAGGGGGTCCTCCTGCTCGGAAAGGTTGGGAGCCGCTGCCTGAGCCCCCCGATGCCCCACGGACGTGCTCTGCGGCGCCGCAGCCTCCCCAGTGGGGCGCGAGCGTCTGCTCTGTGATGTGCTGGGAACCTGAACGAGGGAGGCATCGAGGAGGCGCTGGCGGGGGGGCCGGGGGGCCACGGCGGCAGGCGGGAGGTTCCCTTCATCACCGCTCTGTAGGCCCCGGCCTTGGCCTCCAGCTGCCTGGTAAACAAATGCACAGGTCGGTCTGGCCGCCCCGGGTTTCACGTAGCAGCACTTCGTGAGGCTCCTCGCTCGCCCCGAGATGCAGCGACTACAGGCTGCGTACCGGGAGCCTTCCTTCCATCCCAGAGTCGGGGGTGAAGAGCGGGGTCCGTTTTGTTTCTCGACAGCTCCTTGGGTCTAATAAAAGACTCTCCCTGCTGCGGCTCTGCACTCTTCCTAGATGGGGAGACCGTTCCAGAGGAACGAGCTCACCTCTCGTGCTGCGCAAGGGCCACCTGTCATCTCAATGACTGAAAAGCACCGCAAGCGCAGAAAGCTTTCGTGAGACCCGCCGAGTAGCTCCGGGGAAGGTGCTCCCTCGCCAGGTCCTCGCACAGGAGCCCAGCAGGGCCGTCGCGTCACGTGTGTTCCCGGGGCCCCGCCTCACCTCCAGCTGCTCCACCAGCTGCATCTCGAGCGTCATGAGCACGTCGACCAGCTCGGCGAGGTCCTCGCTGTGCTCCGCCATCTTCATCTCGAAGTTGGTCAGTTCAGAGTCGTCTCGGACGGAGCTTAAGCTCTGGAAACAAAACCTGTGCTTTAGGAATCCACAATTAAGTGTAATTCCTGAAGCGACGGGCAGCAGTTTGGTTTTGTGGGTCGGAACTCGGATTATGGGGTCGGACTGCCCAAGTCCGAGCGTGAGCTCCACCCCCTCCACAGCGGAGGCCGTCAGAGCAGAGGCTCCACCAGCTGGTGAGTTACCAGGCGTGGAAGGAGCGATGGCTTCAGAGTCACGTGGACCTGAACTGGGAGCCGGCTGGGTCACCGTGGGACCCGAGTGACTCCCGTCTCCTCGGGTGCAGGGGCAGAGAGCCTGAGCTTCACGAAGCCTGGGGATGGGGCGCTGTCTGTGAGGCCCTGGCTCGCAATGGGCTGACTCCCAGCCCAGCGGGGCTCTGCGGGGGAGGTTGCAACACAAGGTGGGCCCTGTCTTGGGGGAAGCCAGCTGGACCCCCGCAGCACCCCGTGTGCAAGTAGCTGCCAGGTCCGCCTGCAGTGAGAGGTGCTCGTGGGCTGGAGAGCACGGGGGTCCGAGCCGCACCCAGTACCAGCCGTCCACCGACGGGGGGCCTGGGGGCTCGGCCGGCAGACGCAGTGTCAGCAGAGTGACCAGGCGTGACTGGGGGGCGCGGGGCGTTTGTGGTCACGGCCACCCCATCTGGAGGAAGATCAGGCTCCTTCCCTCTATCAAGCCTGACCTGAAAGCAAGCGGCTTGCCCCGTGGGTCTCGGGCCGTCAGAGGTGGAGGGGCCGGGCCTCTGGCAGGGGGCACCTGGAGCAGGAGGAGGGAAGTGGCGGGCAGGGCCTACCAGCAAGTGCTTCTCCTCGAACTTGGCGATCTTGGCCTTGCTCTGCTCCTGCTTTTCCTGGATGGCCTCCTGGACACACCCCATGAAGGTGTCGAGCTCCACCCTCCGCTTCTCCTGCTGCTTCAGGCCGTACTCGAAGATGTTCAGGCAGATGGCGACGAACTTGTCCTTGTAGGTGAGTGGCCGTTAAGGAAGCTCACGGCTGCCTGGGGGGTGCACGTGGGGGTGGAAGCAGCTCCCATAGCAGAGCTGCAGCTGGGATTTGGAGTATGAATCAGCGGTTGGGCATCTCCACCCTCAGCCTGAGGGATTCAGGGAGGGTCCTGCGTGGTGGGGGCGGGGCGACAGAGCAGAAGAGAGACCCCCGGGGGACCTGAAGGGGTCAGGAGCCCGGAGCGGGGGGAGCGGCCGGGGGGCTGAGCAGCGCGTGTTTCTGTCTCTGGGGCCCTGTTGTCCAGGCCGTCTTTGTGCTTGGCGGCCACGGGTGCACAGGGAGGCTGCGGAGGTCAGGGGACCAGAGGGCCCCAGGTGCAAGGCCCGGCCCTACAGCTGCTTCTGTGGCCTCCTCGCTGCTCTGGGCTGAGGGTTCCACATCTGCAGCGCCTGCCACACGAGGGGCGCTTAGGTGCTGAGGTCGGGCGGGGCTGCAGCCCAGGGCCAGGCCGGGAGGAGAGCCGACCCCTCCCCACTCTCCTGAGCGGTGGGTGTTTAGGGGCACTGTGACTCGCTGTCTCTGCTCAGTGTTCACACCGAGTCCCTCAGCCACGATGACAAGCGCCCATCACGTCCCCTGGGGGGAGGGATGCAGGCTCAGCCCGCAGCTCCTAAGTGCACAGCCTGGACAACTCACCCTCTCCGAGCTCAGCTTCCCCAACTACGACAAGGTAGTTGGGGTCCAGCACAGCACCCACCCCATGGGGTGGTTGAAGCAGTTTTAAATGCTGGATGCAAAGCGCACAGCGGGAGCCCATAAACAAGGTAATGAGGGTCAGCGTCACAGACACCAGACACGGTCAGCCAGCCTCCATCTCTGGCAGCCCGGGCCCTGCCGACCAGATACCCATGTGTCCCCGCGCTCGCAGCCGACCCGGTTCTCGAGGCCCTGGGTGCGCCACCTGAGGCCCAGAGTGGAAGGGGAGCCCCCCGATTCCCACGCCCAGGCCCTGGGGGCGGCCGTGACCTGGAAGGGTATGTCTGCAAGAGCTCGTCCACGCCGGGCAGGTGGGACAGCTGGCTACCCTCCACGTCCTCGGCGTACATGCTGTCAAACAGGAAGGGGCCGTTCAGGTGCTCCACGAAGGCCGCCTGCGGTCAGAGACACAGTGGGCTCCCTGGGCAGGGCCCTGTGCTGGGCACCTCGGGAGGGCAGGCTGGGGAAGGGCAGGCGACGGGCCCGGCACAGACGGGTGCCCGGCTCGGTCGGTCCGGCCGGAGGAGACGCGCCACGGAGAGGAATGAGCTTTCCTGGCTCCCCCCCCCCCCCCCAGCCGCCTCCACCGCCGCCAGGAAGCAGCCAGGGGTCTTAAGGACAGGGGCTGCTCTGAGAGATGGTTCCGGCACAGAGGGCCCGGCCCTTGTGCGGGAGGGGGGCCTGGAGGCCGTGGGAGGAGCAGGGGCAGGTCCGAGTGCTGCCCTGACTGAGGTTCTGGCAGCCCAGCGGCCCTGGGCACCAGCCGTTCTCAATAAAAGGGCAGGCTTTGGGGGCCTGGGCCCTGCTCACCTTCACGGCACTGGCCCATGACCTTGGCAGCATCCCGGGGCGGGCGGGGCGGGTCCTCCCACCGGTGGCCTCGTACCTTGTGCTCCTCCAGCTCCCGGCACCGGGCGCGCTCATCCTCCAGCTGGGCCTGCATCCGGCTCTCCTGGTGCTTCAGCTCATCGATGACGTACCGGTGCTTCGCCTCCGCCAGCTCCTTCTGTTGGAGGATCGGGAAGCGGCGGCGTCACCAGGGTCGGGGGGGTCCCTCCTAGCCGCTGGCCTCTGCCGTGCCGTGGCCTCCCCAGCGTGGGCGGGGATCCCCTCCCCGCGGCCCTTGCCAAGTATTCCGAGCCTCAGGGAAATCAGTGGGGGAAGCAGCACGGGCAGGCCGAGGGTCCGTGGGACATCCCTGGGGTGGAGGCCCCCGGCGCAGACTCGGCCGCTCCCCCAGGCCTCCCCGGCCAGGCTCTGGCCCTCTTGTAGGGCTGCACAAGGGAGAGGTGCAGTGGGTGCCCGAGCCACAGGCCTGGGCATGAGGTCTCGGCTCTGGGCCCTGCCCCCTCTGGCCCTCCCCCCCCACCCCCGTCCTGCGTATCCCCTGCCTGCGCCGGGGGCTGCTGGAGCCCCAGGTGGCATCGCCTGTGCTAAGGCTTCAGGTACAAAAGCACCGCCGACCCTCTGTGCTCCAGTATCTGCTCCCCCCCGGCCCCGCCCCTCCTCTCTCAGGACCGCGGCCTGTGCCCCCTGCCCTCTCCCTCTTACGCTGTAAGCCCCACGCCAGCGTCCAGGCCCCCGAATGCGCATCACCTCGTGAGCTCCGCTGCAAATCACAGGGTTCTTCTCCACGGGCCTCGGTCTCAGCAGGCCGAGCCCTGAACCCCAGCGTCACCCTCCTGCCTGTCTCCCCCACCAACACAGAAAGCCCCCCAAGCCCACAGCCCCCACCCGTCCGTGTGCTCTGCTGGGACTGTCCACCGCTCCTCAGGGCTGCACCAGCCTTCAGGCACAGCCCTGGTCTGCCTCGGCTGGGCCCGGCTGTCCTGCTGCCCGAGCCTGGCAGTACCAGCAGGTGAGGGGCTGGGGGCTGGCCCGGGGACAGGAAGCAGCACGGACGGGGGTTCCAGGTGCCCCTGCTTTGCGGGGCTCTGCTCTTACCACCTTTCCCTTATTACTAATCTTGGTGCTTCCAGGCAAAGCCTCTGAGTCGCGGGAGGAGGCTTTGTTTCCTGCAGCACAACGGGGTGCCAGGCTGGGCGGCCTGCCCCCTGTGTAACCTTCTGGGGAAGAGGAGCAACTGGCTGCGGAGCGGCTCGGGAACCGTGCGGTGTCCGGCTGTGCATGGTTTTTTTTTTGGGGGGGTGGTTTAAAAAAATATTTTATTTATTTATTTGGTTGTGCTGGCTCCTTAACTGCAGTACATGGGCTCCTTAGTGGTGGCGTGCAAACTCTTGGTTGCGACATGCATGTGGGATCTAGTTCCCTGACCAGGGATCGAACCTGGGCCCCCTGCATCGGGAGCTCGGAGTCTTAACCACTGTGCCACCAGGGAACTCCCTGTACGTGGTTTTATGATGAGCGAAATACACCCCAGCAGCTCTTCGGCCTATTCCGAGCATTTGAGCCCACGCTGCCTTTCAAATTATTGTCTAAATGCAAAAAATAAGACTTGAGAGTCTTGGGACTTCCCTGGTGGTCCAGCGATTGAGACTGTGTGCTCCCAGCGCAAGGGGCCCGGGTTCGATCCCTGGTCAGGGAACTAGATCCCACGCACCACAGCTAAGACCCGGCGCAGCCAAATAAATAAATAAATATTTTTTTAAAAAAAGACTTGAGAGTCTTGGAATTCAAGACTTGAGATTCTTGTCCTGTTCTGGGACAAGAGGAGGCCATGGTCGGAGGAGGGGCAACTCTCGGGGCACCCCGCCCCCCGCTGCTCTCCGTGGACCCCCCAGGAAGACGCCGTGAGTGGAGGGCTCCACGCTTGGCAGGCAGTGTGGCAGCCAGGGCAGCAGCGCCAGCACCGAGACCGGGGGGCCAGCCCCCCCCAGCTTCCGCCGGGCTCTCCCCGAGCCCCACATCACCTCAGGGCCCCCCACCAGGCATGGGCTCCTTTCTCCCAGGAAAGGCACCAGCTCCCAGGGAGAGGGGTGGGCAGGTCCCTGTCCACCCCCTGCCTGCGCCCAGCACGGCCTCGTGTCGGGCGGGGTTCTTTTTCCAGGGGGCAAAGCACCCACAAACGTCATGCTGCAAAGGGCGGGAAGCACGCGGCAGGGGAGCGGGATAGAGGCGGGGGCGGTCGGCCAGGCCGGGCAGCGGACCGGGGACGGGGGCTTCCTCCAGGCCCTGCTGCCAGACCGCCGGCTCCCGGGGGCCTCTCTCTGGGGCCGGTGCCCTCGGCTCAGAGGGCGCTACTGTGAGCTGTCGTGGCGTGGAGGCGAGTCCTGACTCTGCCCTGAGCTGCTGACCTCGCCAATCGCCCACCCTCGCTTGGTCCCCCGACTTGTTCACCCAGAAAAGCAGGCGGCGGCCTCGAGGTGGGAGGTGGCGCGACAGTGACGGGGGCAGTAAAGGCATCTCGAGGAGGGCCACCCTCCTCTGCCCTGCCCTGCCCTCCCCAGATGCCGGGGCCTGCGCGCTGACCCGCGGAGCCGGACGCACGAGGGCCACGCTACCGTGTGGTCGTCGATGCGCCGGAAGTCCAGGTACACCAGGTCGGGCAGGTAGGCACAGATGAGCAGCCTGTAGTCCTCGGCCTCGGCGACTGGGTTCCCTGAGAGGCTGAGCGTCCGCAGGTCCTTGAACCGCCGCAGGTAGATGATCTGGGGGAGGGGGGGGGTCGCCTGCGTCCTTTCTCCGTCCTCTGCCCGCACTGGGCGGAGCCACGAGGGAGGAGCCATGGGCTTTGCCCAGCACCCGTGGACCTGGGCCCCCATCTCCTCTTCTGTAAGGAGGGTGCAGGGCTGTGGTGCACGGGTGCTGAGAGGACCACACGCCGCACGCCGTGAGGGCCTCCGGCTGCTCCCGTGATGCCCTGGCTGTGCCCACCGCTGCTGCCCTCAGAACGGGCGGCCTTCTCCAACTGTAAAGTGCTGTGCGAGGCCCAGCGCCCTTCGGTTCAACGGAACCTGATTTACAGTTGGCCTGGAGCAGCTGGGTGGCAGCTAGGGGGACGTGCACGGACGGCCATTTATTCTTCCTGTTGTTAGGAACGGGGGGAAAGCCAGCAAGATGCCAGTAGCTCATCTGACGGCATCTCCTGTGCTTTCCTGAAGGAGCGTCTTTGTCATTTGTTTATTCGTTCGACAGAGATCACTAAGCACCTACCAGGCCTCAGGCACGTGCCAGGCCGTAGGGACACAGGGGGCACAAAGCCCTTAGAGCAAGAGCTGGCACTCTACGGCAAGGGACAAGAATGTTTTAAGAGTGAGTAGAATCGTTGCCGTTTGGTTGAAGGGCTAGAAGAACTCAAAGGGGGAGGCGGTGGAGAGGGGGCCTTAGGGACCGTGACAGGGGGGTTTTCAGTTAGGACTGAGGCCTCTGAGGCCTGAGGGAGCAGCCAGGGAAGAGCAGGGGCGAGTGCCTTCCCAGAGGCAAAACCAGCACAAGCAAAGGCCCTGAGGCAGGAAAGAGCACCCTGGACCAGGAACTCAGCAAGGCCAGGGGAGGGAATGGAGGGTCCACGGCAGGGCGGGGCGTGGCCTGAGAGTCAGCGTCCCCTCCACGCCCGGGCCTGGACCTGTGTCCATTAAACTCTGCAGTGTCCGGGGGACGGGTCAGAGGGGGTCTGCTCACGTGTGGCCCTGGGTGCTGGACCGCCCCAGGCAGCAAGAGCTCAAGACGCTCAGAAAGCTTTTCACAAGCAAGATTTGGGGCCGTTGGGGTGTGCCCTTCATCGGAAGATTCCTGAATAAGCAGCATCGCCTGCAGAGCTCTCCTGTGCCCGGTCCTGTAGCAGCCGCTCAACCCTAACTGACTCAGGCCTCACACCAGCCCGCAGGCCGCCGCTCTCCCGTGCACATGGGCACGCGGGCCCCAGGTGCTGAGTCCCCGGCCCGAGGCCGGGCGGCCGGGAGCCCGTTAAACCTCAGCTCTCCACTTATACCTCCCTCGGCCGTCCCGTGTGCCCCCGCCCCGCAGGGCAGAGGGCAGCTGAGCAGTCAGGTCTGGAACCCTGGCAAGAGGTGGGTTGGGTTTACAACCTCCCAGGCACGTGCAGGGCAAACCTCCCAGACCGCACGGCCTCCGGGGTGTGGCCCTCACACACGGGTGAGCAGCCGGCACCCGACCCGCCCCAGGCCTTTCCCCCCTAAACCGCCTGGTCCGCCCACCCCTCTGGTCTGGGTCGGGGGCGTGAGGGGCGCCGTGGGGGAGATTTCTCCTGCTCTCTGTCCTGCCAGCTGTGGACGAGGAAGGCTGCAGCCTGGGCTGCTGGATCACAGCCACGAGGCGCGCCAGCCCAGGGCGACGCTGAGGACAGCTGAGCCGGGAGGGGGGTCAGCCCCCTCCACGCAGCCCCCTGCTCCGGCCTCGGCCGTGGCCGCGATGGACGCGGCTGCAGCGCCCATCTCTCCCCTGCTCTCCGAGCCCCACCCTGCAGTGAGGCTGGCAGGCAGTTAACGCCCGGAGCCGCGGGGACAGGACTGGGGCTGATGCTCGGGCCCTGCACGCCCGCCCAGTGGCTCGGGGCCCCCATCACGCCCGGCAGCAGTATCTGTCGCACACCTGCACGGTGGCTCCGGTTGCCCCGGGGTCACCCAGCTTCCCGAGTGCCACGTTCCCCCCGTGGCACCCAGGGCCCTGCCCCGGCCCTGCTGCCAGCTCACAGGGAGTGTTGGTAGGGGACCCTCCCTGGCCCCGACCCTTCCAGTGACCCGGGGCTGTTGTCGGTCTCTGTCCCCAGTGAGCACGAGCCAGATGCTCCAGGGCCGAGGGGTCCCCAGCCCAGCAAACGTCTGCTGAGTGGGTGTGGGGGCAGGGAAGGCAAGGTCCCACCGGGGCAGGGGCACAAACGGACCCACACGTGGGCTCTCGGGGCCTAAGCTGGCGTGCGAACATCATCGAGTCTGGAATTCTGGCTTTTCGGGGACAAGGGGCAGGTCGGAGGCTCGGCCCGGGGCCCCCCGCCCCCCGGCGCCCTCGCTCACGTTCATCACGTCGCCGATCTCGTTGTTGCCCAGCGACAGCACCTGCAGCTTGACCAGCGCGTCCAGCGAGTCGATCTTGGAGATTCTGTTGTTGGACAGGCTCAGGTCCTCCAGGTTCACCAGCGTGTCCAGCCCCTCGATGGCCTCGATGTTGTTGAAGGACAGGTCTGGAGGACGGCTCCGGGTTAGGGTGACTGTCCTGAACCCAACCCCCCGCCCCCAACGGCTCCACTGCCCACTTCCCGGCCCCGGACTCGGGCAAAGGCTCGCGTCGATGCGGCCCTCGTTCCAGGATGGAAACTCCCTGGTGGGTGGGGGCAGCGCACTTCGGGGTGGGGGAGACCCGCGCGGGCCGGGCTGCCCCAAACTCCAGGCCCAGCCCCGGCTGAGACCTCAGGACCCCCCTAGTCCAAGTTTCTCGTCTCTGGGAATAAAACTGCTTTTTCGCCACCACGGGTTTGGGGGTTTGGTTGGGGTTGGTGTCCTTGAACATCGATGGCCCAGAGGCCCAAACTGGGAACTTTTCAAGAGCTTCAGCTAAAGCCCTCATGTGGAAAGGGGACTCAGGAAGTCGGTCTGGCCTCCCTGGCGCCTCAGGGGGACTCTCTCCCGGGACACTCTCCCTACGCCAGGCCCTCCCCCAGCGTTTCCTCCTTTGTCACCGCCTGCATCTTAGGGCTGAGGGAGCCAGGATTCAAAGGGGCCTGGTGGTCACGTGCTCAAGATCACGAGCAGGTAAGGAAGGCAGGGCGCAGAGGGCGGAGGTAACGTGTACAGAACCGGCCAGCACGCTGGCGGAGCGGGACCCGGACTGGGTCAGCCCGCTTCCTTTCGCGCCTGCAGCCGGGTTCTGCTCTTTGCAGGCGTGCTGGTACACGGTTAACGGGGTAGGCGCGGGCAGCCCTGACCTGTAGCGCTTGCTGGCTTCGGTGGTGTAAATACTCCCGCTGTGGCCAATTTCAAGCTACCAACAGGACGGGCCTGAGTGTAAAGCTGGGACAAGATGTGGACAGTCAGCTTCTGGGGGCAGTGCCAGCCGGCTCCCGCTCGCCCCCAGTGCTGGGACAGCTGACTGGGCCACCAGCTGGGCCCGTGCTTGCGGGCGGGGGCAGTGCCCGTGGCTGGACAAAGGCAGGCTTCTGACTCTCTGAGGGGGTAGCCTGACCGCTTGCCAGAACTTTCCCCTCCGGCTCTCTCGCCCCTGCCCCCCCCGAACACTAGGCATCACAGGGGCATCTCACGGGGACCCGTGACCCTTGTTTTATGTCTGCAAGACTGCAGGGCCTGGGAGCTCTTGCCTAAAAGCAGGGCCTTCAGAGCGGGTGAGGCTCAGGGTCTAGGCTGACCCGCCCCCTCTCCTCCTCCATCTCCTGGTGGTGCAGGTGGGCCGCCGAGCCTGGGACTCAGCATAACGGGTGCCGGGCTGCCGGGAGGGCTTGTCTGGGCGAGACCTGGGCCCGGCAGTCAGGAGACCTGGCTCTCGTCTGCTCTGCTGCTGGTACATGCAGCTCCAAGTCCGCCAGCCTCTCAACCTCTGCACCCGTGACATGACAGTGTCATCCTGCCCCGGGGGGGGGTTGCTGTGGTCTGGCGGCCACCCTCACAACCACAGCTGAGTGTCCCGCGAGCTGGGAGGGACCTCGATGCCCCAGGTAGCCTGTACTGGGAAGCAGCCTGACAGGACGGCGGGGGTGTGGCTTTGGGATCAGACGGGCGTGGGTCTCGTCCCAGCTCTGCTGCGTCTTGGTCACGGACCTCTGGGCGGTGCCCCGGCCTCCGGAGCCCCTAGGGTGGCCGGGAGGGCCAAAGAAGCCCCCTCAGTGGGCTCGGGAGCTCCCAGCCAGCCCCGCCCCTCGTCGGGTGCCTGCTGCCGGATGTGAGGGCGCCGCCCGAGGCTGGCAGGTTGGACGCACTTCGGCAAAGCCCCTGCCGCCTCGGCGGTGAGGGCCGGAGCCCTGGAGTCGGGCAAGGCCCCTGCTCGCTGTGGCCTCAGTTTGCTCCCGTCTACAGTGGGGTTGCCGGGCGGCTAGAAGGCCTCACACGGAGAGCGCGCGGGCCGTGCCTAGCAGGTAGAAAGTGCTCAGCACTCTAGCGCGGGGACGGCTGGTTCTGGTTTGATCTGGGCCCCCCACACAGCAGGGCCCCCAGTCGTCTGTCACCCTGAGTCTAGAGTACCTGGACCACGAGCCCTCCCGGACTGGGATGTTTGACGGCTGGGGCAGACGTTCTGCCCCGCGGTGTCCGAGCACATACGTGCCGAGCTCTGCCCAGCGCAGGCCCAGGCTTCCTTGCTCCCAGCAGACGGAGCTCCCGCTGCACGGGGGCCGCCACGGGGCTGGCGGGGAGGTCTACCTGGGGGGCAGCCTCGGGAGGTGTCGCCGCGGGCCGGGGGGGCGCGCGGGGGCCTCACCCAGCCAGACCAGGTGCGTGAGGTTCTCCAGGCCCTCGATCTTCTCGATGGTGTTGTTGTCCAGCCGCAGCTGCCGCAGGTTCTCAAACTGCCAGAGGCTGTCGATGCGGAGGATGTCTGAAACGAAGTTGGGTGCGCTGGGGCCGCTTCCGGCCCGGGTCAGGGTCAGGGCGTAGTTCCGGTCTCGGGGGCCGGATGACTGATGCTGACCGTGGGAGGGGCCCCAGGGCCCCGCTGCCTTCCGCGGAGCTCGGGGTCCCTGTTGGTGCCGCCGTCCGGGGCCACCACAGGGCCGGGTAGGCCCGCGCAGGGTGGAGGGGGGCGGGCCTTCCAGGGCGGGGACTCACAGGGCTCCGCCTCGAAACACCTGGGCTCAGGACACAGGGCACGGGCAGGGCCCCCCAGGGTGGCAGATAGAACTGAGGCTGCCGGGGTGGCCAGTCAACTAGTGGAGCCGGTTGGAGGGTGCTCTGGCCACGTGCAAGGAAGTAGTTAATGTCCGTGCCCACTGACCCTGCAACGCCTCTACCTGGAATCACGTGCTGTGCGAGTGCCCGAGGATGAGGCCCCGAACGTCCATATCCGGGGAGGGGGTGACCCGCCCCGCGGAGGCAGCTCCTGGCGTCACTGCGGTGCCTGACCCCCTTGCTCCTGAGCCAGCCGGGGCTTGGTCTCTGCCACGGCTGCCCCGAGCTCTGAGTAACGCTTAGTGTGACAAGCATACACTGTGTGTGTAAATGTGTGTAAAACTCTAGAGGCCTGACCTTGTCCCCGGTTCTCTTAGAAACCGCAGAGAGCTGTTGTTTACATGCCCCTTTTTCTATGTTTGCTTCTGTGATGATTCCCAAAACATAAAGTTAGAATATGCTCATTAAAAGAACTGAAATAATATAGAAGTGAAAGGAGTAAAAAAAAAAAAAAAAAAAAAAAAAAGCCCCTAATAGCCACACATTCGGGGCAGCCGTTTCAATATTTATTCAGACGGGCAGGCGCCCCTCCCAGCTGCCCACCCCAAGCTGGGTCGCGGTGGGGGGGCGGTGGGCAGCACTTCTCTGACCCAGGGCCCTGGCCCCCCCGGTCCCCAGGGCTGCCTGGGATGGAGTCTGTTCCCCGGCTCTGTGGCCACATCTCCTGGAATGATACCAGCCCCACCTGTGCTTCTGGGGCAAGGCCCCGCCCCGCCCCCGGATCTCCTGGTCTGGATTTTCCCTCTCTGGCCCTGGTTGTGGTTGACCTTGGCTGTGGTTGACCCTGCAGACACCAGCCCTGGGCGGCTCCCCCACTCCTGGGCACCCTGCCTGGCGCGCCTGTGTGCTGGCCCTTCTCTAGGCGTCAGCAGTTCACGTGGAAAAGCCAGAACGACACGAAAGAGCCAGACGTATTTGACAGCATGACAGGGCTGCCCAAGAAGCCCATTCAGTCTTCAACATGGACACGGGATCTGCCTCTGCTGCCACCGGCTCGCTGCAGCCTGCTGTCATGGCTCCCTGTCCCTCCCCTGCCCAGGACCTCCCTGGGCTCCTGCCTCACTCACTCAACGCCAGACATCTTCTCTCGGCCCCGAGGCTGATGCTAGCTGATCCCCGCCCGGCCTCTGACCTGCGTCCGCACAGGAGCGCCTGCCCCAGGGCCTGGGCACTGGCTGTTCCCTCTCTGCCTCGACTGATCTGCCCGGGGCTCCATGCGGCTCCCGGCCTCACCTCCTCCGTGTCTTGGCTCCCCTGTCACCCCTGTGCCGAGGCCCCTGCCCGCCCGACCACACTGCACCCCACTCCCCTCCTCTCCTCTCTTGGCTCCGCTTCTCTCCGCACACACGTGTCCCCCTCCCTTGAAGCTCAGCTCCGCGAGTCCCTGGTGGCGCAGAGCAGCGCCCTGGCCGGGACAGGCGTCCGCTACATAGTCGCGGAGGGGCGGCCGAAGGAGGTCTGAGGACCGCCGCGCCTTCCCTTCAGCCCCCTGCCGCCGGGAGCCCCGCGGCCCGCCCTGCCCTGGGCGCCTGCAGCTCCTGAGGCCGGGCCGGGCCTGCCGTGCGCCGCACATCCCCGGGGCTGACTCAGCAGCCCCTCGTGGCCGCTGGGTGACCCGGCAGGCCAGCCCCGGAGGCCCAGGACACAGCAGGAACGTCAATCAGCCCGGTCCCTGTGCTGTGACCCGCCCGCGCCGGACACGAGGGGTCACGGGACCCCCGCCCACCCGTCCTGCCTCCCCACCTGTACCCTCTGCCCGACTCGCTGGCCTCCTTTAGTGAGCCGGGCACCGGGTCTGTGCTGTCTGGTCTCGCCCTCCCAGCCAGCGCCTGAGACACGGATTCCAGTCGCCCCGGTGCACGGGGGGGGGTGCCAAGGACCTGCCTGGTCCCGAGCCACGCCTCCCCCCAGGCGGTCCTGCGCTCCAGAGGGGACCCCCCACTTCTGTTTCCAGCCCCTCCGCGGCAGCTGCTCCCCGAGCACATGGCCCTTCCCCGGCCCCGCCCCTTCCTGGCCGCGTGGACCGCCCTCCTAGGTGCCCCCCACCTTTGGGGACCAGCGTGGCCTTTGGGGGTCACTTAAGGCTCGGAACGGGAGGATGCTCCCTTGTTTTGCCCTTACTCAGAACTGGGAGCGTTGTGGCTGTTCCAGCGCTACCCACGCGGGGTATCAGGCTTTAAAACCGCCCGTGCCGGTCCCGTGCCTTCTGACCCAGGCAGCCCGAATGCGACCGCGGACCGCGGACCACGCACGGAAGCGGGGCCCCTGCGCCCGCCCCGCCCCGCCCCGCCCCGCCCCGGATACGCACTCTGGAAGTCCAGCTGCAGGGACTGGACGTCCTTGAAGAGGATGCCCTCCTGCTTGGCCAGCTGCCCGGCCTCGTCTCGCGGGCCCTGCTCTACAACGGCCAGCCTGAGCATCTCCTCATCCATCACCCTGGGCTCCGTGTCGCACAGCCGGTTCATCCTCCCTGGAAGACACCACGTCCCTCGCCCAGGCCGCTGCTCCTGCCTCCCTTTGAGGGCGGGCTCTGGCTGGGGTCCTTCCGCGGCATCGTGGCGGCCCCCTCCCGCCCTTGGCCACTGTGCCCGGGCTTCTCCGGGGCCCCTCTGGACCCCCACCCGCCTGGCCCCACGAGCAGGCTGTGACGCCAGCCGGCCCCGGTGTCCACACGGCTCTCTTCAGCCCGTGGAGCTCAGCTGCGCGCACAGCCGTGGTCGCCTCAGGCCTCTGGCTTTCTGCGCCCGCCCTCGTCGGGTTTCTTGGCACCAACCACCGACCACGATCCTCGGAGGCCCCCCTTCCCTGAGAGCCTCACCCCCTCCAGGTGGCCGTGTCTGTAAGCTCCCCCCCCCCCCGCAGCTGCCCAGCGTGTGGCCACTGGTGGACACCAACCCAAGCTGGTCATTCGTTTCCCCCTCCCCGCCGAGAGACGCGAGCTGCGGCCGGAGGACGAAGTGCCTATCAGGGCTGGCCAGGTGCACGGTGAGTGAGAGAGTAAGAGGGCCTGGGGCAGACGGACAGACAGAAGCAGAGATGGGAACCTGATCCAGGAATAAAGGCGAAAGGATGGACAGACTGACACAGAGGCTGCCTTCTCCTCGCTGGCTTCCCGGCCCCTCCTGTCCTGACTCCAGGCCCCGGGAGAGGGAGAGTGTCCTGACTTCCGCACGTTAAATCCTCGTTTCCTTAAACTAACCCCAGGAGGTGTCTGTTGCTAACGGCCCAAAGGAATTTGGCTGAGACGCACAGGGGCGTCTGTGGGGTGGGTCAGTCCCGGGCGGACCTGGGCTGCTATTCGTGGCCGGACAGAGCCATGGCCCCGGGCAGCCTGACGTCACTCCATCGTTACTAGCCGCCTTAGTGAGAACATCCAGAAGGGCTGGACCCTGCAGGAGGGCATGCGCCCCTGGAAACTCCCCGATTCTGCCTCCGAACCCTCTGGAAACTCAGTTCTCCCCCTGCTTTCCACACTGTTCTCACCTCCCTGCTGGCTTCACCTTCCGCCCTGGCCCCTGTGTCCCCACAGCCAGGCCTCCCTGCCCCGCTGGTCCCTGACGCCGGGCAGCCCGGCATTCTGCCTTTTATTCCACCGAGCGCTACTGGGGACACTCCCGACGTTGGGCGAACCAGGGGGGGCCTAGCTATCCTGCACCTGGTCTCCAAGACTGCTGCTGCCCGGCTGCCCACCTCCTCTCCCCCTAACGTGCAGCTTATGCAAATGTGCATCTCCTGTTTCTGGAGTGTCCATGACCCATGGTCCCAGGGCCCTTAACTTTCACGGGTCCTTTCCTCCTGCCCCCACCTCCGCCACCCCGCCCCCTTCTCCTCCGGTGCCTTCCTGCCTCCCAGCCTCTGCTCCATCTCCTTCGGGTGATTGACTCAACTCCCGAGGACGTTTCCGGTCCTCCAGCTCCCCGTCCTTCTGAAACAGTTTTTTCTGAGATTTCACATCACTTGACACCAACTTGTCTTTGGGGAAATTTTAATGCACTGTATTTAGCAGATGTTACCTGAAAGTGTTTGTGCTTTTTGTTTTTAAAGAAAAGTGCTGTACTTTGGGAAATGATTCTTAACTCTGATTTCAAAACTTTGGCTGGGGCTTCCCTGGTGGCGCAGTGGTTGAGAATCCGCCTGCCGATGCAGGGGACGCGGGTTCGTGCCCCGGTCCGGGAGGATCCCACATGCCGCGGAGCGACTGGGCCCGTGAGCCGTGGCCGCTGAGCCTGCGCGTCCGGAGCCTGTGCTCCGCAACGGGAGAGGCCGCGACAGTGAGAGGCCCGCGTACCGCAAAAACAAACAAACAAAACTTTGGCTGACTTCTCCTCACTCCCACCCCACCAGGGTCTGGCCCCTGTGACAGGTCAACAGGCCCAGCAATCACTGAGTGATGTGGAATGGCTGTGTTTGTTATACACACAAGGGCAGGACTTGCATCCTTTGGCAACTAACTTCGCCTTCCAAGCCTTTGACCTCCCACCTGTAAAAGATGGGTAACTCTTCCCTCCTACATTTGTTAAGATCATTCATGTAGTCCACATACGTGTAAGGAGTAGCCACTACACGCTGTGAGTAAAACTGATCTCCTTACCTCTGTTTCAGACCTGAATCAGACAAGTATGCAAATCTTTAATTACAAACCATGACAAGTTTGTAGGTGTACGGGACTGTGAAGGCATACATGCAGGGACCTGTGCTGGCCAGGGGAGACCCCGCTGAGACCTGGAGGATGAGCAGGAAAGAAGGAAAAGGGGTCTGCGTGGTAAGGGTCCTGAGGTGGGAGAGGAGGAGACAGGCTCCGCTGTGGCTGAAGCTATGCAAGGCTGGAGAGGCCTGCAGGAGTGCGGTGGCTATCCTAGGATCCCTGGGAAGCTCCCGGGGCTTACTCAGGGCAGTGACGTGATCAGACTTTAATTTTAAGAAACTCATTCTGGCTTGTAGTACCAAGAACAGCAAGAGTCGTGAGGCGAGAGGTGACAGGGGTGGAGGTAAGATGTGGATTTTAGAGACCTCTAGGAACTCAGTTTACATGAAGGACTGATTCTCCGCAGTTTTCAGGTAAGAAAATGGAAGCAGGTTAGAAAGGTGAAGTTTCATGCCCACGTGGATACATCTAGTACACGGCAGAGGCAGAAGGACAGGCCTCCAGAGCTCATTTTCTTTTTTCTTTTTTTTTTGCAGTACGCGGGCCTCTCACCATTGTGGCCTCTCCCGTTGCGGAGCACAGGCTCCGGACGCACAGGCCCAGCGGCCGTGGCTCACGGGCCCAGCCGCTCCG
This sequence comes from Kogia breviceps, assembly GCF_026419965.1. Taxonomy (NCBI): domain Eukaryota; kingdom Metazoa; phylum Chordata; class Mammalia; order Artiodactyla; family Physeteridae; genus Kogia; species Kogia breviceps. The sequence continues at coordinate 1,160,603 of NC_081328.1, read as the reverse complement.
CGGCACGTGGGATCTTCCCAGACCGGGGCGCGAACCCGTGTCCCCTGCATCGGCAGGCGGACTCTCAACCACTGCGCCACCAGGGAAGCCCCCAGAGCCCATTTTCTTAATCACGACTCAACTGTGCCCAGGCACGCTGCGGGTCATTGTCACAGTTCACACTGTTTCTCACAGCTGTTCGGGGTCGGGGCCCAAACCCCAACACTCCTTCCCAAGGGGGTTTTATCAGTAATTCACCACCCAGCCCGGGTTGCTGTTGACTTGCCTGACGATAGTGTTGTGGTGAGCGGGGAAAGCAGCAGAGAACCTTACACCTCCTCACAGAGAAACAGATCCCGAATTGTCCTGCGAAACAAGACCTTGGGATCAACTGGACCTGGAAAATAGAGCGCCTATTGGCCGTGAATTAATAAGAGAAACCCCACCCTTTACTGAGTGCTCACTGCAAGCTAGAGCACGTTCATGATCAAATTACAGGTCACCTCTGGGAGCCATTAGAGAAGGGAGCCCTAATGCCCTGATTTTCCAGACAGAGAAACTGAGGCCCGGGAAGGGAGCTGCTGACAAGGGACACACATGGACCCGGGCATCCACATTCCAAGCCAAAACCCTTCACCAAGACGAAGTCTAGGTCTAGGGAAGAGGACCAAGTTAGCGGCAGTTGAGAGGTCGGACAGAGGGTCAGTAATGCCCCCTGAAGAAGCATCTATCGGTGGACCGGGTACCTCTCTCTGGCCCGGAGGCCGGGGGTGGGACCTCAAAGGTCTCTTTGGGGCATGAGCCCGGAGGGAAGGCTTCCTCAGCTTCTCTCCCCACAAGGCCTGAAGGCCAGGATCGGCGTGCGGCCGGGAGGGGCTGCCAGGGGCCTGCGCGCTCTCCTCTAGGTGGGGCGGCCGGCGGACTCCTCCGGGAAAAGGTCAAGTCCTCCCGCAGCCTCTCGGCCAGGGGCTCTCAGAGTCGCCGGCACACTCCTCCGCCGGCGCCTCCTCGCTGAGCCCGGTTGCTAGGGGAACCAAGCGCCGCACTCCTTTGCTACGGGGAAGTCAGGGAGTAAACATCCTGGGTTAAAGTTGACGACCACGTGATTCCATTTCTGGGCGGGGAAAGTCTCCCAGAACCAATTAGCCGTAGAGAAAACAAATGCTTGTCCAATCAGCACTTTCTATGGGCGAGGAACTTACTAGCTCCGCCCCTCCCCCTCCACCCCCTACTGAGTGACTGACTCGACTCTTGTCCAATAATATTACGGAGTCCCTGGATTGACCAATACTTAAATGAATCAAAATACATAGATTCGCGTTGGGAGGCGGGCCAGGGGAGGTGACGGAGATTCCTGTGACCTAGGTCACCGCCCCGCCCAATCGGACGCCGCGGGATGGGCGTGACTTCTCGGAAGGAGCTGTGGCGGCCAATCCGAAGACGGCAGGGCAGCCGTCGCCCAATAGAGGCCTGCGGGGCGGGGCCAGGGACGGACACCGGCGTTCCCGAGGGTGGGGCCGGGGCAAGTGTCAGTCAGGCAGGGAGCGCCGCTGGGGACGCGGAGACCCGGCGGCTGACGCGCGTGGGCCGCTGCCTAGTCGTCCGCCCAAGATGGAGTTCCTCCTGGGGAACCCGTTCAGCACGCCGGTGGGGCAGTGCCTCGGTAAGGCCCCCACGGAGGCGCCCCGAGGCCTGGGTGGTGCTCCGCGCGTCCCTGTGCGGCGGGGCCCAGTCCTCCGCCCCGGCCCGGCCGTCGCTTTCCCAGCGGGCTCCCTGCCCCGGGCCCGCCCGGCGGAGCCGCCCTCGGCGGGGAGCGGGAGGCCGGGCGCGCTCCTGGGGAGGCTGTCGGGGGCGGGGGCGGCCGTGCCGGCTAACGACCGGAGCCCCGGCCGGGGAGCCTTGCCGCCGACTCTCCCCGTGACCTTGTGCGAGTCGCTGCCCTGTCGGGTCTGGAGTTCTGTCTGTCAGAGGCGGGGTCCTGATGTCCGGGGTGCTGCTGTCTGCACGGTGACTGTCGCTTCCCTGCGCGCTTGAGTCGGCCAGCGGTGAACCCTTCGGTGGCAGATAGAGGGTTACTCGGCAGTCGTAATCCTATGGGGGGCTCGGAAAGCCCGAGGTGCAGGTGAAGGAGCACCAGAGGGCCCGCCCTATGGAATTTCCTTACTGAAAAAGCAACGTGCCTTTTCACCCAAGGTGGGCGCTCGAGCCAAGTGTGATCAGTCTAGAATGTTGATTGGTTTCTTTTAAAATTGGGTTCCTCCTGGTTGGTGGAAGGACTGGTGAAATGTCTTTCCTGAGCACGGACCTTTAGAGTCCATATGGGCCTGGCTGGATTAGGCTGTAGTGATTTGTTTGTTTCCTGCTCTACTTACAAATTTCCAGCTTACTTTTCAGCCTTTAGTGGGGCCTGTGAAATTATTGAGGCCCCTCCCGTTGGCTAACTGCCGTTTGGGAGCCTTTCTTTTCTCTGTGGTGTAGGGTCTCTGATAAGGGGTGATGGGAACTGGGCCCTGGAGAGTGTTTCCCCACCTTTCTCGAGGTTCCCACCCCCGTTCTTTTTCCTCAGCTGCTCTGTCACTGCATCCATGTTCCAGAAACTCATTTCTCAGTTGGGTATTGAATTCCAGTCAGCTATGAGAGGGAGCCAGTAAACTTGGGGAATTCTGTTTCTTTTTTTTTCTGTCTCCTTAACAGGAGGAGGCTCTGTTACTACCTTTGCAAGGCCAAGGTCGTTGATGAGGGGTATAAGTTAAAGGGGACTTTACAACATACAAACGTAAGGGACGCACAGGTATATAGCAAGGGGAAAGAGCATGAGGTTTCGCTCAGGAAGACCTGAGTTGAATTTGGCTTTGCCCAATTCAACTGTGGGACCCGAGAAAATTATGCAGCCCTTCTGAGCCTTAGTTTGCTTGGTTGGGGGCGGAGATCGATTCAGCCCCACACTGGAGAGGCTGTGGGGGACAGCAGGCCCATCTGTGAACAGGCCCTGCGTCCACCGTCCCGTGGACAGAACACTTGACCATGAAGAGGATGGAGCCTCCTCATTGCCAGTTAGCCAGCAGGCAAGACCTCGGTAGTTTCACAGCTCAGTTCAGATAAATGATTAGAGGCCAGAGTGAGTTTCTAATGTGTCTTCTGCTGTTGTGACAGTGTAAAAGTGACTCTCACGACATTTAGTGCTGTTAGTGTTTTTTTTCTTGTTTTGTTTTTGTTTTTGCGGTACGCGGGCCTCTCACTGTTGTGGCCTCTCCAGTTGCGGAGCACAGGCTCCGGACGCGCAGGCGCAGCGGCCACGGCTCACGGGCCCGGCCGCTCTGCGGCACATGGGATCTTCCCGGACCAGGGCACAAACCTGCATCGGCAGGCGGACTCTCAACCGCTGCGCCACCAGGGAAGCCCTGTTAGTGTTCTTTTAAAAGTATGTGCCAGGGGGTTGGTGGGAGGGCAGGGTATGCAGAAATAAAACACCAGCAAGCTGATGATTAAGAGCAGAGGTATATCTCATGTGAAGCAGTTCTACAGCCATCACTTGCTCCTACGGCTGCTCTGTGAAGTCAGCTTTATTGTCCTTCCCACTTTAGAGATGAGGAAGCAGGCTCAGCGAGGTGGAAGGATGGCTCAGCTGGTCAGAGGGAGCTGGGATTTCATAGCCGTCCCGGTGCTCGAGGGCTGGATGGGGCCAGGAGAGGGCACAGAGATGCGTGGGACAGTTACGGCCAACAGGAGGCTACCCAGTGCTGGTGCGCAGCTGCCTCGCGGGCACCGTGCGTGCTGTCAGGAGGCCACTGCGCTCATAGGAGCCGGGGCCTGCGCCTGGCGTCTTAGTCTGGGGGCTGTTGCTGAGGATGGGTGGGAGCTGCACAGGCAGAGAAGAGGCCCCCTGTGCCTGGGGACAGGTGGAGGAGGCAGGCGGGGGGTGTGGGCACCTCAGTGGTCCCCAGTCCGCGTGGAGCAGAGGTGGCTGCAGGGAACAGGGGCCAGTTGGGTTTGGGCCCAGGATGGAGCCCTGTCCTGGGTGGGTGGCATCAAAGGCCACATTCTGTAGCTGACCACTACTGTTCGTCTCTCTGGACCTCATTTTCCTCTCTCAGCAGCTGCTGTGGCTTCTACCTAAACCATTCCCTCAGTCCATTTTAGCAGGCGTTTTGAGTGTGTATCGGGTACCAGGCCCCAGGATACAGATATTAAAAAGCTGCTTGGAGGGGCCCTTCTGTAGCGGTAACGCACCCACCAAGGTGTCCTGAGCTGCAGAGCCTCAGGCTCACCGTCCGGAGGTCCGTAGAGCCGCGATTACCCCGCCTCGTGCCTGGCCTCACTCGAGCTCCCTGGCCTTGTTCGGTCAAATGCGTGGTCTGCCCGTCGCAAGCTGGCGGCTAAGCTCCGTCTGATGTGGTTACCGTGCTTTCCCTGCATCCACGCTGCCCCTGGTCCTGGAAGGCGGCTCCCGAGCGGAGGGCACGGCTCAGAGCCAGGACGGGCCGCAGTGTGAGGGCCGAGAGGCGGAGGAAGGCAGAGTGCTTCCTCGTGCCGTCCGACTCTCTCCTCTGAGACAAGTGTCAAATGGTCCTGTCCTAATGGCTGTCGCACATGGGCCGTCCCTGAGCCAGGTCCGTGGTGCTCTGCACACGTGCACAGCTCTCCTGTGTTGGCCAGAAAACGATTTCACAGCGTCCTTTTCCAGGAGTAAAGTTTGGGTTCATTTAGATGACAAGAATGGTGAGTAGTTAGTTAATTGCACCCAGGGTATTGGGGGCAGGCCGGGAGCAGGAGGACCAGCGCGTCTCTGCTGCAGGGCTTGTGCCCATGGATTGGGTGGTGTGGGGTCTGAACTGCTTCCTGGCGCTTCACGCATTCGGTGGCTCTGTATCGCCTCTCTTGTATACCAAGCGAAACACCAAGACGTTCGGTGTAGTAAAGGAGCTAAGGCAGGGACCTAAATCAGGTATAGGACAGTGTTGGCACAGGATTGGACGGATAAACAAAGTAAGGTAATGGAGGACGGAGGGGTCACCTCCAGCAGCAGTAATAATAGTTAAAGGTTTTTTGGGTTTTTTAAAATTTAATTTTATTTATTTATTATTTTTGGCTGCATTGAGTCTTCGTTGCTGCACGCAGGCTTTCTCTAGTTGCAGTGAGCTGGGGCTACTCTTTGTTGCAGTGCGCGGGCTTCTCATTGCAGTGGCGTCTCTTGTTGCGGAGCAGGGGCTCTGGGCGCGCGGGCTTCAGTAGTTGTGGCTCACGGGCTCTAGAGCGTAGACTCAGTAGTTGTGGGGCACGGGCTTAGTTGCTCCGCGGCATGTGGGATCTTCCCGGACCAGCGACCGAACCCGTGTGCCCTGCATTGGCAGGCGGATTCTTAACCACTGCGCCACCAGGGAAGTCCCTAGTTAAAGGTTTTGCGTTTTTAAAATTGCATACTGTGTTACTGTGCGCCGGAGACTGCGGTGGGTGCTTTGTGTATCTTGCAGTCCTTTAATTCTTAGAACAACACTGTGAGTGAGGTACTGTTACTATTTCCAGTTTGCAGACAGGGACCCGGAGGCAGTGAGAGGGCACACAGCTAGCAGCGAGGGAGCTGGAGTTGCAACCCAGCATCCCAGCGTTCCGGCTCTGGAGCTGCTGCCCTGGGGGGCAGGTGAGGAGGGGCACCTCGGGGGCAGGAGGAACCCAGCCCTCAGGGGGTGGGATTCGGCTCACGCGGGAGTGGAGAGGAGGCTCGGAGGGTGCTCTGAGCGAAGGCTGGGTGTGGAGGGGTGGTGGTGACGCCAGCCTGGGGAGCGGCGGGGGGCCAGGTGGACAGATGTCAGGCCTGACTGACGAGGCTTCGAATGTAGGCCGCGTGGTTTGGCCTCTTTCGTTGGTGGCACTGGGGAGCCATGGGTGATTTCTAGGGAGGGGAGTGGCACAGCTGTCGTTACAGAGCCGGGGACATTTCCCCTTGGCAGCCCCCAAAAGGCCGTTCCCCTCTGACCATCAAAGCCCCCGTGCGTGCAGAGCGGTGGTCCGACGGGGCAGTCGGCACACGCCGTGCCAGTTCCCCGAGGTCCGGGGTTGGGCCCTTCCTGGAAGCCCCCAGCAGAGATGAGGGGTGCTGAGGCCAGTGGACGGAGCACGGGAAGAAGTGTGGGGTTCTGAGAGCATCTGTCCTTAACTGCCTGGATGGTTATAGAGCACCGGCCCGCTCCCTGCCCCCCTGCTTCCCGCTCGCGAGGACAGGAGCCGAGAGGTTGGCTCGCAGGGCTTGGCCGGAGGGCTGCCCTGCTTAGGGGCCGCTCTGGGGCTATTAACAGGTCCCATAGAACTGTGCTGTTTATTTATTTATTTATTTTTATTTTTTATTTTTAACATCTTTATTTGAGTATAACTGTTTTACAATAGTGTGTTAGTTTCTCCTTTACAACAAAGTGAATCAGTTATACATATACATATGTTTACATGTCTCTTCCCTCTTGCGTCACCCTCCCTCCCACCCTCCCTGTCCCACCCCTCTAGGTGGTCACAAAGCACAGAGGTGATCTCCCTGTGCTATGCAGTAGCTTCCCACTAGATATCTATTTTACATTTGGTAGTGTGTATATGTCCCTGCCACTCTCTCACTTCGACACAGCCCACCCTTCCCCCTCCCCATATCCTCAAGTCCATGCTCTAGTAGGTCTGTGTTTTATTCCCGTCCTACCACTAATCTCTTCATGACATTTTTTTCCCTTAGATTCCATATATATGTGTTAGCATACTGTATTTGTTTTTCTCCTTCTGACTTACTTCACTCTGTATGACAGACTCCAGGTCTGTCCACCTCATTACAAATAACTCAGTTTCATTTCTTTTTATGGCTGAGTAATATTCCATTGTATATATGTGCCACATCTTTATCCGTTCATCTGTTGATGGACACTTAGGTTGCTTCCATGTCCTGGCTATCGTAAATAGAGCTGCAATGAACATTTTGGTACATGACTCTTTTTGAATTCTGTTTTTCTCAGGGTATGTGCCCAGTAGTGGGATTGCAGGGTCGTATGGTAGTTCTATTTGTAGTTTTTTAAGGAACCTCCATACTGTTCTCCATAGTGGCTGTGTCAATTTACATTCCCACCAGCAGTGCAAGAGTGTTCCCTTTTCTCCACACCCTCTCCAACATTTATTGTTTCTAGAGTTTTTGATGATGCTGTTAAGAAACAGTGCAGACCCGTGTAGAAAGCTTGAAACATACACGCAAATGCAAAGGGGGAAAAAATCACCATGATGTGCTTTCTTACAAACTCTTTGAGACTCTTCTCATTTCACAGAATAAGTGGAATAAGTAGAGTGCTTGTGTATATGACCCTCTGTTTTCTCAAGCCTTGGAGATGCAGTGTTGTGTAAGTGCTCTTAGCATATTTCTGGGCGGTACGCCTGCTTTTTTGGGGGGTGGATGTCAGCTGATGAAGTGGGTATAAACACGGTGCTTAGAGGGGCATCGGTTAAGCACTGTTGCTCTTGACCTAGCAGAAAAGTCACTCAGAATTTTTAGGCGAACCTGCTAGTCTGAAAAGAAAGAAATAACGTTCAGACTTTTTTTTGGTGACTCAGCTTGTTATATGGCCAGGAGAAGGGCCTGTTAAAAACCAGCCTCAGACCTGGTGCGTATTTCACTGCTCCCTCCAACCCTCCTGACCTAGAAGAATTTCCGATCTTCTCCATCCAGTCCTGAAGCCTGCTGGCCGTCAGCACTTGCCTCCTCCTCCAGGCAGCCTTCCTAGACCAGCCTGTTTGTGGTGCTGTCTCTTCTCTGAACTCACCATGTGTGTTATCCGAGGCATTCACTTGGCTCTGCCCTCACCCTCCAGGGTTTGTGAAGACTAGCGGAGAGAAGGTGTGTGGGTCCCCAGCACAGCTAACATACCGTTGCCTCCTCCTGCCGTGCTGTTTCCTGTTGTTTGTCTTGCATCCTGTCCTGTTTATGGCCTTATCTTCCTCAGGGCAGGATGTGTACCTTCTGTTTCCCTATGACCTTCACAGCCCGTGGTAGAGTCTGCTCTGCACAGTTACTCACTCCAAAGGTTCCTTTCTATCAGTGTTATTATTATTATTATTTTAGCATCTTTCAAAGCTAAAAATAATAGCCATCATTTACTGGCCGTTCACCACGTGCCAGGCACCCTGCGAAGTGCTGTACAAACGTTATCTCATTCAACATTTTTTTCCTCAGGAAACGCCATTAAGTCAGGGGTGTCGTGTCCATTTTACAGTTGAGGACCTGGAGGCTTAGAGGAGTTAAGCAACTTGCCCAGGGCTGAGCCGTGCCCCGCACCAGGGGCTTGAGCTCCAGAGCTTCGTCCTGTTTCCCCGTAGATGGCAAGCCTGGCCTGGAGCCTGTAGACAAGAGGTGGCCTTCGCTGATCCGTTGTGAGTTCCAGAGCCTTCTAGGTGCCCTTTGCCCGCTTGTTCTCTTCCACCGCGGGCACTCTGTGCTTTGGCTGGAGAGAGCCCTGTCTCTGCCTCTGTGGGCAGCGGCCTGCGTGTGGGTCCACCCACTGGACGCGGGGAGGGTGTGTGTGACGAGTGCCGCCCCGTCGCTTCGCACGGCGCCCTTGAGGCGGTCACTGAGGCACTGTCTGTAAAAGCAAGATGTGCTACTGTGCTGTAGTATTTCCCACACACCTTCTGGCCTCGCCTTCCACGGGGGCGCTTGTTTTTATTTGTGCCTGTTTGTCTACTTTTTAAAAGCCGTAGAGAAACACACGTAGCAGAAAATTTACCATTCTGACTGTTTCAGGATGCTCAGTGACATTAAGTACCTTCACTTTGCTGTGCAGCCGTCACCAGCATCCATTTCCAGAACTTTTCTCATCTCGCCAAAGTGAAACTCTGTCCCCGTGAAACCCTAACTCCCCCCGTCTCCCCCCAGGCCCCACCCCCCGCTCCTGCTTCCTGTGAATCTCACGACTGCAGGGACCTCACGTGAACGGACTCACGCAGTGCCCGTCCCTCTGTGCCCGGCTGTGTCACTCAGCAGAGTGTCCCCAAGCTTCACCCGTGCGGGGGCACGTGTTAGAGTCGCCTTTCTTTCGAGGGCTGAGTAATACTCCACCGTGGGTCTAGAACTTCATCCACCTCTGAGTGCTTGTGAGGTACTGCTGCTGTGAACAGGGGTGTGCAGATATCTCACGTCTGTGTCCGTGTCCCTGCATTCAGTTCTTTTGGATATAAACCCAGAGGTGGAATTGCTGGCCCGTGTGGTCATTCTGTTTTCAGTATTTGGAGGGAGAACCGCCACGCTCTTTTCCACAGCAGCTGTACCATTTTACATTCCCACTGGCTGTGCATAGGGTTCCAGTTTCTTCACATTCTCCCCCAGACTTGTCATTTATTTATTTTTTTATAGTAGCCATCCTAATGGCTGTGAAGTGTTATCTCACTGTAGTTTTGAGTAGACACTGAGCATCTTTTCATGTGCCGATTGGCCATTTGTGTATCTTTGGAGAAATGTCTACTCAAACCCTCGGCACATTTTTTAATCAGGTTGGTTTTGTTGTTGAGTCTTAGGAATTCTCTCTATATGTTGGATATTGACCTCTTAATAGATATTAGATTTTCTCCCCAGGGGGAGAAAATATTGCCTTTTTACTCTGTTGCTCGGGTCCTTTGATGCAGCCCGTGTGTCTGTTTTTTCTCTTGTTGCTTGTGCCTCTGGTGTCCTGCCCTGATTCTCAGAAGAGTCTGACACGTGCCCCGAGGACAGGCAGGGTGCCGCTGGCTGCGCTGGTCGGCCTCACTCCACACCAGGTGCCGGTTGAGGGCCCCACAGGCAGCAGCCCCGCGAGGCAGGCGCAGTCGCTCACATCTGGTGGAGAAGGAGACTGAGGCTCAGCAGGTGGGTCCCTGCCGGAGGCCTGGGGTCATAAGAGGCGGCGCAGGGACTTGCACCAGGTCTGTGGGCTCCAGAGCCGGGCCCTTACCCACTCAGCCGGAGCTATCTGTGGAGTTGAGTAGATGCACTTGTGGCTGGAAATCTGGAAAAGGTCGCCTCAAGTTCAGATCGGCCTTAGCATTACTCGCCGTTCACCTGGTCCCCGTGCGAGTTGGTGCAGTGTCCTCGTCACCCCGGTTTCCGGAGAGTTTGGTGAGGGGCAGTGCGCCAAGACTCTCCCTGTGGATTTCCCTTTCTCTTCGGATGTGCTTTGGGTCCACAGAGTCGGCAGGAGGAAGAGGGACGAATGGACGCCAGGCTCTCCGAGCGGCCAGCTTGCTTTTAAGGCATCACCAGCTGCTGTTTTAATCAGGACTGAAGCGCAGGCCTTGTAGTCTGGGGGGCGTGTCCAAAGTTCTTTTTGAGGTTTTGGTTTAAAGTGGAGGTTGATGGCGAGAGCCTGGTCCCTCCTCGCAGGGAACTGGGCCTCTGAGAGCTGGGGACAAGGCCAGGGCCCGGAAGCGATGCTGTTACGTTCTCTGCCGCTACACGTGGGCTCCCGGCGTGGCGTTATCACGGTGGGAAACGCGGCCTGGGGAGGGTGCTGCCTGGTGTCGGAAGGCGCAGTTAACTCCGGAAACTTCAACCAGCGAACCACCGAATTCTCACTGGAAGGGCCTTCGTGGCATTTGGTCCAAACGCCTCACCACTACCGTTGAGGAAACTGAGGCCCAGAGAGGCTAGGTCTGTGCTATTTCTACCCCAACAATTCTTTTGCTTTTTTTTGTTTTTGGTTTTTTTTTTTTTTGGCCACACGGTGCAGCTTGCGGGATCTTAGTTCCCCGACCAGGGATGGAACTCGTGCCGCCTGCAGTGGAAGCGCGGAGCCCTAACCACTGGACTGCCAGGGCAATCCCTACCCCGACAACACTTCTGACACCAAATGTGTGGGTTTTTTCCGGATGCTAGCCAATTCTGACACCAGCTGGCATCCCCAATCCAATCCAATTCCATTCAGTTCGACCTGCCTGCCTGCCTGGGGTTGTTGCAGGACCGCAGGGAAATGGCTCAGCCCCGCGAGACCGCTGCGCTTCAGACACCGGCACCTCTGACCAGCTGGCTGTAAATTGGGGGTGTTCCTGTGACCCCCCCTCCTCAGGTTTGAGAATTTGCTAGCTCAGCTCACAAGACCCGGGAAAACACCTTACTTGGTTTTCGGTCTCTTGGCCTCCAGCCCCATCGTGCAGCTGTGTCGGGCCAGCCAGCGTCGTCTCCTTAGCACTCCGGACACTCGTGGCTCTGGAGGGTCCCAGGGTGTTAGGAGCCACGTGCCAGGAACCGGGGCCAAAGATCAAACGCGCGTGTCTTACCGTATTGCAGGAGGGGCTGCACGGTTAGTCGCGGTGCACCTGGGGAAGGGCCCGCGTGGCTTCCTGCTGACCTCGGCCTGGCCCGTCACTTGGATGCTCGTGTCTGCAGGGGGCTCAGGGAGGTTGGGGGAAGTCCGTCACATCATGAACGACTCCAGCTCATGGAGATGAAAACTTGTGTTTTGTTTCAAAGTTAACCACGTTTAGCCTGATCACATGGGACTATTTAGTTCCTGGGTTGGTGGTTGATAAAGTTAGCTCATAAACTCCCCTCTGCTCTTCTGTTTTTCCTGCTCTTTCCGACTTCCGTCCAGAACAGAGGAGCTGCTCCCAGACAAGACTCAGGAGGGCCGGGGCTGGCCGGCACCCCGCTGCTGATCTGCTGTGTGACTCTGGAAAGGTCGCGTCCGACCGTTTACTCCTGTGATGAGGGCGAGTTGAACAAGTTCATTTCCACGCCTGAAGCTTAAGGCCTAAATCAAAGTAGCTTTCAGTTTTTCTTCAGGCCTTTAGCCTCCATAACTCAGCCTCAAGGGCACAGAACAGCTCTCTGCATACTTTAAAAAAAATTGTGGTAAAATATACATAACGCAAAATTCACCATCTTCACCATAACTCAGCCTCAAGGGCACAGAACAGCTCTCTGCATACTTTAAAAAAAATTGTGGTAAAATATACATAACGCAAAATTCACCATCTTCACCATTTTTCAGTGAACAGTTGAGTGGCATTAAGTACATTCACCTGGTGGTTCAGCCACAGCCCCACCATCGTCTCTAGAACTCTTTACATCTTGTAAAACCGACACCGTCCCCGTTACACAGCCACTCCTACTGGCCCTCCCCCAGCTCCTGGCGCCCCGCTTCTGCTTTCTGTCTCTGTGAATTTGACGACTCCAGGAACCTCATATAGGTGGAATCAGACAGTGTTTGTCTTTTTGTGACTTGCTAATTTTACTCAGCAGAATGTCTTTAAGAGTCACCCATGTTGGAGCAGGTGAAAAGAATCTCCTTTCTTTTTAAGGCTGAATAATACTCCATTGTGGGTATAGGCCATGTTTTGTGTTGTATCCACACATCCATCTTTGGACACTTGGGTTGCTTCCACCTTTTGGCTGTCGTGAATAATGCTGCTGTGAACGTGATGTACGGATTTCTCTTTAAGATCCTGCTTTCACTACTTTCGTGTATATACCCAGCAGTAGAATTGCTGTCTCATATGGTCATGTGGTAGTTGTATTTTTAATTTTTTTAGGAACCTCCGTACTGTTTCCATAGTGGCTGCCCCATTTCCCACCCCCACTCACAGTGCACGAGGGCTCCAGCCTCTCCGCATCCTCGCTGACACTTGTCATGTTCTGGTTTTTGTTTTTTTTTTTTTTCTTTTGCGGTACGCGGGCCTCTCACTGTTGTGGCCCCTCCCGCTGCGGAGCACAGGCTCCGGACGCGCAGGCGCAGCGGCCACGGCTCACGGGCCCAGCCGTTCCGCGGCACGTGGGATCTTCCCGGACCGGGGCACGAACCCGCGTCCCCTGCATCGGCAGGCGGGCTCTCAACCACTGCGCCACCAGGGGAGCCCTGTTCTGGTTTTTTGATAGCACTCATCCTGAAGGGTGTGAAGAGGTTGCATACTTTTTGGGGTGTATTATTAAGCTCCCGGGGGAGTTGGGGAACCAGCGCCACGAGGCGCCCTTCCCTCAGCTCAGAGGCTCCCTCCACAGTCGGATCTGTGCCAGGATGGACACGTGAAGGAAGTTCGGGGGAGTGATAGGGACACCTGCGGCGAGGACCACGGCGGCCCTGGGACCGGGGGCCGTCTGAGTAAGGTGGCGTCGAGCCTGCCTCTCGGGAGGAGCCGGAGGGGCAGAGCAGAGAGCCGTGCGTGGGGGCCAGGGCGGAGGGAAGGCCCAGAGGTGGGCGGTGTGCCCGGCAGCTGGGGGCGCTCCCCCGGGAGTGGGCCGCCGACCACCGGGGCCAGCGGGCAGTCACACTGGGTCAGTGCTCTGAGGGTCTCGTGCCCCAGCTTGCCTGCTCCCTGTTCTAACTCGAGGCGGGGGGGCCTCGGCCGGGGCCTTAGGGAGGCAACAGGATCCAGCTAAAATAACCTGGTTTTGATTTCACTGCCCTTGTTTATTTTCGTTATTTTTACGTTACTTTGGATTAATGCCAGATGAATTTGCGTGAGAGAAGGGTGCCTCGTGGCGCTGGTTCCCCAAGTCCCCCGGGAGCCCCCGAGGGCCGGGCTGTTCCCCCACCTGCACCCAGCCCTCCCTCCTGGTCCTGCCAGGCCGGGTGCTGGGAAGCGTGGCCAGTGCGCTGGGCCCTGAGGGGCGGTCTGGAGTAGAAGCACCCGTGGGAGAACCGCGCGGCGTGAGATGCCGTGGAGGGTCCCGGCAGCATCTGAGCAAGGACCTCTGTGCGTGCCCCTCGGCTCCCGCCTGCATAGGCTTCACCTTCTCTTTGGGGCAGTCCACCCTCACGGCCCCCCCGACCCCGCCCCACCCGGCATTTCCACCCCTGCGTGGCATTGCCCCAGGGGGTGGGAGGACAGGCCTGGCTCTGTCCTCCCACCCCCTCCCCAGCATCAGCGTGACCGCATCTCATGGCCTGGCTGGTGTGGGCGGTAGGTTGTGCGGGGGAGACGTAGCTGCTGGGGGGGACCAGGCCCTCTGCCCAGCCCAGTCTCGGCAGGGGCACACGGACCAAGCGGAGAGTCCGGGGCTGTGCCCTGGGGCTGCTCCCGCTCTGCGAAAGGGGCACTTTTTTGTAATTTGCTCAGCGCTCCCCGTGGGCTGGCTGGAGAGCCGTGGCCCACACCCACCCCCTAGGTAAGGGCTGGGGGCCTCCACCCTGGTGTCCGTCCTGCTGGCATGATAGTGTGCGTGGCTTTCCTTCTCTGCTCTGTCCTCCAGGTTCTCTGTAATTACTTTTTTTAAGTGGAAAAACCCGGAGTCCTCCATTTCGTGAAGATTACTTGGGATCTAGTTTTGTGCGGTGCCGAATCGGAGCCAGGCAAAGAAAATGTCCGTGGGATATTAAGTGGTCACTTTTGCTCCTAAAATATCAACATTGACTAAGGTTTACAGGCTAAAAATAGAGGGAGGGACTTCCCTGGTGGTCCAGTGGTTGAGAAACCACCTTCTGGTGCAGGGGATGCGGGTTCGAGCCCTGGTCGGGGAACTAGGAGCCTGCGTGCCAGGGGGCAGCTGAGCCCCTGTGCTGCAACTAAGACCTGACACAGCTGAAAATAAAAATTAATTAATTAATTAAAAATATTTTTTAAAAAATAGAGGGAAAATGGGTGAGTGTATGCTGAAGCTTGATAATGAGCTGGCTCTGCTGTGACGTGGGCCTGTCCCCTCCTCAGCACACATCTGTGGTTTGCGGCAGAATTAGCTCTTTATTGTCTGGTGGAGTCCAACTGGTGTTGGGCATTGAAATCCATGTTTGTTTCTGTTCGTGTGTGTGTGTGTGTGTGTGTGTGTGTGTGTGTGTGTGTGTGTGTCCTTTCAGAGAGCTGTTCATTTCCAGCTTGACACTGTTTTCCATCCTGTGCCCAGAGATTTCTGAGCCATATATATATATATATATATATATATATATATTTTTTTTTTTTTTTTTTTTTTTTTTTTCCGAACGCGAGCTTCTCACTGTTGTGGCCTCTCCCGTTGCGGAGCACAGGCTCCGGACGCGCAGGCGCAGCGGCCACGGCTCACGGGCCCAGCCGCTCCGCGGCATGTGGGATCTTCCCGGACCTGGGCACGAACCCATGTCCCCTGCATCGGCAGGCGGGTTCTCAACCACTGCGCCACCAGGGAAGCCCCATAAATATATTTTTAATATTTATTTACTTATTTATTTGGTTGCACCAGGTCTTGGTTGCGGCAGGCAGGGTCCTTAGTTGTGGCACGTGAACTCTTGGTGGCGGCATGCGTGTGGGATCTGGTTCCCTGACCAGGGAGCGAAGCCGGGCCCCCTGCATGGGGAGCGCACTGCGCCACCAGGGAGGCCCCTCATGTGTATTTTTCATACACGTTAAATCACTCATCAAGGAACGTGTGTGTGCTGAAACATTGGTGGCCACCTCCCTTACAATTTGACTCTTCCTACCCAGTTTTTAACTGTGTTCATCCTATAGGCAGTGTTTCTTGGCTAATGACATAAAATCATCTTCGAAAGGAAAGCTAAAGACTTTTGCATTACCTTTTTCTCCTTTAAATCCACCCTTTGGTATTTGCAAAGGTCAGACGAGCGATTCCGGCGTCTGTGGCCCTGATGAATGGGAAACCGTACGTTCCCACTGGCCTCTGAGGATGAGGGATTACTGCGGCAGCCGAGGCATCTGCTGTAATGTCAGGAGCGCGGCGATGGGAATGGCAGGAGCAGCAGGCCCATGAAAAATGCAGGAAGAGGGAAGCTCCTCTCCGCTTGCAACCACGCGGACACCTCTGAGCATTTGTTCTCCTCCGTTAAACCTTGTGGCTGAGAATCAAGTACGGGGGGCGCAGGTGCCCCCGTTCTGAGAGGCTGCGCCCTTCCCGCGCATCGGCCTGTTTGCATTCAGCGTTCGCCCCCGTGGGGGATGTCGGCTTTATTCTAAGTTAAATAAAAATCGTCATGTTGGCGCCTAGATTTTCGCGGGAGAAGCAGGTGCTGTGCGTTGGGAGAGTAATGAATACGGCGTCTCTACCCTCTCCCAGGAGCAGATGGTCTGCGTCAGTTGATTTTGTGACCTTTCTTTGCTTCTAAGACACCAAATCTCTGATCCCACGGATCATAAATATTCTTTAGGTTTGCAGGCACGGAAGTAAGGGGAGCAGCAAGCTGTCGCTATCGTTTTCCATTTGTCTGGAACCTTTGGAAGGAGCTCATTACAGCATTTTTAGGCCCTGCGTAAGCCTGCAGCAACCGTGGGCTTTACGGACACGTGAAGGGCGCCGCAGCCAGGCCGCCGCAGCCAAGGTCGGGGAGGAGCCCTCTGCTCGGCGTCCTGCCGTCCTCACCTCTCCACTCGCTGGGCAGCCCTCCCAGCGGCCGGCACAGCGCCTGCCCGTCTACCCAGGGCCGCGTTTTTAAAGTCACTAATCGTGATAACGGCCACCTCGTCTTCATCGCCCGTTGTATTGGGGGGGACCATCGGGGTGGCCTCGCCCTGTCCCAGAGCCAGCATTCTCACAGGAGGCAGACCGGAAACAAGAGCGGTCTGGGGGGTCCTGATAGGAGTGTGCGCTGTGCTGGGCTCAGTGGGAGGTGCCCCCAGAGCTGGTCCCCCTCAGGGGTGTATGGGGTGGGGTGGGGCTGGGGGAGGACACAGTTCTGGGTGTCCGCGGGGGCCTGGTTCAGGGGAGGACAGTCACCCCGGGTGTCAGGCTGGAGGGCGTGGACCTCGTCTGGAGTCAAGGGGGAAGCTTGGCAAATGAACTTACCTACAAAACAGAAGCAGAGTCACAGAGGTAGAAAACAAACTTATGGTTACGGGGAGGGATAAGCTGGGAGACTGGGACTGACGTGTACACACTGCTGTACATGAAACAGGCGACTGACAAGGACCCGCCGCAGCGCACAGGGAACTCTGCTCGATACTCTGTAATGACCGAGACAGGAAAAGAATCTGAACAAGAGCGGATACATGCATGTGTGTAACTGATCCACTTTGCTGCGCCCCTGAAACGAACACGACATTGTAAATGAACTGTACTCCAATAAAATTTTTTTTTAAAGTTGGGGGGGCTTGAGGTGGTTTTGAATGCGTGGGGGGACCGCGTGGCCAGGCTTCTGTTTGGGGAAGAGCGCCCTGCGCGGCGTGGAGGGCGGGCTGTGGGAAGAGGGCTGCAGGGGCGACGCCGGCGAGGGGCCGAGAGCCCCCCTCCCGCGCCGCTCTCACTGCCTTCCCCTCCTTCCGTCTCTCGTGACTCCATCCTCCTTCCTGTCACCCAGAGCCTCTCCACACCCCAGTAGTCCTGCTTCCTTTCTGACACCTCCCGGGGCCTCTGGGGCAGGGGCTCACCCTTCCCCGGTCCCCCTACAGCAGCCTGGGCTTCCACCACGGGACCCTCAGTGGAGACCACCTTGCTCTCAACTCCCCGGTTCGGGCATGGGCAGTCCCATGGGGCTGGGCCCTGTGGGTAGAAGAGGGGGCGGGGGCTACAGGGCAATTACCACAGCGGATCTGAGGGGACTCAGAACTGGGGGACAGAGCACACCTCAGTTTGAGAGCTTCCTCCGCCTTACACATTCTCCAGGAGATGAGGCGATCTTTTTGGTGTTTGCTTTTTCCTGGGAAAGATTTCAAACATAAAAATAGGGAGGGCTTCCCTGGTGGCGCAGTGGCTGAGAGTCCCCCTTGTCGATGCAGGGGACACGGGTTCGAGCCCCGGTCCGGGAAGATCCCACGTGCCGCGGAGCGCCTGGGCCCGTGAGCCGTGGCCGCTGAGCCTGCGCGTCCGGAGCCCGTGCTCCGCAACGGGAGAGGCCACAACAGTGAGAGGCCCGCATGCCGCAAAAAAAAAATAATAAATTAATTAAAAAAAAATAAAAAATAAAAAAAATAGGGAAAACAGTGTAATGAGCTTCTACGTTCCCATGACTCAGCTTCCCCAGTCCTCAGCATCTGGCCGAGCCGACCTAGCCTCATGGACTCGGCCCGCTTCATTATGTGGAAGCAGATTCCATGTCTCCTGTCATTGTGACCGTGCGTGTCTCCGAAAGGTCAGGGCTTTTGGCTGAAGCCCGGGAGCCTGGACTCCCTGAGCCCAGCCTTCTCGCCTGCCCGGCGGGTGGCGACGCCTCACCCAGGGCTGATGGGCGCGGGGTCGCTCGGGCGGCCTTTGCCAGAACCCAAACAGCTCCTTTTCTCCACGACCTGCTGCGCAGCCGGCACCATCACAGGCTGGGGGCGGGCGAGCCCCAGGCCTGTTCTCGGCCCCAGCACTCACCCCCGTGCTTGGGGCATTGACTTAGGCTGGGCCTCAGCGTCCTCATCTTTAAAAAGGGGGGCAGTCGGAGATCCCTCATAGGCTGGTTTTAAGGTTTAAATGAGACAATGTGTTATGTGTCCGTACGTGATAAGCTCAGTACTCGGTAGCTTGTATTACAAACATTCTTTCGGTAATACATCCTGCAGCATATTAGCTGCTATCCCCGTTTTACAAATGAAGCAACGGAGCCTTAAAACCAGGGTTAAGTCACGTGCCCGCGCTCCTGGGGCGAGTGAATTATAGAGCCAGGGGTCTGAGCCCAGGTCTGACTGCCCCATGGCCCCCCTTCGTTATGGCTAATTCTTCATTGAACCGTGCTCGGCGGCCTCGAGGAAAAGAACGTGCTGGTCTTGGATCAGCAGACCAAGGTCATGTGGTCCTGCCTCTGTCTGATGTTCCAGCCAGCGCAGTCTCCTAGGACCTGAGGGAGTGCGCAGGTTCTCCGCAGACCCCTCGCCCGTATCCCCCTCCTCCTTCCCGCTTCTCCGTAGTTAGCGCCAGTCAGCCCCGCGGTGCAGAGGAACGGGGCGGGCCAGGGAAGACAGTTCAGGTCAGACACGGGCCCGTCAGCCCTTTTGTGCTGAGTGTTAGTGGAAAGAGGCAAGCTCTGAAGGGCAGTGAGCGTCGTTGGTCACCTGCGGATGCTTGTTTTCCAGCCCGCCGAGATGGTGAGGGCTGGACAGGACGGAGTTATCCGTTTCAGCTGTAAAATTGATGGGAGCGGAAAATGCGAAGTCAATGTGGCAGAGCTGGACAGCAAACCCAGGCCCGGCCAGTCTCATCGGTCCACGGGGCCTCGGGCCACGCGGGCAGAGACCCCGGGGGCAGGTGACCCGCTGGCTCGCAGCCCTCCTCTGCCAGATCCAGTCCAGTTCTGGCTTCGCGGGAGTCGGCGTTACTGGGCCAGGACTCGGCTTCCTGTCTGGCTCTCCACACCTGTTCAGTGAGGTTCTCTGTTAGCCAAACACGGAAGACAGGCAGATGAGCGGGGCGTCGGTAGCCGTCGGAGGGCAGAGCGCGGACTGGGGCACGTTTAGGCCACGGCCAGGCCTCTTGCTGCACGTCCACCGCGGCCGCGAGGCTCCCAGGTGCTCGGCCTCCCCGGGGAAGTGGCGGCAGCTAGCGCGCGTGGACCACGGCCTCGCACTGGAGAAATGGTCTTCTCTGTGCGTGTGTTCTGGGGTGTCACATCTGCAACGCTGACCTTCGGTGGTGTCGTTTCCCCACATCAAACCCTAGAGCAGATTTTAGGGGAAGGTGGAGGGTCCCAGCGGTACAGATCTTGCAGGTGTGACTTGCAAGCCCCGTGGAGGAGCCTCCCCTTTGGGTAGGAAAGCAAAACTGGTCACTTCACTGCTGGAATGACAGCCTGGCTTTCTTGGGGTCCGGCCAAGAAAACAATTTATGAGACTGACCCCCATGGTTAACCAGCTAAAGCTTTGGGCTGAAATCCAGAATCCTTATTATGGGAAGTGGAGTTAAAATCGTTCCCTCTGAAACCCAGTGGCTGTTTATTTGATTAGCGAGGTCGCTCCAATGACAGCTGTGGAGCCCAGTCTTTAATTAGGAGAAGAATTTGCCCTGAACTTCATCAGAATGGCATTTCTGAGGGCCTCCAGTGTTTTCCTTCCTGGCTTCTTCCAGCCTCGCCTTAGGCCCAGTCTTCATCCAGGGTCAGAGCTTGTTTCTTCCCCGACGCCCCATTCCACACGCTCTCAGCGGCCCCGGCCCCTCTGCCTGCACAAGCTGGGGGGCTGCTTCTGGAGCCCGGGGTCCGCATGAGGCCTGCGTGCGTTCGTTGCATGAAGTTGGGTAGAGCTGCCGCGTCTCGAGCGCCTTTGTCGCACCCACGCGCTACTGCAAGTGCTCTACGCGTGTAAGCGCATCTCGTCTTAGTGACGAGCGGGGGAAGCAGAGTCCGAAACATCCCGTTTCACAGGTGAGGAGGCTGAGGGGCAGAGGAGACGCAGCTGGTTCGTGACGTGCCCCCTGCAGAGCCCAGCACACCGCAGCACTCGGTGGAAGTTTATTGGGTCTGGGCATCTTCTGCGCCTAAACGTCCCTTACGTTTATCATCTCCGCCCTCTAGTTGTTTTGTTTGTTTGTTTGTCGTTTTGGCTGCACTGTGCAGCTTGTGCGATCTTAGTTCCTAGGCCAGGGATCGAACCCAGGCCCCGGCGGTGAGAGTGCAGAGCCTTAACCACTGGACTGCCAGGAAACTCCCTCTGCTCTCGAGGTTTTACTTTAACTTTTCTCTGAGAATATTGAATGTATCAATCTTACCTTCAAATCTGGGTTTACTTTTTAAACTTTGTGTTATGGAAAAATTTAAGCACATGCAGAAAAAGAGAATAGTGTAAGGAAGCTCCACTTAACCCCTGATATAACTTCAGCAGCTCCCGACTCACGCCTGTCACGTTTTGTCAGCATGCGCATGTACTCGCTCTCCTGGCCCGTATTATTTTGAAGTAAATCCCCCCAATCATAGTATTTCAGCCATATATTTCAGTGTGTATCTCTATAAGAAAAGAAACTCTTCTCAAAACAACCATAATACCATTATTGTGCTTCAAGAGTGAACAGTAATTCCCTAATATTGCATATTCAGTTAGCGTTCAAGTTTCTAGTTCTCTCTCTCTTTTTTTAAAATTGGGGTACAGTTGCTTTCCAATGCTGTGTTACTTTCTACTGTACAGCAACGTGAAGCAGCCGTACGTATACATATAGCCCCTCTTTTTTGGATTTCCTTCCCATTTAGGTCAGCACAGGGCACTCAGTGGAGTTCCCGGTGCTCTACAGCAGGTTCTTTTATACATATGAGTGTACATATGTCAATCCCAGTCTCCCAATTTATCCCACCCCCTCCCCCCGTTCCCCCTTGGTGTCCATGCGTTTGTTCTCTACGTCTGTGTCTCTCTTTCTGCCTTGCAAACAGGTTTACCTGTACCATTTTTCTGGATTCCACGTATATATGCGTATTTGGTTTGTAACGTCTCCTTACAGTCTGTTTGACTAGGCTCTGATAAGGTCTGCATTGCAGTTGGTTGATGTGTCTCCTCTGTCTCTTTTCATCTGTAGCCTCCTCCTCCATATTTCCTTTACTGCAGGGTATTTGTTGAAGAAACCAGGTCACTCGTCCTATTGAGTTTCCCACGGTTTGGATTGTGCTGATTGTATCTCCGTGGTGTCATCTGACATGCTCACGTGTTCCTCTGTTTCCCGTAAACTACAGTCTGACCAAGTTCAGGTTTAATTTCCTGACCGGACTCCCTCTCTCAGGAGGCAAGGACCTCTGCTCTTTGTGATGTTCACAACCACTGATGACCAGGGCCTAGATCCCCTCATTCTTTAGGGATTGTAAATGGTTTCCAAAGTGGGTTTTATTCCCTCGAGGACCTGTTCCTCAAGGCGCCTGTCCCAGGGCCAGGCACAAAGAAGGCTCCCTAAGACTCGCTACCAGTTGTGACCTCTGGCCTCTCTTCAGCGTTCCTGCTCACTGACTGATCGCTAGGAAGTGGGCCTCCCCGGGAGAGGAATGAAATTGTCCCTTTGGCTCGACGCTCCCCTCACCCACCCCCGTTCGTGTCCTAGTGTTTTTTCGCTTCCACCCTCGGCATCGGAGGGTGCTTGGCGGCCCCCAGGGAAGAGCGCTGGGGCTTGGGGGGTGGCCTCGCGTGGGGCCCCCCGGGTACCAGTGAGAGCTCAATTCTTCTCGGCTCTGAAAGCCGCTGTCCGCTTGGCCTGGCGTTACTCTCAACACCCAAAGATGGGCGGCGTGTGGGAGGAGAGGGCCGGCCGCCCTCTGCAGGCCCGGGGAGAGGTTTAGTTCGGCCGGCAGACCCTTGTGTATTGGGAGTAAAGGACTGTAAACACGTCCCTCAGAGGATGTCCACAGGTCGGGGTCCTTAACTGCATCTCTGTCACTCCGTTCCCAGGGAGCTGCATTGTACCGCCTGGCAAGGCTCTTAGGATCAGAAGCCAGAGCTGATCCTGGTGAGCCCGCTGCCCTGCGGGTCTGGGCGAGTCGCGCCTGGGTGTGTGGACCGGGGCGTCCTGGCCGGGGTTCCACTCAGGGACCAGGCAGGGGCCTCGGCGCACGGGGTGGTGGCTCTCCCAGTGGCCTATCCCCGGGACAAGGCCCTGCCCTGGGCGGGGGCGGATCTGGAGAGGTTCGCGGGCCACCTGGCGTCTTGGGTCCCTCCTGGCCACCGTTTATCGTGTGGACCACGTGAGTCATGGCGAGGCTGTGGTCCCCGTGGTGGGCCTTGAGCTGAACCTAGAGAAGGTGGCTCTAGGGCCCGGGAAGCCGCTGCGAGCCCAGGGGGCAGAGCCCGTGCACGGCGCCACCCCTGGGAGCGCGGGGGACGAGACTCATTTCACCTGCTCAGTGGTCCCGGCCCCCACCTGCTGGAGGCCTCGGCCCTCGAGCCCACGCCCGCGATCCCCCCGATTCCGAACGCCATGGGGCCTTGAACACTCTGGTTCTGCCTCAGGAACGCGGCCATTTCCTTGTCGCTCGACCCCCGTAAAAGATGGAAGTGAAAGGTCTGGTGTTCCTCGGGTGGGATTAGAGCAGGACGCCTGTTCCAAACCCAGGGAGTAAGTCACTTGGGCTCTTACGGCATTTCGGGGACACGGGGTCAGACCGAGGGGTGCCCTGGAGGTACCCAGAGAGCTCTGGGGACACGAACCGCGGTGGGGACAGCCTGGCCAGCTCTGCTTGCCTTTATGTTTGGGTGCAGGGACAGATGGGCCCGGACGCCCCTTCTGCTCCCCCGACCCTTGTCACCACGCGCCGTGGGTCTGGAGACCCTGAGGGGATGGGTCACGGGGAGGTGCGCTCACCCCATGAGACCCCGTGGACGCGCCGCTGGTGAGCTGGGCGGGAGGATGGGAGGGGGCGGTTTCGGCCCTCGAGCCTTTCTCCTCCTCAGAATCTGAAAACGTGAAGAAACGTAGAGAAGTAGAGAGAAACAGTCGTTATCCTACTACCCAGGGGTCACTGCTCTGGACGTTTTGGCCTGTTTCCTTCCTGTACTGTTAATGGATTTTTCTTCATAGAGATTATACTGTAAATACAGTTGTGCGTCCTGTTTTGTGTCCTTCTTCTTAACCATAATAAGCATTTGAAATTAAAAACAGCTTATAAATAACATGTTTAAACGAGCACGTCATGTTCCATCACGTGGGTATCATGGTTTACTGTACCATTCCCTAAATGCTAGGCGTTCACATTGTTTCTTTTGTTTTTTCCTTGCTGTTATAATTAATGCAGCAATAGCCCTGGTAGGGCTCAAGTCTTTGTCTGTGTCTTAGGTTATGATAATGAATTCCTATGACTCGAATCACCCTGTCAGAGGGGATGCTCCTTTTCGAGGTCCTCACTCTCTGAAAACTTCACTGCCTTTTATTTTCTCAGCCTGTTTTGGGACCCAGCGTGGGTCAGGTGGCGGGTTAGCGTGTGGAATGGGGCTGGGGAGGGCTTCGTGGAAGAGGGCTTTTAGGCCACGTTCCGAGGGGTTGGTCGTTCCTGGGGGTAGACGCAGGTGGGGAGGGTGGGGAGACTGTCCTAGGCACCCTGGCAGAGCAGGAGACGCAGACGCCCAGAGCTGCTAGTGAGTGCGGACCTGGGAGCTCCGAGGCCAGGAGGGGCGGACAGGAGAGGGTGGGGCGGGGGTGGGGGCCGCGAGCAAGGCCTGGGGACAGAGCGTGGACTCGGCCATACGGGAGGGGGAGACCGGGGAGGGGCTTTGAGCAGGCAGGTGACGTGAGGAGGCATGCACGCTGGGTCACCTGGCTGCCGGGCGGAGGGTGGACAGGACAGGGCGGGGAGGGGTGCTGTCAGTGAGGACCAGTTAGCACCATTGGGTGAGAGGCGTTCCTCGCAGACTTGGCTACTGGATAGGAGACAGTGCATTCCGTTTAAATTTACATTTCTTTAATTCCTGCTGAGGCTGGACATTTTTATGTTGATTCGCCAGCTGTATTTCATCATTTGTGACTTGACTCGAGATGTGTCCTGATGGGTCCCAGAGGCACCGTCGCTGCAAATGTTAGGTGTGGCCAGACGCACGGTCCAGTTTTGCACCGGAGCCCTTGGAGACCCAGCGAGGGGAGCTGGTGCCCGGGCCCCGGGATGTCCTCTGCTCTGTCCCGTCCTCCTCAAGCGGGCACCGTGCCCAGGGCCTTGGAAAGCATGGCACAGCAAGCTCAGGGGCTGCTGACCAAGAGAGCAGTAAGAGTGGCCGTGGAGGGACGGACTTCCCTGGCGGTCCAGGGGTTAAGACTTTGCCTTCCAATGCAGGGGGTGCAGGTTCGATCCTCGTTCGGGGAGCTAAGATCCCACATGCCTTGTGGCCAAAAAAACAAAACATAAAATGGAAGCAATATTGTGACAAATTCAATAAAGTCTTTGGAAATGGTCCACATCAAAAAAAAAAAAAAAAAAAGTGACCGTGGAGGTCGCTTCTCTGCCATCAGATTTGCGGAAGAGGCTCAGGATGCAGCAAAGTCAGCTTAAGTCAGGGGGTCCCTAGTGAGCGGGGTCAGCCGTGTTTGAGGAGAAGCCCAGTCCAGGCTGGCCATGCCAGCAGGCCGTGCGCACTCGCTGGAGCGGAGGAGCTGAGTGACAACAGGGCCTTGGGGACGAGGCTACCTCCGCAGCCCCGACCCAGAGTGAACAGTGTCCAGCTTGGAGACCTTGCCTATTAATGAATTTGTCGCTGGCTTTTCGATAGCCCCAGAAGCTTCCT
The DNA here is from genome assembly GCF_026419965.1 of Kogia breviceps. Classification (NCBI taxonomy): domain Eukaryota; kingdom Metazoa; phylum Chordata; class Mammalia; order Artiodactyla; family Physeteridae; genus Kogia; species Kogia breviceps. The sequence continues at coordinate 1,135,634 of NC_081328.1, read as the reverse complement.
GAGGAGGTCGCAGGCAGGGGCCGGCCAGGAACGAACCCTGATTGGAAAACGTTGCTTCCTAGCTGGCCGCTTGCCAGACGGCAGGGTCTCTTACATTTGGTCCCCCCGAGGGGTGGCCGGCTCTGTGTGCAGTACGTTCACCCCAGCCCCACCCTGGTCGCCGTCGCGGGGGTCGCTGAGTCGCGGTGCGAGTGGCGGCAGGGTGGCTGAGTCGTGACCCGCATTCTCTTTGCAGCTTCTGGATTGGGAAACACAGGGACCTTGAGCCGTGTCTCATCCTGGAGCGTTTCCCCGTTAAATCGGAGCGGTGTCAGGTTGTTACGGGGCCACTGTTACGGCCGGGCCTTGTCGCGGTCGTGCCCGCACCGTGGCTGGAGTCCCCCCACTTGGACATTTAATTTTACACCCAGACCAGGGGCTTCCCTGGTGGCGCAGCGGTTGAGAATCCGCCTGCCCATGCAGGGGACGCGGGTTCGAGCCCTGGTCCGGGAGGATCCCACATGCCGCGGAGCAACTGGGCCCGTGAACCACAACTACTGAGCCCGTGCACCACAACTACTGAGCCCGCGCGCCTAGAGCCCGTGCTCTGCAACAAGAGAAGCCACCACAATGAGGAGCCCGTGCACTGCAACGAAGAGTAGCCCCCGCTCTCCACGACTAGAGAAAGCCCACGCACGGCAACAAAGACCCAACGCAGCCAAAAATAAATAAATAAATAAATTTTAAAAATTGTGCACCAAGGCCAGATCAGATAAGGCGTGGCAGAGTTGGATGAGCTGACCCGCTGGAGGCCTTCCCGAAACTACTCCAGAGTCCTGATGAGTCCTGGTTGAAAAGAAATACACATTTTTAATAGAAAAATTCAGAAAGTTAACCTCCTGCCCCACAAAACCGAAGCAGACACAGACGTGTTTGCTCTCACACCGCAGTGTTGCCCAGTTACGACCTGGTCTGGGTCTGCAGGCCTCCCTCCTTCCGTCGGTGCACGCTGTTTAACGTAGACCTGCGCGCACGATCTTCGCCGTGACGTTCTCCCGCTTGACGTGCGGGCACCGCGAGCCCCGCGTCCCGTTTCCTCCCCGCCGTCCGCTGCGCGTGCCCGGGCGCTCAGGCGAGCCTCCGCAGGCCGTGCGTCACCTCAAGGGACGTGCCGTCATCTCTGTCAGGGCCTCGTGGCTTCAGCCAGGTTTGGGCCCCATCGCATTCTTCAAATGCTGTCACATCGTCATCCTTTCAGGATGCCTTCGATTTTAAAAGCAGATCAGTCGTCTTCCACGGCCCAGCGTCCTGTGCTGGGCGAGGCTGAACCTGAGACTTGGCTGCTTCCAAGGAGAGCACACTTCCCGGGTGACCTGCAGGGGAGCGGAGAGGATGAGAGGGTGCAGCCCTTAGCGCCTGGGGCGCCCCGCCGGGCCGAGGCCTTGGAAGCCAGCTCTGAGCCGGGCATGAGTGTCGCGCTCAGACCCGGGGAGCTGGGCAAAGCGCCCACGAGCACGGGCTGCACGGCCCGGGGGAGAGGGCCAGCGGGACGTGAACCTTACCTGTGGCTGCAGTGGGCACTCCTCATTTCCCCCGTCTCGGGGTGGCTCTGGGCCCCTCTGGACCGTTCTTTTACGCAGTTTCCCTTGCAGCTACGCGTGGCCGTAGGGCACGGTTCTGGCCTCCGAGAGGGACAGTACCCCTTCAGCGGTGAAATGGCAAAGCCCTCTGGCCCTCGTGCCTTCTTCCCTCCTGTTTCACGGACTCTGCCTGCTGGGGCAGCGGCTGTGTCGCAGGTACAGGGACGGAAGCAAAGGCCAGGGCCGGCGGAGCAAGAAGACAAACAGAACCTCGTCCTGCGTGAGGGTCTGGAGGGGCTGCTTCCGCCCTGAACCTCCTGCTTCCAGAGTTCTTGTTCCGTGAGAAAAATAACCCCCCATCTGTTTAAGCGACGTGTTAGTCTTTTTTAATTGCTTGCAGCTGAATGCAATCATACCTGATAAGATAATGTTTTAATATTTTACGAGGGAGAAATGTATTTACATATTGTGTAATTAAAAATGAAAAATAATTTAAATCCCCACAGATTTCTGGGCCCACAAAAGACACACTGAAACAATCTTTGGGGATGGGACTCACATATCTATTTTTAACAAACTCGCCATTGATCTGTTGTAAAATAAATCATTTCCATATTCATTAATACTGTTCCCATTTTATACATGAAAACATTGAGGCCCAGGGAGCTTAAACAACAGATCCCAGTTGTTGTTTTTTTTAAATATCGGAGTATAGTTGATTAACAATGCTGTGTTAGTTTTAGGTGTACAGCAAAGTGATTCAGTTATACATACACATGTATCTATTCTTTTTCAAATTCTTTTCCCATTTAGGTTATTCTCCCAGTATTTTGTTCGTTTGTTTGTTTTTTGCGGTACGCGGGCCTCTCACCACTGCGGCCTCTCCCGTTGCGGAGCGCAGGCTCCGGACGCGCAGGCTCAGCGGCCATGGCTCACGGGCTCAGCCGCTCCGCGGCACGTGGGATCTTCCCGGACCGGGGCACGAACCCGCGTTCCCCGCATCGGCAGGCGGACTCTCAACCACTGTGCCCCCAGGGAAACCCTCTCCCGGTATTTTTAAGTGAGACTTGTGTCCAGCACTGTCTGGTTCCAGAGTGCGCCCCCAACCCCTGCTCACCCCAGGGAGGCCTGGCTTCCCCTCCCCCTCACTGTTACACTACTTCTGGAGGGAACTTCCAAACTGGAAAATTCAAAACTGTTTCGGACACGGTTTTGCACTGCTGTCCGGGGCAGTATCCCTGCAATGCGGGTGGTCCCAGGAGAGGAAGCCAAGTATGGTTTCTGGCATGTTGGCTAAAAAGTGGACTCATCAGTTCTTGGTCGTGTCTTCTGCTTTTGAAACAAAACTTCTTTGAAATTAGTTTTTTCCACAGACTTTCTCTGGTTAAGTCACTTAAGAATTACTAGACCATCTCACCCATGAAAGGTAATTATGGTGGTTTTATGAGTGTGGAAGACGTATAGCTTGTAAGTGCTTGAGGATCTCCTGTGAGTTATTAGAACTTGCGGGATTCATGCTCTACCAAATTAGCCCTCACGAGCTGATAGATTTTATCTGTAGTTCAGCAAGGCTTTGGTCAGCGCCGTACATTCATAACAGTTAAATACACACCAGCTCCCTCAGAGAGGTTAACTCTGGGTAAGGTGGCCATCTCAGGTTGTAATAGCGCGATTTGCTTGGGATTTGGAGACTTCTATGACGAGAATGCTCTTCTGATGGTGAAGAGGGTCTTTGCTGCGAGAAGCAGGGGGTCAGTGCCCTGGAGCCCCGTGGGGGGGTTGACAGCGTCCTGTGGACCAAGCGTGGCCTGGGGGCAGGAGCCCCTTGTTCTAGACCTGGGTCTGGCCTGAGCCCACCGTGTGTCGGATCTCTGACTAATTCCACACGGTCAGACTCACAGACAGCACTGTTCCCGAGGTCCCTTGGGCGCGGGGCATACTGGAGATGCTTTCCTATGTCGCCTTCCGGGAACTCCTTTGCTGGGGGTGGTCTCTATGGTAGCAGCTGTGGCCACTCATACTTCTCCTGAGGGCTGCTCTGTGCCAGGCCTTTACAGGTGTTCATTCAGTTCTCACAAAAGCTTTGCAAGGTGTAGGTATTACGCTTCTCGATCCCTAAAGGAAACTGAGGCTCAGAGAGGTCTAGTTACTTGCTCAGGATCACACAGCCGATAAGTAGCAGAATCAGACTTGGGCTCAGGTCAGTCTGACTGCAGGCTGTGTGACCCTGGCTCCGTGGTGCTCTGCTCGTGCCGGCCGGCGGCAGGGGCATGGGAAGCATTCTGGACGCGTCCTCTTTTTTTTTTTTTTTTTTTTTTTTTTTTGCGGTACGTGGGCCTCTCACTGTTGTGGCCTCTCCCGTTGCGGAGCACAGGCTCTGGACGTGCAGGCTCAGCGGCCATGGCTCACGGGCCCAGCCGCTCCGCGGCACGTGGGATCTTCCCGGGCCGGGGCACGAACCCGCGTCCCCTGCATCGGCAGGCGGACTCTCAACCACTGCGCCACCAGGGAAGCCCCAGGGCCTCTTTTAACTGGTAATCTGGGAGGCCTTTGGAGCAGAGGCAGGACCTAGAGTGTAGGGTACTTCCAGGTAAGCTTGGGAAGGTCACAGTGTGTTCTGGGAATCAGGAGGAGCCCGGCTGGATGAACTGTGCCATCCCCCGGGGACCTGGGGAGGCCAGAGGAGGACGCGAGGCTGGCGAGGTGACGGGTCAAGTCAGCGAGGGTGCGAGACACCGGGAAGTTGGGGGAAGAACGTTTTCTGTCTTATGTGAAGCTGTTTTCGAGATGTTTTATATTATGCTGTCCATTATTCCTTAACACAAGCATGACTGCAGTCAGTTCATCTTGAAGTCACTCACGTGGCGCCAGGAGAAAACAGTCCCCCCCTCCCAGTGGAGCACCGTTTACTCTGCCTTTAATCAGAAAGTGAGACTGTGGGCTTGTCTTTGCCTTTCTGCCCAGGCAGCCAGGAAGGCCAGGCCTGGTTTGGTATCTGACTGTAATAACTCTCTTATCTCTCTGGTTCTTGGTAAAAAGTTCATCTTTTATTCCATGTGCTTTCTAGTCTTCATTTCATTTTATTTGCCTTGAGTATAAATTATTATTAAAGACGACCATAAGTTCCTTTTGGAAGTAGGCAGGGTGTATCCTTTAAATATATTCTAACTCTTGGTAAGAAGAAACTGGGACTGACTTCCTCTCACGGTCATAGGGAGCAGCCGTGGAGGGCCAGGCCGGGGCAGTGACGGATGAAAGTGTTCTCTCGGGTTGATGGGCTGCCGGCCAGAGGCTTCCGGGAAGGATGCGCTATGTCCTGGACAAGGGAGGGAAAGAGCTCGCCTCCGGGAGCCCGGGAGGCGCGGAGTCCGGGGAGCTGGCTGCAGGCGTGCGCCCGCGGCCTCTGCAGCCCCGCTCGCCTCTCTTTCCTTCCGTCTTCACAGTTGGCTCCGATTCGCTCATTCCCTAGAACCCCCTGGACCAGGTTTTTGGCTCTTCCTGGGAGAATGGACTAGGTCGTGTGTCGGCGATTCTCCGTAACCGCTTTGCGGAGCCTTTAGGGAAATCCTCCGGGAGATGAGTCTGCACGGTGAGCATCAGCGTCCCGGGCCCGCGGAGAGAGGCCGCAGACCCTGAGTGGAGAGTCCGCTCGCTGCCCGGAGGGGCCCCCGCAGAGAGCGCTGCGGCCGCCCGCATGCCGTGGAAATTCACGTTCTGTTTAGCTTCTCAGGTGTTCCTATGAACAGCGCAGCTAAAGCACCTGGGGTGCTCGGCGCAGGAAGCTCCCCACTGGGCTCGGGCTCTCGGACCAGCCCGTCCAGAGGGTGTGCCGAGTTGGGTTTGGATGCACTTTTCTGGAAAGCTCTTCCCAGATGCTCACAGGGAATGTATGCTTCCTTTAACATTCCGTCCAGAAAGACTTAAGAACCACTGCTCTGAAAAATGGCCGCCTCTGGTTTTCTTCCTGACCTTCGTGAATATCCGTATCAAACCACTTACCGCAAAGCGTGCTGCCCAGAGCAGCTGTAGGCAGAGGGGTGGGGGGCCATCCAGGCCGTGGGGGCACAAAGCCAGCACCGGGGACGTGGCACGGAGGGCAGTCTTCGTCCCCCGGCCCCTGCCGCCAAATTGTGCTGGGCCGTGTGTGTTGGGAACCCGGGCAAGGCAGACCCAGGGCAGCCTCGCAGAAACCCAGCACGGCTTTGCCTGCGTCCAGCGTGGTTTGGTTTTGCCTGCGCTCTTCCCAAGCCCGGGGCTGCAGGGCGCTTTGTGCACGGAAAGGGAGCATTGTCCTCACTAAGGATGCCTTTTCCGAAGGGTTCCCGCGGGCGGAACAGCTCTGCAGAACAAACCAGGCCAAACCTCAGACTGCACCGCAGCTGTTTAGATTCTGTTTCGCTTGGGGAGCATCTGCCGCGTCCCTACCGTGTGCTGTGGAATCCCCGGTCTCCTGGGGCAGGCAGGTTGGGGAGCACGCGGCCCCGGGGCTGCGGGGAACCGGGGAGGGGGGCTGCGGGTCCCCGAGCGCGCTATCAAGCCAGCAGCGGCGGCCAGGCCTCTGTGAGAGGATGCGGCTCTGTGTTCTCTCCCAGCCCTTCTCTCCCGCGAGCGCGCATTTTTACCTTGTGGTGATTAGTATGCAGCTGATACTTCGGCTCCCCGATCTTCACTTAGCATTCCTGCAGCGATTTCCACTTAGCGACGAGGCCGAGGTATTTATCATTTTTAAAAGCCACGTACATCTTTTGCCGTAGTGTTGGAGCCTCGTGGAGCAGCCATCCTCTCATTTGCTGAGAACAGGGACTTTCTCAATTAGGCATCCTTGTAGAATCAGCTCCCCCCGCCCCCTAACTTATTTCCTGAGGGGTGTCTTGCTGAGCCAAAGTTATGAATAGTTTTATGCCTTTCCTACTGAATTTTTTCTTAGTATTATGGAAAACTTCAAACCTATAAAAAGAAGAGAGACTATCAGGATGCCCTCCCGTGTATTTATTGGTGCGTTTCAGCAGTGATCGAGTCAGGGCGTTTGGGGTCACCTACGGCCCCACAGACTTTTCCTGCCCTGACATCACAAAATCCCAGACATCACATAATTTCATCTATAAATACCTAGGTGTGTATTTCTTTTTTTAAAAAAAAATTTATTTATTTTTGGCTGTGTTGGGTCTTCGTTGCAGTGCGCAGGCTTTCTCTAGTTGCGGTGAGCGGGGGCTTCTCTTGTGCAGCACGGGCTCTAGGCGCACAGGCTTCAGTAGTTGTGGCTCACGGGCTCTAGAGCGCAGGCTCAGTAGTTGTGGCGCACGGGCTTAGTTGCTCCGTGGCATGTGGGATCTTCCCAGACCGGGGCTCGAACCCGTGTCCCCTGCATTGACAGGCGGGTTCTTAACCACTGAGCCACCAGGGAAACCCGAGATTCCTATCCTTCAGGAATACACACCTAGGGCTTGTGTATTATACTGAAGCCTGCGCGCCTAGAGCCCGTGCTCCGCGACAAGAGAAGCCACCATAATGAGAAGCCCGCGCACTGCACCGAAGAGCAGCCCCCGCTCGCTGCAAGTAGAGAAAGCCTCCGCTCAGCAACAAAGACCCAATGCAGCCAAAAAAAAAAAAAAAGAATTATGGCTACGTTTCTGTGTAATCTTCCTGTTTATTTTCTGTGTTGGTATTCCTGATTTTTTTATGTCGATACGTAGGCACGATTTTCCAGGTGATTCAGAGCTCTATTGGGTTTGACCTTGGAATGCAAATCACACGTGTGTCGTGTGTGTCTGTTTCTCCCGCGCTGCCCAGACTGGCTCTCCCTTTGGTCCTCCCTGACTGTCCAGGTGCCCCACCAGGTGGCAGAAAAACCAAGTCATGGGTCACCCACTGTGGAACAGGAGCTGTTACTAGGGAGACCTGGTCAGGATGACAATGCCTTTATAGTCCACGGAGAGGTTTTCTCATGCTCGGGACAGACTTGCACGCTGGGCCCAGCTATTTTTGATGGAAGAATTAAATAAGTTGGGTTTCCATGGTGGCGCAGTGGTTAAGAATCTGCCTGCCAATGCAGGGGACATGGGTTCGAGCCCTGATCCAGGAAGATCCCACATGCCACGGAGCAACTAAGCCCGTGTGCTACAACTACTGAGCCTGCGCTCTAGAGCCCGTGAGCCACAACTCCTGAAGCCCGCGTGCCTAGAGCCCGTGCTCCGCAACAAGAGAAGCCACTGCAGTGAGAAGCCCGCGCACCGCAACGAAGAGTAGCCCCCGCTCGCCACAGCTAGAGAAAGCCCGCGCGCAGCAACGAAGACCCATTATAGCCAAAAAATGAATAAATAAATTTATTTTTTTAAAAAAAAGAATTAAATGACTGGATTTTAGTTTTGGTCATAAGTTTGCCATTTTATTCTTAGTCTTTTGCAGTACAATAGCCCCTTTTCTTTTTTGTAAAACAGTAATAACAGAAAAAAATTTTAAAGATTTGCCTCTAAGCCGCACTGATTATTTTCACTTCTTTCTGTTTCTCTTCCCGGCACTATCCATATGCATCCCTTTAAAAAAAAATTTGTGTCTTGTGTTCTTTACATCATTACAAAATGTTTCTGTATGGTTTTAATAGCGATTACTTATAATGGCTACATGGTATTTAGTTAAGGTGATATAGACACCATCGTTTACTTAGCCACCACTTTTTTCCTTCATATTTGAGAAGTTTTAAGGATTTTAAATAGGGACTTCCCTGGTTGTCCAGTGGTTAAGACTGTGCTTCCACCGCTGGGGGCGCGGGTTTGATCCCTGGTTAGGGGAGTTCCGCATGCCTTGCAGTGTGGCCACACAAAAAAAGAATTTAAAATAATACTGTATTGAACGCATTCCCGTGTGTAGCTCTTTTCCTTTTTTTGCAGCTTTATCAAGATCTAATTACCATACCATATGACTCACCCTTTAAAGTGTACAGTCCAGTGGTGGTGGTTATATTCGCAGCGTTGCGAAGCCGTCACCACAATCAGTTTTAGACCATTTCCATCCTCCCAAGTCCGTCAGCAGTCACCCCTCATTTCCCCCAACCCTAGGCAACCACCAGTCTACTTTCTATCTCTATAGATTTGCCTGTTCTGGACGTTTCATGTAAATGGACTTATCCAACCTGGGGTCTTGTTTCCCATTTGAAAAATTGTGAAAAAAATATAAATAACATAAAATTTGCCATTTTTAAGCGGCATTAAGTACATTCATATTGTGAGCAGCCATCACCACCATCATCTCCAGAACTTTCTCATTTTCCCAAACTGAAATGCTACCCCATCAAACCCTCACTCCCCACCCCTCCCCTAGGCCTCGGCCCCCACCCTTCCACTTCCTGTCTCTATGGATTTGTCCACTCGAGATCCCTCTTGTAAGTGGTATCATGCAGTATGTGTCCTTCTGTGTCTGGCTTCTTTCTTTTTCTTTCTTTTAAATAAATAAATTTATTTATTTATTTATGGCTGCATTGGGTCTCTGTTGCTGCGTGCAGGCTTTCTCTAGTTGCGGCGAGTGGGGGCTGCTCTTCGTTGCGGTGCGCGGGCTTCTCATTGCAGTGGCCTCACCTGTTGCGGAGCACGGGCTCTAGGCACGTGGGCTTCAGTAGTTGTGGCACGCGGGCTCAGTAGTTGTGGCTCACAGGCTCTAGAGCGCAGGCTCAGTAGTTGTGGCGCCCGGGCTTAGTTGTTCTGCGGCACGTGGGATCCTCCCGGCGCAGGGCTGGAGCCCGTGTCCCCTGTGCTGGCGGGCAGGTTCCTGACCCCTGCGCCACCAGGGAGCCCCGTCTGACTTCTTTCAGTTGGCATAGTGCCTCAGGGTCCATCCATGTTGGAACACACATCTGCATTTCATTCCTTTTTATTGCCAAGTATTATTCCATTGTATGGATATTTATCTGTTCTTCAGTTGACGGACATGGGTTATTTCAGCGTCTTGGCTGTTATGAATAGTGCTGCCGTGACGTTCAGGTGACGGTGTTCAGGTGAAGGTGTTCGTGTGGAAAGATGTCTTCATGTCTCTTGGGTGACCCGGGAGTGGAATTGCCGGGCTGGGTAGCTTTTTATTTGAAATATCCCTTTAAGCTAAGAGTCCTAAAGAGATTATTAGATTCAAAGGACAAGAATCTTTTACAGCATGCCCCTGGATGTCTGTTGTTTTTCCAGAAGGTTCTTAAAGGTGTGTGGCCGCCAGTGAGGTGATGCTCTGGTCTCCCGATAGCCGTCCCAGCAGTGGGCATTGTTGTTTTAAAAGTGTGTGTTGTTGGGCTTCCCTGGTGGCGCAGTGGTCGAGAGTCCGCCTGCCGAGGCAGGGGACGCGGGTTCGTGCCCCGGTCCGGGAGGATCCCACGTGCCGCGGAGCGGCTGGGCCCGTGAGCCGTGGCCGTTGAGCCTGCGCGTCCGGAGCCTGTGCTCCGCAACGGGGGAGAGGCCGCAACAGTGAGAGGCCCACATACCGCAAAAAAAAAAAAAAAAAAGTGTGTGTTGATTCAGGAGTAGGAATTTAGCTTCTTTGCTCTGACGCGGGTATTTCTCCTTATTAGCTGCTCTTCCTCCTCAGGCTAGACCTCCACATGGGAAACATCTGCTAGCATGTGAGCCCCATTCGAGGGGGCTGTTTTCGCCTGGTCCCCACAAAAGCTGTGAGTGGGTGGCCCGGAGCCTGTTCCTCTGCACCTGGTTCCGGGGCCCGGCTCTTTGCAGGAATCGGCCACGCACTCAGGCTTCACCGAGCACAGCCGGGGTGAGCCCTGGGGAATGTGCGGGAGGCTTCCTCCAGGCTGGGAGTTTTGTAATTGCTCTTTGAGGCTGGAAGGAGACCTTCCTTTTTGGCGTCGCTCAATATGACGCCCGTGGTCCCTGGCTAGTCTCGTCGGCTGAGGGGTGCCTGGCCGGCGGGGTGCAGCCTGTCCTGGTCGTGGTCCTGTCCGTCCACACACTAGGAGCGGTTTCAGGCGCCCTAAAAGCCTTGGAGGCGGCTCCTCTGCCTTCCTGAGGTCCCGTCCACAGAAGGCTTGAGGTAGGTCCTGTCTGTTGCACACTCACTAACTCACTTAACACTCACCCCCTGTGAGGGGGAGGGACTGTTGTGTCCGTCTTTCTGGATGACTGAGCTGAAGTTGAGAGAACTGGAGGTATGTGGCCACGGTCAGATGCCCGGGGCCGGCCTGGGCCCCGCGCTCGCCCCCTCTTCCCCGAGCAGTCAGGCTGGCTGCGTGCTCCGGCTTGGGCCCTCGGGGTCACCGTGATCTGTCTCCACCACGCGCTGTCGCTGCTCTTGCAGGAAGCCTGCCTCTCACAGGACGGGGGGCTGTTCCCAGCTGCGGCCCCTCCTCCTGCAGGCCCGCTGGGGGGTGGGCTCTGCGGGCCTCCCTCCGCGTGGCACTCCCCCGCGCTCGCTGGGTCACGGTGTGCGGCCTTCTGCCTACTTGCTGTTCTGTGCCCGCCAGCGCCCTGGGGTGGAGGCCCCTCAGTCAGTTTGGGCTTGAACTGGGAAGCTTTCAGGGGCTCCAGGGCTCGGCCTCTTCCCCTCGCCTCTGCCCTGGGGGTGCGCGTGGGCGAGGCCAGCAGCCGCAGAGCCGCAGGCCGTCTCGATTTCCTGCAGCTCTGACCTGAGCACCAGCTCCCGGCCGGACCTTTCTCTTCCCCTCAACCGGCCCAGTGGCCTGGCTGTCGGATAACAGCCGGAGACCCCGGCGGCCCCGCGCTTGCGGCCTGGCCTGGCTCCTGCAGAGCCCTGCGCCCCCAGCTGCCCACCCGGCCCTAAGTCGGCACCCCCAGCCCCCGTCCCGCACCGCCTGTACCCACTCGGGAAATGCTCCATCCGGTGCCCCGTGTCTCCGCCTCTAGAGGACACACCCACGTGCACCTTAAGCTGGGGACTTCCAAGGGGGTCCCAGTTAAAAAGAACTTGGGTCAGCAGCCTGGGGCCAGTGAGGCTGACAGGCGTCTCCTCTGTGCTGTGGGCCGGCCTGAAGGGCCCCTTTGTTGGGGGAGGGGAGCGTGTGGTGTCCTAATTAGGCCGGCGTGGGCGCCGGGGCTCGGACAGAGCTGCCCCTTGGAACCGAGCTCTCCAGGTCGGAGAGTAAGTTAGTGGTTTTGTGCATTTGTCCGTCTTTAAAGAAAATACGAGATTAAAAAGAGGAGAAAACTAAATGCAGTGTGGTCTTCTGGATTGGATCCTGGACAAAAAGGGCATTTTAGTGGAAAAACTGGAGAAATCCAAATAAAGCCTGGAGTTTAGTTGCTGCTGTTCATTTTTCAGTTTTGACACATGCACAGCGGTTCTGTAAGATGTTAACATTAACAGAAACTGGGAGAAGGGCACATAGGGACCCTTACACAATCTCTGCGACTTCTCAGTAAATCTGAAATTATTCCAGTATTAAAAGTTGATTAACGAAAAAAAGAAGAACAAGGAGAGAGTTGACCTGGCAGCTGATTGCCCTTGACCCCTCACCCCTGCTGCCTGTACATGCCTCGGCCCAGGCCTTCTCAGCTCCACCTGGGAAATCAGGAGGGCGGGCTGGGGCCGGGGACCGGGGCCCTGGCCGCTCTCGAGGCCCCAGCCTTGTCTGTGGGTGTCGGGGTCCCAGGCCGCGTGCGCCAGGGTGACCTCGGTCGCGGCTCCCTGCAGGCAGTGCGCTGTCGCTGTCGGGCTGCTCACCCCTCAGCCTCACCTTCCTCCCCTCTGAGAGGGGCTGCCCTCCCTGAGGCCGGGGCGGGGGTACATGCGACGAGAGTCTGTGAAGAGCCCGGCCCAACAGCAGGTGTGCCCGCCGGACAGCGGATTCCTCCCCTTCCGCCCCTTCCGTGCGAGAGGAGCGCGCAGCGGCGCGTTGGCCACGTGAGGTCAGAGGTGGCAGCTCTGAGAGCGCGGCGTGGCCGGTGGGAAACGGGCAGCCTGCCCAGGGCCCACGTCCAGAGTCGGGAGACGTGACTTGTGTTGTGAGTGACTCGTGGCCAATCTTACCGGCTGGGCTCTGAGACCTGGGAGCTTCGGCGTTTGGATCCCTGAGGAAATGGTGCCTCTGCTTCGCAGGTGGGCCGGGCCGTTGGGCACTTCCTTCCGGAAGGGGAGCCCCTGTGGCGCAGAAACCCAGAAATCAGGAAGCTGGGTATCTGCAGGCTCCTGGGCATCGAGCGGCCCGGGTGGCTGGTGGGCGGCTGTTTACCTGTAGGTGGCAGTGGTGACACGGGAATGCGGGGGAAGGGTGTGGGGGGACATGGCACGCGGTGGGTGGCCGGCGGGGGGGCGGGGGACGCTGGCCACTGAGTCACGGGCTCTGCAGTGCTTCCTGTTTCGTGCTTAGTTCATCTCACAGCTGCCACATGAGAAAACCCCTGTGATTATCGCATCTTAGAGATGACAGAAAGCCTTAAAGAGGTTGCGTTCCGGGGGTCACACAGTAATTGGCTGAAGTTTGAAGCCACCAAAGCATGGGTCCTAACTCCCTGCTCAGACTCGACAGTCACGCCTGTTTCTTCTGCTTCTGAGCCCAGAGGGAGACCCTGGGGACAGCTGGCGCCCACCGCTGGTCTCCCCGGGCCACCCAGGGCCCGGCGCCCAGGGCCACAGAGCGTGTGCAGTCATCGCCGCTTGGCATCACAGGCCAGGCCCTGGCGCGGAAGCGGAGATGTACTGCCTTCGTGCAGCTGCAGGTTTAGACGGGAAGCCAGGCACCCCCACAGCTTGTACGGCCGTCACATTGGAAGAACCTCCCAGAACAGAGTTAGAACGGCCTTGAGAACTCGGCCCTGGCATGGACTGTACCGTCAGGTGCTGGCGCCCGTCAGAAGCAGCCCTGGGGATGGTATCTAAGGAGGCTCAGGGGAGGATGTGGCGGCAGCGCTAGACACGGGCAGGCTGGCGGGGCGAAGGCTTTCCAGGCCGGAGAAGTCCACGTGACCTCCTGGGGGCGGAACGCAAGGCCCCTTGGCTGGCAGTCCTCTGGGCCCGGATGTGGTTCCCGCTTTCACACTCGGGCAGATAACCTACTGTTTCCTGAAATGAGGGCTCAGCTCCGATGGCTCTCCTCCTCCCTTCATTTGCTCTCAGTGATGATCGGGTTTGGTGACGTTCTGTGTAAGCCCAGGGATGCTAAGTTTCACCACTTCTGTTCAGCACGGCGCTGTGAGTCCTTGCTGGAGCCATTACAGCAGAAAAGAAATAAAGGGCGGGCTTCCCTGGTGGCGCAGCGGTTGAGAGTCCGCCTGCCGATTCAGGGGACGCGGGTTTGTGCCCCGGTCCGGGAAGATCCCACGTGCCGCGGAGCCATGGCCGCTGAGCCTGCGCGTCCGGAGCCTGTGCTCCGCAACGGGAGAGGCCACGACAGTGAGAGGCCTGCGTACCGCAAAAAAAAAAAAAAAAAAAGAAAGAAAGGGCATCCAAATGGGAAAGAAAGAAGTAAAATTATCTCTGTTCACAGATGACATAAACTTGTATGTAGAAAACCTAAAGATTTCATGAAAACAAAAGAAACCTGTTAGAATTAATAGATTCAGCAAAGCTTCAGGATAAAAAAAATCAACACTCAAAAATCAGCTGTATTTCTATACACTAACACTGAACAATCTGAAGAGGAAATTGAGAAAACAGTTTCATTTATAATAGCATGAAAAAGAAGAGAATCCCTAGGAATTAACCAAGGAGGTAAGAGACTTATACACTGAAAACTACAAAACATTGCTGAGAGAAAGGAAAGGAAATAAATACCTGGAAAGACAACCCATATTCATGGGTTGAAGACTTAATACTTTTTTTTTTTTTTTTTTTTTTTTTTTGCGGTATGCGGGCCTCTCGTTGCTGTGGCCTCTCCCGTTGCGGAGCACAGGCTCCGGACGCGCAGGCGCAGCGGCCACGGCTCACGGGCCCAGCCGCCCCGCGGCACGTGGGATTTTCCCGGACCGGGACGTGAACCCGTGTCCCCTGCATCGGCAGGCGGACTCCCAACCACTGCACCACCAGGGAAGCCCTTAATACTCTTAAGATGACAGTACTACCCAAAGTGATCTGCAGATTCAATGAAATCCGCATCGAAAGCCCACCATCGTTTTTTGCAGAAATAAAAACTCCATCCTAAAATTCATACGGAACCTCAGGGGACTCCAAATAGCCAAAAACAACCTTGAAAAAGAAGAACAAACTTAGAGGACTCAACTTCCCTGATTTCAGAATTTACAGTAATCAACACAGCGTGGCACTGGCATAAGGACAGATGTAGACCAATGGGATAGAATAGAGAGCCTGGAAATAAATCTTCCTGTATATGCTCAACTGATTTTATTTTTTTTTTGCGGTACGCGGGCCTCTCACCGCTGTGGCCTCTCCCGTTGCGGAGCACAGGCTCCGGACGCGCAGGCTCACTGGCCATGGCTCACGGGCCCAGCCGCTCCACGGCATGTGGGATCCTCCCGGACCGGGGCACGAACCCGCGTCCCCTGCATCGGGAGGCGGACTCTCAACCACTGCGCCACCAGGGAAGCCCGCTCAACTGATTTTTGACATGGGTGCCGAGACATTTAGTGGGAAAAAGACAGTCTTTCCAACAGATGGTGCTGGGAAAACGGGATATCCCCATGTAAAAGAATGAAGTGGGACCCATACCATAGAAAACTTAACTCAAAATAGGGCAAAGACCTAAACATAAGAGCTAAAACTATAAACGTTTTAGGAGAAAACAGGGGGATAGCTTCATGCCACTGGATTTAGCAATGATTTCTTGGTTATGACACCAAAAGAAAAAAATAGATAAATCAGACTTAATCAAAATTGGAAACTTTTGTGCATGAAAGGACATTATCAAAAGAGGAAAACACAGCCCGCAAAATGGGAGAAAATATTTGCAGAGCATATATCTCATAAAGGATTAATTTCCAGAATATATAAATAACTTCTAGGGACTTCCCTGGTGGTGCAGTGG
This sequence comes from Kogia breviceps, assembly GCF_026419965.1. NCBI lineage: Eukaryota > Metazoa > Chordata > Mammalia > Artiodactyla > Physeteridae > Kogia > Kogia breviceps. The sequence continues at coordinate 1,120,151 of NC_081328.1, read as the reverse complement.
TTAAGAATCCATCTGCCAGTGCAGGGGACGCAGATGGGTTCGAGCCCTGGTCCGGGAAGGTCCCACATGCCACGGAGCAACTAAGCCCATGTGCCACGACTACTGAGCCTGTGCTCTAGAGCCTGTGTGCCACAACTACTGAGCGTGTATGCCACAACTACTGAAGCCCGCGTGCCTAGAGCCTGTGCTCCGCAACAAAGAGCAGGCCCCACTTGCCACAACTAGAGAAAGCCCACACACAGCAATGACGACGCAACACAGCCAAAAATAAATAAATAAATAAAAATTAAATAACTTCTACAACTCAACAACAAAAAACCAAACTACCCAATTTAAAAATGAACTTGAGTAGACATTTACCCAAAGAAGATATACAGTTGGTCAATAAGCATGTGAAAAGATGGTCAACATCACTAAGTCTTTGGGAAATGCAAATCAAAACTGTGATGAGATACAAAATAACAAGGAGGTGAGGGTGTGGAAAAACTGGAATACTTGTGCACTGCTGCTGGGAGCATAAAATGGTGCAGCCTCTGTGGGAAACAGTCTGGCAGTTCCTCAGAAAGTTAAACGTGGAATCACCGTATGACCACCAATCCCACTGCTGGGTATACACCCGAAAGAATGGAAGGCAGGGACTCAAACAGGTATTTGCACACCCACGTTCATAGCAGCATCACTCACAGTAGCCAAAAGGTGGAAACAACCCATACAGATGAATAAACAAAGTGTGGTCTCTACGTGCGATGGAGTATTATTCAGCCTTAAAAAAGAAGAAAATTCTGACACTTGCTCCAACATGGATGAATCTTGAGGAAATTATGCTTCATGAAATAAGCCAGTCACAAAAAAGACAAATATTGTATGAATCCACTTATGTGAGGTGCTTAAAGGGGTCAACTTCATAAAGACAGAAAGTAGAAGGGTGGGTGCCAGCGGCTGGGGGAGGGGGACGGGAGTGAGGGTTTAATGGAGACAGAGTTTCAGTTTGGGAAGTTGAATAATTTCTGGAGATGATGGTGATGACGGTTGCACGACAACATCCATGTACGTAATGCCACTGAGCTGTGCGTTTAAAAATGGTTAAGATGGGGGCTTCCCTGGTGGCGCAGTGGTTGAGAGTCTGCCTGCCGATGCAGGGGACACGGGTTTGAGCCCTGGTCTGGGAGGATCCCACATGCCCCGCGGAGCAGCTGGGCGCGTGAGCCACAAGTACTGAGCCTGCGCGTCTGGAGCCTCTGCTCCACAGCAAGAGAGGCCGCGACAGCGAGAGCCCCGCGCACCGCGATGAAGAGTGGCCCCCGCTCGCCACAACTAGAGAAAACCCTCGCGCAGAAACGAAGACCCAACACAGCCAAAAATAAATGAATAAATAAAGTTTTAAAAACCCACAAAACACTTAATTTTTAAAAAATGGTTAAGATGGTCAATTTTATGTATATTTTACCACAATTTTAAAAAAAATCGCGAGGGACTTCCCTGGTGGTCCAGTAGTTAAGACTCCGAGCTCCCAATGCAGGGGGCCCGGGTTCAACCCCTGGTCGGGGAACTAGATTCCACATGCCGCAACCAAGAGTCCGCGTGCCGCAACTAAAGATCCCACGTGCCACAACTAAGATAGCATGTGCCGCAACTAAGGCCCAGCACAGCCAAATCAGTAAATAAATAAATAAATAAATAAATATTATTTTAAAAATCACCAAAAAAGAAAAGAAATCATAGGCCAATGTACTGTCAGAGTGGGGTAGGGGACTGGGGGGATCAGAGATCACTGGGACCTGTTACCTCATTTGGTGGGAAACAACACCTAGAGAAGGAACCAGAGAAGAAAAGGGAAGCAGAGTCCAGGAGCTCAGGGTTAACGTGGCAGAGCCAGGACTGGAGCCAGGGTCCTCGAGCTGTAGGGCAGGGACTCGGTCTGTCTTGCCTCCTGCTGTGGCCCCATGCCCAGCCTTCGGTGGCTGTTAGCTGGAGGGCTCTGTCCCATTCCTTCCCCGGGGACCCCCCCCCCGCCCCCTGGCGCTGTTGGAACACGTCTGTCCCTGCCTTGTGCCCACAGGTTCTGATGGGAAGGCACAGGGCGGGACCCAGGCAGGGGTGTCTCACCTGCAGCCAAGGTTGGAAGCAGGTTCTCCATCACCACCCACCCCCCTGCCCTCTCCAACTGCAGGGTGGGGAGAGGGGCTTACGCAGTCCCTGGGGACTTCACAGCAGCTCTGGCTGGTTCTTCCTGGCTTGTCTTGTCCTGTGTGCCCTGCTTACAGGGGCTTGCCGTGGTCTGTCACAGTTGGTGGGCAGGGCCGGGGTTGCCACCCACTTCCCCGGGGCCCTGTGGCACTAGGGCCCAGCGATCGGGGCCCCTGTGCTGTGGCCGGACTGGGTCACGACTGGCCGTTTCCCTCTCCCTGCCCGCAGGTCAAGGACGGTGCAGGGCACTTCTCAGGCTGCCAATCTCAAGTACACGGCGTGGGGACCACGGGGTTTTATCTTGCCTTAAAGTTTCAGAGGAAGCTGCCTCTAGTCTGCGGGCTGGTCAGACGTACTTTATCTGCCTTTTAAGAGGGGTGAGGGAGGAGTGGGGCCTGCTGGCGTAGGAAAGGACATCCCACAGAGCAAGGGTGAGGCTCCCCAGTCGGAGAGGACCAGCTGCAATTAACATTCACAAAGCAGGTTAGGAATCTGGAGCAAGAGGCCACCATGGCCGAGTACAGTGTTGGGGTTGATTTTTCTTTCCCCCTGGCTGGTCTGTGCCCACCCGCCCCACTAGCATGTAGCAATTGGGAATCCAGAAGGCTGCTTCCGTCATTGGTGCGTATCATCAGATGAGCTTCCTGCCCATCCAGACCCCCTTTCCTCCGTTCTCCACACCAGGCGCGAAGCAACCCGGAACGCTGTTTCTTTGCGCCGGCACCTCTGGGCTCCTTCTCACGCTCTTGATTGTTGGGGAGGTGGAAAATTTGGCTGTATTTTCCTCCGTTCTCACCAAAAGGATGTTGCTGAATGCCAAAGTGCTAATCCAGCCCTCTTCTGCCTTCTGGTGCTGGGCGCTTCTGAAGTAGCTCCATTTCACATCAGAGTGTGGACGTCTGCAGCCAAGAAACCGAGACACTGGGTCTCGAGGCTCCTCCCAGCCAGACCACCTGGGATTTCCCACTGCTTGGGAGGGGTGAGGGGTGGGGTGCTGGAGAAAAGCCGTGCTGGGAGAGGGCGCTGGCATGGCTGGCATGGTCGAGCGGCCCCCGACCAGGTATCAAACCCGTGCCCCCTGCAGTGGAAGCGCGGAGACTTAACCACTGGACCGCCAGGGAAGTCCCAGGGTCGACCTTCAAGGCACCCTGGCCCCCAGCCCACACCAGGCAGGAGCCAGCCTTTTCTGAATGGAGAAAATGCCATGGCAACAGCATCAGGATGACGCACTCTTACGCTGAAGGTTTAATGGGAGCTGTGTCTGCCCCGGCTCAGCCCTGCCCTTCACAGCCCTGTCCAGCCCTGCCCTGCTCAGGCCTGCTCAGCCCCTGGTCATTAGCATATCACCGGAACCTCTAAAAGGTCAGCCCTTTGCAGCCCGGGTCACTGGGGCTTTGATCTGTCTCCATCCCGAGGGCTAGCTGGCGGGAGTGACTTGGCCCTTGCCCCCTGGAGCATTGTGTTTCTGCGTTGCACCAGGATGTATCTTCCGTTTTGACAGTTTACGTGATAAAAGAAATGAGCCTGAACTTTTCCTCCTCTGGCCTGGGGACGGGACGGAGGGAGGGAGCCCATGGAGCGGCCACAGTTGCAGGGCAATCAGATCCAACTCCGTTCTGTTGCTGGGGGAATTCTTTTATGAGGAGAGGAAAACGAGAACTGATTTGAGCTCCTTTGTCAGCCGTACCTCCTTCATCTGTCTCAGCCGAGCCAAATACCCACAGCTGTATTTCTGTGGCACTTCCAGCAAAATGAAAAGAAAGAAGCATTCTTTGGGGGTTCTTTATAATCAAAAGAAGTATCTACCTTTTAGCTTGAAAACTCAGAACCCCGGTAACTGAATAGAAAGCGCTGACCCCGAGGATGGGTTCTCATGCCTTTGACCCCGCTTCCCGGTGCCGGTGGAGGAGGGAGGGGGAGGGGGAGGGGGAGGGGGGAGGGGGAGGTTCATGGACTCTGCTGCTGCCCCGAACTTGGATGTGAGGTTCACTGATTGAATGTTTCCTCTGTTAAGCCTCCAAGACAGTGTCCCCGTGGCCCTGCCACGAGTCTGTGCCGTGGCCCGTGCTGTGACGGGACAGACCACCGGCGGAGGGCGGCCCTTTGGCCAGCCGGCCTGTCCCTTCGCTGGCTCCGAAGGGTCGCAGGCAGGACGGCTTTATTAGGAGGCCGCTGGGTTTGTGGCCGCAGACAGCCCTGCTGTGTGACCCCGGGGGGAGTCCCCTCCTCTGGGCGTGGACACCTTGAAGGGGAGGGGGCCCTTCAGAGAGCCGAGTGGCCGGGCTGGCGGCGGGGGGGGGGGGGGCAAGGGTCGTTCCGACGCTGCCTCGTGCTGCCCTCGCCTCGAGCAGCCTCCGCCCTCAGTCTTGCCTTCCCCAGACTGGACGGTGCTTTGGCCATTGCTCCTGCGTGCCTGCCGCCGCTCTTCCCCGATCACACGCTCCGGCCAGGCTGCACCGTGGCTGAGACCCCCGCCCTCCGGCCAGCCCACCACACGCACGGGCTCATCGGGGGCGACTTTGACCGCTTGGGGGCGGGTTTGCTCCTCCGCGTGTAGGGAGTCTTTGGGTGCCCCGGGTGACGAATAAAGGGGGTGAAAAGCTTGGGGATATAGCCCTTTGGGTAAGAATTAAAGCAGTGAGGCTTTTTGCATGCAGACTGAAGGCTGTCGCACAGATGTTTGGTGCAGTAGCGGTAGCTGTTGGGAGTGTGTGCTCACCGCTTGCAAGGACAGCGTTCGTTTGGGCGTGTGAGTTCCAGGGTGTTGTGTACAAAACGAGCGTCCCTTCTCCGCAGCTGCCTCCGGTAAAACAGGGCCACTTCCACCACGTACAGAGGTCGTGGGGTTTTTACGGAGCGTCAGTGGAAGTGCGGGTTGTTGGAAGCTTTTGTTGAAAGGGCGGTGGTGGTCTTCCTCTCGAGAACTGTGCAGTTAGGATGGGGCAGGCTTGGAATTCAGCCAGGATCCCAGCGTTGGGTCCAAACTCGCCTGTGCTGACTGCTGAGGCCATATCAGCAGATGCCTAGGCGTTAGAGGCAGACAGACCTGAGACCGGATGTCAGTGCCACCCACTCAGCTATGTGATCCCGGCCAAGAACCCAACCTCTGAGCCTCACTTCCTTCTTTCTAAATGTGGGAGAGAATCATGCCTACCTTAGGGGGATTTTTTTAAAAAATTTTTAATTGTGTTAAAATACACGTAACAAAATTGGCCATCTTCACCATTTTTAAGTGTTAAATACATTCACATTGTCGTGCAACCACTCTCTAGACCTTTTTCGTCTTGCAAAACTGAAGCTCTGTCCCCATTCAACAGCAACTCACCACCTCCTTCCCCCAGCCTCTGGCACCCACCATTCTACTTTCTCTCTATGAATTTGACTACTTTATGAAGCTCAAATAAGTGGAATCATACAGTATTTATCTTTTTTGTGTCTGGCTTATTTCACTCAGCATAATATCCTTGAGGTTCTATTCACGTTGGAGCAGGTGTCAGAATTCCCTTCCTTTTTAAGGCTGAATAATATTCCACTGTGTGAACCTACCACATTTTGTTTATCCCTCATCTGTGGCTGGACACCTGGGTTGCTTTCTGGCTATTGTGAATAATGCTGCTGTGAACATGAGTGTGAAAATACCTCTTTGAGATCCTACTTTCAACTCTTTTGGGTGTGTACCCAAAAGTGGAATTTCTGGATCATATGGTAGTTCTCTTTTTGATAATCTGAGGACCTGCCATATTTTTTATCAGGGCTATATCATTTTCCACGCCCACCAACAGTGCACAAGCAGTTTCTCCACATCCTCTCCAGCACTTGTTATTTTCTGGGTTTTTAAAATATATTTATTTATTTATTTATGGCTGCACTGGATCTTCGTTGTGGCACGAGGGATCTTTTAGTTGCGGCACGCAGGCCTCTTAGTTGTGTCACGCATGTGGGATCTAGTTCCCCCACCAGGGATCGAACCCGTGCCCCCTGCATTGGGAAGGCAGAGTCTTAGCCACTCGACCACCAGGGGAGTCCCTATTTTCTGTTTTTTTTTTATAGCAGCCATCCTAGTGGGTGTGAGGTGGTATCTCGTTGTTGTTTTGATTTGCATTTCCCTAATGACTACTGATATTTAACACTTTATTTTATTTTATTTTTTTGCGGTATGCGGGCCTCTCACCGTTGTGGCCTCTCCCGTTGCAGAGCACAGGCTCTGGACGCGCAGGCCTAGCGGCCACGGCTCACGGGCCCAGCCGCTCTGCGGCACGTGGGATCCTCCCGGACCGGGGCGCGAACCCGCGTCCCCTGCATCGGCAGGCGGACTCTCCACCACTGCGCCACCAGGGAAGCCCTAACACTTTTTTTTAATGGACTCGTTGGCCATTTGTATATCTTTTTTGGAGAAATGTCTGTTCAGGTCTTCTTTATTTATTCTAAAGTACACTAACTCCTTCTCAGATTTACAAATATTTTCTAACATTCTGTAGGTTACTCCGTTTTTACTCTGTTGATTGTGTCCTTTAATGCGCAGAAAGTTTTAAAATTTTGTGCAGTCCAGTTTATCAATTTTTTTTCTGTTGCCTGTGCTTTTGGTATCACATCCGTGAGTGAAGTCATTGCCGCACCCGATGTCATGAAGACTTTCCCGTGCGTTTTCTTCTCAGAGTTCTAGCTCATGGGAGTTTGGTGAATGGGGGGTAGTGTTAGGAGTCAGCCCTCGGCCCCCCTCCCAGGTACTCTCGTGGGAGCAGCACCCAGAGCTGCTGCCGGCTCAGCCCACCTGCTTGGTGGGAGGGTGGGGTGGGTCCGGCTCCCTGCTCTTTCCTGCCGGGGTCCTTATTCCAGGAGGAGTGTAAGCCAGTTTTCTTTCTGACTTTGCAGAAAAGGCTACAGACGGCTCCCTGCAGAGCGAGGACTGGACGCTGAACATGGAGATCTGCGACATCGTCAACGAGACGGAGGAAGGGTGCGTGTCCCCCGGCTGGGGCAGGCGGGCGGCGGGCCGCTCGCGTCGGTCCGTGCCCGGCCTGCTGCCCGGACACCTGACCGGTGGTGCCCCTTGTCCTGTCACCCCTCGGTCCACCGCCCGCCCGCCCGCCCACAGTCAGAGCGGTGACCACTGCTTTTAATCACAAGGGGAATGACGTGGCTCGGCTTCCGGGTCCCCTGCAGCCCGATCCCCACCTCCTCCCGCCCTCTGCAGCCCTGGGGACTGGCTGGAGCCCCAGGAGGGAGAGGCCCCCGGGGTGTGTGGTGGAAGGCGGGGCGCAGGGAAGGCTCGCGAGGCCCAGGGCCCCCCCACCCCTGCGCCGCTGGGTCTGTTCTTGCTGCTGTGTTTGCGTCCTCATCTGCATCACAGGTACATTCCGTGTGTACTGTTTCCAAATTAGTCGGTGTGTGGCCCTCCGTCCACAGCGTAAAAATGGAATTTACGGTAGCCGCGCCCTCTGAAACCATCTCCAGACGTGGGCAGCCCTGGCCCTGGCGCCGGCCTTACTGGCCTTGCCATGTGGAGGCCGGGGGGCAGCCTCTGACGGCCGGCCCTGCCTTCGCTCAGCAGACACGTCCCGAGTGGCCACCTCGTGCCGGGTCCCAGAGCGAGTACCGGGGCACAGCAGGGGCGGGACAGGCGGAGTCCCTGTAACCAGCAGGGCGGTTACCACGCCCCCTGGTCAGCTGGTGACGCGGCTGGGGAGGAAGAGCGGGGGCTGGGCGCTTGCGAACGAGTCACCCAGGAGGGCCGGGCCCAGGTGGCTCGAGAGCCGGAGGTGTGAGGACCCGGCCGGGGAAGGGCTTCCCAGCGCGCGGCCCCAGGACAGAGGGGCTCTGTTGTGTCTGAGGGACAGCAGCGGGGCCGGGGGGCCGGGATCCAGGCAGGGACCCTGGCTTCTGCTTGGTCTGAGGTTCATCTTACTTGTGTATTTTTAAAGATTTATTTATGATTTGTTTATTTCTTTTTGGCGGCATCAAGTCTCAATTGAGGCATGCGGGATCTTTCCTTGTGGCGCGCGGGCTTCTCTCCAGTTGTGGCGCGTGGGTTTTCTCTCCTGTAGTTGTGGTGTGGGCTCTGCGGTTTGTGGCACGCGGGCTCTAGTTGAGGCGGCGGGCTTAGTTGCTCCGCGACGTGTGGGATCTTAGCTCCCTGACCGGGGATCGAACCCACGTCCCCTGCATTGTAAGGCAGGATTCTTTACCACTGGACCACTGGGGAAGTCCCCATTTTAATTTATTTTATAGTTTTGTTTTTTCTTTAAACTTATCTGGCTCCGCCAGGTCTTAATTGCAGCACTCGGGATCTGTAGCTGCAGCATGTGGACTCTTAGTTGCAGCATACAGGAGCTAGTTCCCTGACCAGGGATTGAACCGGGGTCCCCTGCATTGGGAGCACGGAGTCTTAGCCACCGGACCACCAGGGAAGTCCCTGAGGTTCATTTTAGGGACCACGCTGGCTGCTGTGCCCAGGACGGCTGGGCTGGGGCTGTCACCATCACCCTGGTGTGAAGCGATGGCAGCTTTGACCGGGGTGGCAACAGAGGGAGTGAGAAGCCATGGGAGTCTGAGCATTTCTGAAGGCGGAGCTGGTGGAATTTGCGCTGTGGCCCTGAGAGGAGAGACGGGATAGATAATTCAAGGTTCGGGGCAGCCGCATCCCGAGGCCCAGCAGGCCAGGGTCGGAGGTTCAGCTAAGGTTCAAGCCCTTCCGAGGCGACGCTGGCGGGAGGGGCGGAGGGCTTGGCCGCCCTGGGCGCAGCATGTTGGGAGCCCCCTGGGAAGGGAGCTGCGGGCGAACAGCTCGGTCCTGGCAGGAGACGGGACGTGTTGGGGAGCTGTCCACGTTGATTGAGCCCACGGCTGGGGCACGGCCTCTGGAGGCCGAGGTGGGTGCTGGACGGGCGGCCGAGGCTGTGGGTGCAGAGAGGAGGAAGTGGGAAGTGCCGGGCGGCGGGGGCGTCTGGACCAGAGGCCGGAAGGGGGCCCAGGCCGCGGGCACCCCAGCTCCCTTTGCCCATGTCGCCCGCGCCTCCGTCGGCCACACCGAGCTCCTCCCTCCCCCACGGGCCTTCCTGACGTCTCTCTGGCCCCGCTGGTCTTTTGGTTCCGTGAAGCTCCCACTCTCATGCCCAGCTTGTGGGTCCCCAGGAAGCGCGGGACGTGCACACGTGTGGGAGCGGAGCGTCCTCGTCCCGTGGGGGCTGGAGCCCAGCCCCTTCCCCTGCCTTGTCGAGGGAGGGTCCTGGCCCCTGCCGTCGGCCTCTTCCTGAACGAGACCAAGGCTGCCCCCTCCCTGTCCCGACGCCCCGCGGATAAGCCCGCCTTGTGCGATCCCCTCACAGCCTGTATTGTACTTGGGCCCATCACAGCTCAGACTCGAGTGTTTTGATGTGTTGGGGAGGGAGTGTCTGTCTCGCCCCGAGCCCCCTGAGGCCGGCATCTGTCCTCCTTACGGCTGTGTCCCCACCACCTGGACACAGGCGTGAGGTAAGAGAATAAGTGGGCAGAGTCCCTGGGGTCTCACGGCCTGAGGACCAAGGGGGTCGTGACTCAGGGCGACATGGGCTCCACGAGGGAGGCCGGTGCCAGGCGCCTGGGGAGGGGCATCCGGGTGGGGCCCAGCAGCCGCCCAGGGCTCAGCGGGCAAGGTGGGTGGATGGCAGGGCAGGAGAGAGGGACCAGGGGCCTGGGTGACCCTGGTGGGTTCCGCTCGCATCTCGGTCCGCTCGGGTATGAAGTGGGCCCCGGCAGTGGCTCGCTCGTGGCTTCACTGCCCCGCCCCGTGCCCGGCCCGTGCGAAGCCCCGGCCCACACCAGCTCAGGCAGCGCCCTCCAGCCCGACGGCGCAGGGCCAGACCTTTTTAACGATGAGGGGCCGAGGCTCCGGCACGGGAGCTCTGTCTGCACTTGCTTTATTTGTCTGGAGCTCACCTCTGGGACACGGTCCTGCTGGGCGCCGAGTTGGTGAGCTGTCCTGCGGGCCCCTCCCTGGGCTTTTGCCCTAAGGCCAGGCCGGGGTCAGCTCCCGCCTGGGGCCGTGTGTGGCTGCGCCTCGTGCCCCGGGCCCTTGGTCGCTAGGCAGGAGTGCCCTGGCTGGATAACCTCCCCGGGATGTTTTAGACCCCGTTTACCGGGCCGCAGCCAGACCCGCCTCGTTCGGTGCAGCAGGCGCGTGGGTTTGGTGAATGCCCTTCCGGCAATTCTGACATGCGGCTCTGGTGAGGAGCCCCCGACCTGGCCGTTTTCGTGACCATCCGGGACCTTCCCCAGCTCTTGGACTCTTTGTGCCCCAGCATCTAAACCGGAGGAGCCCCGGAGAAATGCGATGGAGCAAGGGGACAGCAGGCAGGGGGCGGCCCGGAGCAGAGGAGGTGTCCAGGGTGGGAGGGGCGCGGCATCGCCCCCCAGGGGGGTAAGTGGGAAGCAGCTCAGAGGTGGCAGTTCTGGAGCGGAAGGACAAGGCGGGCTCAGGATGACCCGAGAGGAGGTCTCTCCTGGGTTTGGGGTCCGGCTCCCGCGGCCCCGACCTCTCCCCCTGCTTGGGGCCCTTTCCTGCTCTGCTGGGCTCCAGCACCCCACTCCCCTCTCCCAGTTCCCTGCTCTGCGTCCGATCGGGACAGGACTTTGATTCTGTCTCTGAGGCTGCTTCCCTGGCGCGAGAGAGAAATACTCGCTCGGGTGCTCCCCCGTGCCTCTCAAGCAGCATTTCCCCGGTGGATTTTCATTTTCTCTCTAACCCGGGAGCCTGCGGCCTCTCTGATCTCCCGCCACCGCACGCCCCCCCCAACCCGGGAGCTCCGTGAGTCGCAAGTGAGAAGAGCCCTGGGAGGCCCTTGCCATGTAGCGCCCCGTGGGAGTTCAAGAGGAGGGGCGAGAGTGTGCTGGCGGGGCCTTTGAGACAGAGGCAATCAGTCCCCACTCCCGCTGACCCTCACCGGCCCCAGGCCACAACGTCCTCAAAGCCGAGAGCCTGTCAAGACCCATGTTTGCAGAAATCAGCACCCCTGTTTGGGAACTGCAGCCACACTACAAACACACCTGGCAGGGACCCCTCCCCAGGGAGCCGAGAAGTCCCGCGGGGAAGCCGCGCTTCAGGTGACTCGGGTCCGTTTATTCCTTCTAGAAGCCTCGCCGTGCTTCTATGTGTTTCTGTTGCAGTTGGGCTGATTGGCAGAGCCGCTCGCCTCTCCTTCCCCAGCTCCCTCACGCACTTCTTGAGAGCATTTTTTTTTTTTTTTGTCTTTGTTTCTGCTCGCAGGCTTTCTCTAGTCGCAGCAGGCGGGGCGGGGGGGGGCTACTCTTCTTTGCGGTGCGCGGGCTTCTCATTGCGGTGGCTTCTCTTGTGAAGCACGGGCTCTAGGCGCGCAGGCTCAGTAGCTGTGGCGCCAGGGCTTCGTTGCTCAGCGGTATGTGGGATCTTCCCGGACCAGGGCTCGAACCCGTGTCCCCTGCGTTGGCAGGCGGATTCTTAACCACTGCGCCACCAGGGGCGTCCTGGTAGATAGATTGTATTTACAAACTGTCGGAATAGGAGGCCTCAATTTAGGAAGCTTCACTTTAGGAAGCTTCACTTTAGGAAAAACCCAGATTATGCTGGCCTGCTGATGGGTGGGCGGCAGGAACCCCCTTGTGAGAGCAGAGGGCGGGGCTCCCCAGAGCGGGCCAGGGGCACCGGGGGACCCTTAGACGCGGGCCCTGCGCCTAGCAGATGCCCTCAGGGGCTGGCTGGAGACCCGCCTCCCAGCGTAGCTGTGCTTTCAGGAGGAGTGTGTACTCTGGGAGCGGACGGTCGGCGTATGACGGAGCTGTTGTCAGCTGGAGGCCCCTGCAGCTCTGCCTGCAGGGCCCCCAGGAAGCCGGACCAGATCCGGTACCTAAAACACACAACTCCCAGGGTTTTGAGCAGACTTACTTCCATTTTCTCAGGGAAAAAGGAGTTCCACAGAGCCTAGAACCTGGATATCCAGATCTGCACAGGGACCTGGCTGTTCCTGCCGGTGTTTTCTCTGGCGGGTTCCCTTCAGTGAACCCACCAGCGGCAGGCTGGTTATTGTTCCGGGTAAATCACACTTGCACGTGATGTGGAATTCAAGAGGGCTGCAGCCTGCGACCTGGGGAACAGCCCCTCCTCCTCGGCCCTGGCGCCCTCCCCACGGGTGGCTCCCTCCAGGGTCCCCTCGTGGCAAAGATGTGTGCGCTGGGCATTCCTTGTCCTTTTGTAACTCACGTGGCTGCGTCCCCCGTGCCCTGCTCTGCAGACGACGCTCGCCTGTATCTTTGGTGCGTTAAGAGTGTCTTTTTTTTTTTGGTGGTACGTGGGCCTCTCACTGCTGTGGCCTCTCCCGTTGCGGAGCACAGGCTCCAGACGCGCAGGCGCAGCGGCCACGGCTCACGGGCCCAGCCGCTCCGCGGCACGTGGGATCCTCCCGGACCGGGGCACGAACCCGTGTCCCCTGCATCCGCAGGCGGATTCTCAACCACTGCGCCACCAGGGAAGCCCCCAAGAGTGTCTTTATTCTTCTGTGCGTCTGCATGGTACGCCGTTGTATGGATAAGCACAATTTAATTCAACCTGATTCACACTGATGGACATTTCGTTTGTTTCCCGTGTCACATTTACAAACAGGCGGTAGCCAGTAACCTCGTATACATGCTAGTTGGCACGAGTGGCCCTGACCGTGTAGGCTGGGGCCCTGGTGGGATTGGCAGGATCTGCCTATGTCTATTCTCCAGGCCAAAGGATGCCATTCGAGCCCTGAAGAAGCGGCTCAACGGGAACCGGAACTACCGAGAGGTGATGCTGGCGCTGACGGTGAGTGCCCCCCTGCCCTCCCCCGGGGCGGGAGAGCGTCCAGGAGCCGCAGCTGGGGGCGGCCTGGAGTGAGCGCTGCCAGGGGTAGCTGTGCCTCCTGCTGCCGCCCCGGCGTTTCCAGCCTCTGAGACGGGTGAGCCAGCAGGGACGCGGCACGGGCAGTGTCGTCCGGTGCAGAAGCCCAGAGCAGAGAAGCCACAGGCCCGGCCGTGGGTCCCCGGTGGCCAGCAGCCTGCTGTGAGGCACTGAGGCCAGCTGCTTCTCTAGGGGTCAGCTTCCTCCTGGTAAAGGTGCCGACTTCCACGGAGCCACCTGCCTGAGGCGAGGCTAGCTCTTCGGATGTGAACTCAGACGCTTCCAGAAACCTTCCCAAATAGTTTCATCATCTGCTTTTACGGGTGCGGAAACTGAGGCTCGGGGAGGCCCAGAAGTTTGCCCAGACTTCACAGCTGGTGAGGTGCCGACTGGATCATGGGATAAAAACTGAACATCGCTGCAGAGGGTCTAGGGAAAGCCAGCGAGTAACTCCTTTCAGGAAGGGACAGACCAGATTTTTGCCCGTCTTTCAGATGTCAGAAAATTAGAAGGGACAACTTCAGGTATTATTTCTGTCTTGAAAGCTAACGTTTTTTTCAAATGCGGCAAAAACCAGGCCACAACGTGTTCCTCTAATAGAAACTGTAACAGGTCAGCATGTGGACCTCCCTGTAGGGTTGAATAGGGGGTTATTTATCCAAAACAGCCATAACATGTTGCTTTTAAACCAGAGAAACTGTTTGGATTTCCTGCCCAAGTGAAAACCCAAGACTTATTAGAGTTCTCTGCCAGGGAATTGGGGTTTGAATAATGAGAAAAAGACCAGTTGAGAAACAGGGAGTTGAAAGCTTTTGTTTTTTCCTCAGAATTCAACTGCAGCTTTCACTAAACCCAGAGTGATGCCCAAAATGAACTGTTTTCAGTAAAGAAATCACCGGGGACGGGCAAAACTCACGACCTCTTAGCACGCAGGCCATTTTCCTGGCATCTAAACACCTCCCGCTCCGTGCCCAGCACCATGGTAGCTGCCTGGGATGGAGATCTCTCCACCGTGGGCCCTGCCATTCCTTCCTTCCTGTAGTAGAGCGTGAGGGCCACCATTTAGTGTTTCCGTAAGTCTTACATTTAAGTCTTTAGACCGTTTCAAATTAATTTTTGTGACTGGTGTAAGGTAGAGGTCCAGTTTCATTCTTCTGCATGTGAATATCTAGGTTTCCCAACATCATTTATTGAAGAGACTGTCCTTTCCCCGTTGAGTATTCTTGGCTCTCTTGTCAAATGTTAGTTGACAGTATATGTGAGGGTTTATTTCTGGGCTCTCAGGTCTGTTCCATTGGTCTGTGTGTCTATTTTTATGCTAATACCACACTGTTTTGCTTACTATAGCTTCATAATATAGTTTGAAATCAGGAAGTGTGATGTCTCCCACTGTGGTGTTCTTTCTCAGGATTGTTTTGGCTGTTCAGGGTCATTTATGGTTCCATGTGAATTTTAGGATTGTTTTTTCTGTTTCTGTGAAATCTGTAGATGGCTTTGGGTACTGTGGACATTTTAACAATATTAATTCTTCTGATCCAAGAACATGGGATACCTTTCCATTTACTTGTGTCTTTACTTTCTCTTACCAATGTCTTGTAATTTTCAGGGCACAGATCTTTCACCTCCTTGGTTAGATTTATTCCTAAATATTTATTTATTTTGATGTGGTCAGGCCTTTGCTGCAAATCCCATGATGCCTTTGGGAGATTTGTGAAAGGTGCAGACCCATTTTCCGTCTGCCGGAGGCCCAGCCTGGCACACACTGCCCGGGCTCACGTCTGCTCTCGTGGCTTCTCTGTCTTGTCCTTGAACTAACCGTGTTCATCCATCACAGTCCTCCCGCTTCCTGAGGGCCTTTTAACTTCATATCTGCCCCCACCACGGTTGTCAAGATGTACCCCAAATAGGAGTTGGTCAGAGGTCTGGGGCTGCCTGCTCAGGCATTCGTGTGGCTCTGATTGCTTGGAGGCGCCGTTTGCCTACTCCGCGGGCCTTAGCTGCATTCAGGAAAATTCCCAGCGTGTTTCACGACCAACGACCCGCAGCGACAGATTTGCCCGTTCGGTAGAGCAGCCTACAGCGGGCTTGCCGGCCGGGGGGCACTTCCGCAGCTCCCGCTCCGCCGGGCGGCCCCACCGCCTCTGTCCAGGGCATTTTCAGGACCGAGTGAGGGAACGAGAGCGTGGCAGAGGTTGCCTGTCGTCGGAGGCACTCACTGGCCTTGGAGGAGGGTGGCCCTGTGCCTCAGGGCGGGCGGAGGCTCAGAGGAGGCTGCGGGGGATCCCGTCCTGCTTCTGGCCTGACCAGCAATTTGTACCTACCCCACTTTCTTCACCTTCTAAGCCTTTTAACTCTGAAAAAAAAAAAAAAAAGGGGTGGGGGATAACAGCCTCCACTGAAAAAGGGTGAATGTGTTGTGAGGACGGAGTGAAATTACGCACGACGTGAAAGCGTCTCGCCTGGGTCAGCCACGCAGCCGCGTTCCTAACGCGACTGCTAGGAACTTTCTCCGTGACCGAGCTTCCTGCAGGGAAAGCCCGTTGTCCGACCCTAGCCCCGGGCAGTGGCTGCCTGGGGTCGCCGGCGGTCAGTTAGTTTAGGCAACTGAGGACAAGCAAAGCGGCCAGCAGTGTCCCCTGATGCTGGTGACGTCCTTCCGTGCAGGCAGTCCCCGCCAGCCAGCTGTGGCCTGGGTGCCGGCGTGGGAGGGGCCGGCTCATTGTCCGGGTCAGGGGGCTTCCAGAGAGCAAAGGGGTCCGGAGAGCTGCCTGCGAGGCTGGAGGGACCCTCCAGTGGGTGCCGTGAGCTCAAGGCCCCTCGCTCGTCTGGTGGGGGCCCCGGACAGTAACCCCGCGACACGTCCGCCTGCACTGGCCCCCCAGGCGGGGCTGCGCTTCCGACGCGCTCACCCTAACTGCAGTCCTGCAGCGGGCGCTCGCACCCACTTTGCAGGCGGGGAGGCCGAGCTCAGGCAGACTGGCCCTGAAAGTGGACCTGAGATTCAAGCCCGCGCTGGCCATTGGTCAGAACCCACAAGCACTGTGCTTTCCTAGTGGCCGAGGCCTGTGTAACCTGCTTTTCCAGACGAGGAAGGAGGGGCAGAGCCGATTCAAATGTGGCCAAGGCTGCGAACCGCGTATGGGGGAGGGAGACCCAGGTCACCGCCGGTCTCAGTTGTGGAAGCAGCGCTGTGTGGCTGTGTGGGGCATTCGCCTCTTCACGACCGGCTCCAGTAACTCCCCAGCAGTGCAGGCTGCTCCAGTGGCCTCCGCCCGGGAGGGCCCGCGTCCACCGGCTGTCGCCACCAGCCCAGAGGCTCGTTTCCAGGGATGCTTGGTCGTTTTGACCCCGCCGAGACCCCAGTACCCTTCTCGTGCAGATGCGGTGCCGCCCGAGTGCTGTGCGGGCCCAGAGACTCCAGCCAGCAAGGGGCCACCTGTGTCCTGCGGAAGGGTTTGCCTCTGGAGGATCCCGTCGGCAGGAGGGTCAGCAGTGGGGAGACGGGGCGGCGTCTCCTTGGCCCCTGGGGGTGACCTCTGTTTCCATCCCGCCCGCATCAGGTGCTGGAGACGTGCGTGAAGAACTGTGGCCACCGCTTCCACGTCCTCGTGGCCAACCGGGATTTCATCGACGGCGTCCTGGTCAAAATCATCGCTCCCAAGAGCAACCCGCCGACCATCGTGCAGGACAAGGTGCTGGCTCTCATCCAGGTGGGTCGGCGGCTCCCCTCAGCTGGTTCCTGGGGAGAGGGGAAGGCGGGGCCTCCCATCAGCGAGTCCCCACGCTTCCCCGTCATCGGAGGAGAGGCTGGGTGCTTCTGGGTTTAAATATTTGTCGAGAAACACTTGTTTTCTACCCTCATCCTGCTGAGATGACCCCCTCAGCGGTGGCTCTCCTGGCCGTCGCCGGCTGTGTCCGGGTGCCTGGCCCTCAGCTGCCCATGGGGGCCAGGCCTGGAGCCTAACGGAGCCACGTGCCGGGTCCAGGTGCCACAGGGCGGGGCCCACTCTGGGGTCATGGGGGTGGTCTTCAGGATTCACTGAGGACGTGACAATTCTGTTGAACCCTGAGGGGTGACAAGCTAGGTAGAAAGGTCAGAGTGCAAGGGGCATGGCAGGTAGAGAGCTGTGTGTGCAAAGGCCTGGAGCATCGAGAGCACAGGTGACACTTTGGGACGTGTTCATTATTCATTGTCCTGTAACGGATTACCCCAAACTTAGCAGCTTAGAGCAACAGACGTTTATTACCTCCTGATTTCTGTGGACCCAGGGGTTCAGGAGCAGCTTAGCTGGGCGGTTCTCGGGAGGGTGCAGTCAGGGTGTCGGCCAGGGCCACCTCCTCCGAAGGCTTGGCTGGGGCTGGAGGAGCCACCTCCAGGCTGCTCCCACGCGGCCCCCCCGCCAGCGGCCCCCCCGCCAGCAGCAGGTGTCTTGGTGTCCCGCGTCCTCGCCGTCGTCTTCCTCGTAGCCCGTCTGACGGGTGCAGAGGTTTTGCGTCCCGTCGGCCTTTTTAAACCCGTCTTGGAAAGAAGGTGATGTTATTTCCATGTTGAATATGCTTTTAAAATGAAAAGTTGGGCTTCCCTGGTGGCGCAGTGGTTGAGAGTCTGCCTGCCGATGCAGGAGACGCGGGTTCGTGCCCCGGTCCGGGAAGATCCCACGTGCCGCAGAGTGGCTGGGCCCGTGAGCCGCGGCCGCTGCGCCTGCGCGTCCGGAGCCTGTGCTCCGCAACGGGAGAGGCCACAACAGTGAGAGGCCTGCATACCGCAAAAAAAAAAAATAAATAAATAAAATAAAATGAAAAGTTAAGCTCTGATGATCCCCTGGGAGGGCAAGGGCTGCAGCTTTTCTGAAGTCTCCAGCAGCTGTGTCCCCACAGGCACGGGAGGCTTCAGAAAGTCTCTCTTTGCACGGCCCCCTCGCTGCCCACCCACCGTCCCTCTGACGCCTTCCTAGAAGGCTGATCCCAGGCATCGTGGCCCCAGGGTGGCCCACGGAGCTGGCATTTCCAGTGCACGTTTGCCGCCTCTGGGCCGCTGTGAAGTCAGGATGCCTGTCCCTCCCCCCTCCCCTCCACCCCTAATCCCTCCATTCATCCAGGCAGCCGTGTCCTCTGGCTGCCCTCCTGCCGCCCAACCTCCCTGGGCTGCCCGGAAACACACCCCCTCGGGCCTTCAGGAGGCCAGCGTGCCAGATGCAGCAGGCCCTTCTGGAAGGGACAGGGCTCCCGGTGGCCCGGGAGGAGGGGGCCTCTCCAGAGGGCGGGCCTCCCGTGACGTCCCCTTTGTGGGACATCCCCCCGCTCTACGCCACCCTCAGCCTCTCCCTGTCCTCCCTGTCCCTCTCCTCTCTTCTGTCCTCTTCCAGGACAGAAAGAACACGCTTCTGGTGGAGGAACCTCATCCCTGCCTCCCGCACTCCCCCGAGAGCAGAGTCTAAAAATGCTCCCTCTTGCCACTGAAGAGGGGAGCTGATGGCGGGGCTGGGAGGGGCCGTGTTCGCAGGAGGTGGCAGGGAGCCGGTGGCCGGGCTTGCAGCAGGTTCTGTGGATGGGCAGCTCCCGAAACCCTGTCCCTGTGAGTGAGAGGCCCAGGAGCAGGACGGGACAGCAGCCACCTTTTGTCCAGGGGACGGAGCCCATTGTTTAAATCAGCAATTGTTTATTGATCTGAAATTGGATGATTTAAAACTCTGTCAAAACTTGAAGGGTCTGGAGCAAATGGCTCGTGTTTGCATAAGGTTTTAGTCCTTTCTTTGGTGTGCGATCCAGGGGAAAGGAGATCAGAACTCCCTCTGGGCCTTCCAACCCCTGACACATGGGCACGGGTGAGCGAGGCAGGTGTAGAGGCCGGCGCTGTGATGCTGACCTGCAGCTCCCAGGACAGGCCCTCTGCTCTGACAGCACCCGCCCTGCCGCTCCCTGGCTTCTCGAGGCCACGGCCCCCGAGGCAGGGTCGTGACTCTCAGCGGGGCCAGCTGTCTAGAGGGGCTCCTGCGCTGTCACCATCACCTCAGTCCACTGGCCGCCTGTGTGGCCATGCTCCCCTGTCCCCGCCCAAGGTGCCGGCGTCAGGGGCGTGGTCAGCAGAGAGCACTGCCGTGGACGCAGACTCTGCCAGCAGCCCTGCACCCAGACTGCACAGGGGTCCCGCGCAGGACGGGGGCGATTAGCCAGGACTGCTTGGTTGCTTAAATAGCAGATGCCAACCCCAGCTGCCTAGGCGAAGAGCAGTGCTGGTCATGACAAGGCAGGCTCCCCAGAACCCCGGGGTGACGGCCAGGGAGGGGACAGACCTTCTCCTGAGTGTCCGTGCCGTCCCAGCAGGCAGGCTCTCCCTGCTCCCTGGTCCGGGCTGGCACGTGGGTGTGACCCAGGGCCCACATCTACCCACAGAGCAGCCCAGCCCTCCGAGGGCCCCGGGCCAGGCTCCTGGAGCAGGAGGACCTAACTGCTCAGCTGGGCATGTGTACCCCCTGCGGGGCCGTCCATGGGGCCTGCTGATCGCTGCTGGGCAGGAGCCCCGAGAAGTGTCCGCCGACTGGAGAGAACAGTCGTGGTCTTCTTATGTCGGACCTGGTGGGCGTGGAAGGCAGCATAAGTTAAAAGGGCGCCCCCTGGAGCTCTTGTCCTCCTGCAGCGACGAAGGCCGGACGTGGCTCCAGGACGCGCTGACTGCCACGCCTGCTTCTCCCCGCCTCCCCGTGGGCTGGGAAAGGCGCCCCCCACCAGCGTCCAGGAGGAAGTGTGACCACGAGGGGCTGTCCTGACGTGGGCGTTAAGCCCCTGCACGTGCAGGGTGGATGAGCAGGCCCCGGGAGGCCGGGCTCACCGCAGGGTTTGTGGTCAGTGAGATGCAGCAGCCGGCCTGAACGAGGCTTTTTGGAAACTGCCCTCTTGGTCAGAGATGGGCGGAAGCAGCTGGGCCCTGTGACAGCGACAGAGATGCCGACAGGACGGCTTTCCTCCTCCTCTGGGCCCCTCTTGGGGGTGCCCTTTGGAGGCACTTCTTTTCTTTTTTTTTTTTTTTTTGTGGTACGCGGGCCTCTCACTGCCGTGGCCTCTCCCGTGGCGGAGCACAGGCTCCGGACGCGCAGGCGCAGCGGCCACGGCTCACGGGCCCAGCCGCTCCGCGGCACGTGGGATCCTCCCGGACCGGGGCACGAACCCGCGTCCCCCGCATCGGCAGGCGGACTCACAACCACTGCGCCACCGGGGAAGCCCTGGAGGCGCTTCTTTTTTTGATACCTTCTATAACTTCCAAAGAACAGGATTTAAAGATAAATTTTGACAGTTCCTTGAATCAGAGACGAGCAGCAGCCTGTTGAAATATGTGTTCCTTCCTCCCCGTGTCGTGTCTTACGTAACGGAACCAGGTGGCCGGGCTGCCCAGCAGACGGTCCCACACGGGCGCCTGTCTGCCGATGCTGTGAGCGGCACGGGTGCTCCTGCCCCGGCCGCAGTCGCCTCGCCCGTCAGATGGGCGGCCGGGCAGCGTGGACTCCGGCTCCCTGACCTACTAGGGTCAGCCCGGACTTTCACGCGCGGAGCGTGGAGGCCACGCCGCTGTCCCCGCGCATCCTGCAGGCGCGGCCTCTCCAGCCGCACGTTGCCGCGGACATCTCCGGGGCTCAGCCCCATGCTTCGGTGCGGTTGCTCTGTCTCCGCTCTAGGATGTGCCCCACGCGGGGCTGAGTTCTGTGCTTTGCTTTCATCTGTGCTCAGCCTGCTGGCACTGGCAGGAAGGAGCCGCGTGGCTGGGCCGCAGCCCTGAGCGCCCCGGCGTCCCTAACAGGCCCCCTCCTCCCCTCCTCCCCTCCAGGCGTGGGCCGACGCCTTCCGGAGCAGCCCTGACCTCACGGGTGTCGTGCACGCGTACGAGGAGCTGAAGAGGAAGGGCGTGGAGTTCCCCATGGCCGACCTGGACGCGCTGTCCCCCATACACACACCCCAGCGGGTGAGCCTCGGCGGGCGGCCGGCGCGTCCCGAGGGCCTGTCGCAGAGTCGGCCTGTGAATTATTCAGCTTGTCGTCAGCCTCCTTAGGGCTCCAGGGCGTTTGTTGTCGATAACGAGCGGGTGCGGGGGAGAGACAGCTGGTGGCTGGTGGCTCAGGGACCCCCACCCCCACCCCGGTTTTCACCCCGACTGTGGGAGAAGGTGACAAAGGAGCAGTGCGGACGGACGCTGTCATGGAGATGGCCGCTAGGGTGGAGCCGTCCTGGGAGGGTCCCGGCACCTGCTCTCCTGAGCCCAGGCGTCCGGTGTGGGGACCGCATCTCCCCAGGGCGGCTGGAGCAGCCCCACCTCCACGTCGGCAATGCCAGGGGGCTGGTGGGGTCCCTGTTCGTGGCTTTTTCAATTGGACAAGTCAGATGGATCTAAAATGTACTTTGGGCTCTGAGAGGTCACCCTTGACTCCGCCAGGCTTGGGGCGCAAAGCCCTGGGAGGGCGCGCCGAGGGCGGCTCCCACGGGCTGGCAGCTTCAGGAGGGAGGGTGCCCAGGCAGCTCCATGCTTCCCGTTCGGGGGCAGCCAGGCCCTCTCCTGCCCCGGGAGAGCCGGAGGCTCAGGATCTGGGAGAGGCACCCCCCCCCGGCCCCCCTGCCACGGCCCCGTTTGTCCATCTGTGAGGGCTAGTGCCCTGCAGGCCTCCCGCGTGGGCACAGCTCACGTTCAAGGGGTCACGAGGTGCCCGGGGGAAGCACGAGGACCTGGGCTTTCCTAGCGTTTCCCTCAGGTGATCCCTCCAAGCCACTTGCTGCGCTTTGTGCAGTAAAACCTGTTTTATTCTTCGAATCGTGACACGGAGCAGTGTGGTGGCTCTCGCAGTTACAAATAAATTGCATAATTACCGTTTATATTAGTCCGCTTGTAAAGGCCAAAAAGTAACCTTCTGGTGCCCAACGGGGGCGAAAACTTACCAGCAGGCCCTCCCCTCCGACCCCGAGGTGGTCCTGACGGTGGCAGGGTGGCCAGAGCCCTCACAGGCTGCGCTGGGGGCTGCCTCTCTGGTCCGCCTCAGTGTCTGTGAGGTTCGTGGAGGGAGGAGAGGGGGGGGGGTGGCGGGGGCAGGGCCAGGCCACTGCCCAGGCGGCCCAGGCGGACAGAAGGCTTTGTCGTTGCCGTGCAGAGCGTCCCGGACGTGGACCCAGCCGCCACCACGCCCAGGTCCCAGTCGCAGCCGAGGACGAGCGGCGGCTCCTCGGCGCCGCAGGCCCCGGCTCTGAGCACCGCGGGCCCCATCACGGCCACTTCCGAGCAGGTACGTGCACGCTTGGGGGCCACAGGCGTGCCTGCCGCTGCTCTCGGTCTCCCGGGACAGAGGAGGCCTCCCCAGACGGGCCCTGTGAAGGGTGTCGGCGACACGGGTGCCGGTGCCCGGCCCTCCTGAGGGCGCGCTCTCGAGGGTGGCGGTCACTCGAGGTGGGAGGCGGGGGGCTCGGGGCACAGCAGGTGGGCGGTTTGGAAGATGAGGCGGGGCGGGGGCGGGGCTGGCAAGAACCACGACGGGAGGTGAGGCCAACGGCCCAGGACCAGAGGGAGCAGAGCTGTGAAAGGCCGCCGGTGTCCTGTACAGAGGCTTAGACCTGCCCTGCGAGAAGGCAGCCGGGCCAGGGCGGAGCCTGCAGGAAGGACCAAGTCCTGCTGCGCCCCGAGCAGCACCCAGTCTCCCCGATTTATTTCCTGGGGAGCTAGTGCTGCCTCAATGCCAGTCTGGGTTCTTTTGGAGGAGCCTGGAGACCAGTCTTGAGACGAATCTATGGAACTTCCATTAGTTAAAAAGTGAGGATTGGTCAGACTTGAAAGAAAATCTATCCACTGTTTCTGTTTTTTTAATTCTCATTTACTACTTGTGACAGTGTCACTATTATGGAACCTCGTTTAAACAGAGGGCTCAAGCGATTGTGTCCGGTTAGCGGAGTGTATGCACGTTTCCGCCCTGGGCCCCGAGGAGGGGGCGGCCGGGCAGGTGGTGGGCTGGGATCGGACAGGCCTGGCCTCAGCCCACTGCTCCCGGTGACGCTTCAGCCGGGTCACTTAACCTCGCTCTTGTGTCAGTAGAGCGGGCGGCGGTCCTTCTCTCCTGCCCGTCGGGCGTCATGGGCTGGCTGGGCAGCGGCAGGAAGGCCCCTGGGACCCCCGGAGTGGGGAGGAGGGGGGGGCCGCAGCTGAAACTACCACCGCCCCTCCTGGGCCCCCGCCACAGCCGGCACCAGGCCTCCCAGGCGGCCCTGGGAAGAGGGAGGGCGGACGCGTTTGCAGCTGGCCGTCTGCGCCCGGGGGGAGCTCGGGAGCGGTCGGGAGGAGGGTCTGGGCCGGGCGAGGGGACGCGGGCAGGACGAGAGGGGGCTGACGGTGGTGAAGAGGGACAGCAGACCCGACTGGGCAGTGCGGGGTGTGCCCCTGGATGGCCCTGCCGGCCTGCGAGGTCACCTTTGCACAGGTGAGGACACAGGCTCAGGAGCTGTCCCTGCTGTGGGAGAGGCAGCCCGGGTCCCGGCTCTGGGGAGCTCTGCGGGGCTGGCGGGTGGGACGGGCACCCCGGATGGGGAGCGAGTGGGGAAGGCACAGGTCAGAGGCCGCTGATTCCGGGCCAGAGCCTGCAACCGTGAGGCTCCTAGTCGAGGACCCCAGACCTGCAGGGACCTTGGGGGCCACGCCCTCCACCACGTGAAGGAGCAGAAATGGGGCCTGAGAGGCTCACTTCCCCTTCAGGCCCCGCTCGGCCCCCTCCCCCCGCGCTCCGACCCAGCACTGCCCCCGCATCCCGGGGCTCCCGGCTGCCAGCGCCCCCGTGCGCAGGTGCACGCGGAGCCAGGCCGCGTCCGCCTGGTGCGGGCTCCCTGACCCCGGCCCCGTGCCCCCCCGGCCCCCACAGATCGCCAGGCTGCGGAGCGAACTGGACGTCGTTCGGGGAAACACAAAGGTCATGTCCGAGATGCTAACGGAGATGGTCCCCGGGCAGGAGGACTCGTCCGATCTGGAGCTGCTGCAGGTGAGGGCCTCCGGGCCAGGGACACACGGCGGGGGCGGGACGGGGTTCGCGGCTCGTCCTCTAGAGAGAGCGAGTCCGAGGAGGCCCGCGTCCAGCCCACGCTTTCCAGAGGCGGTCAGAGGCCGGTCCCAGGTGCTATCCTCCTTATCCTCCTTAAACACGTTTTTTCCTCATTGTAAAACGCCAGCTGCAAGGTACGTGCCCATCGAAAGGAAAAGGAAGTACAAAGAAGAAAATAGTTTTCTTTAACCCCAGCGTCCGCAGATAAGCGCTGTCGGTGTTCTGATGTATTTTCTTTCAGACATTTTTTCCGTGTTTATTTCAGATGGGGTTGAGATGATATCAGATGTATGATTCTATGTGTCGCTTTGTTCACCCAACATGAGGTCACAAACATGCAGGGACCGCTAGCTGTT
The DNA here is from genome assembly GCF_026419965.1 of Kogia breviceps. Lineage (NCBI taxonomy): Eukaryota > Metazoa > Chordata > Mammalia > Artiodactyla > Physeteridae > Kogia > Kogia breviceps. The sequence continues at coordinate 1,095,684 of NC_081328.1, read as the reverse complement.
CGTGCTCGTACGAGCCACTTGCGAGACTTCTGGGGCGAAGCTGCGGGTCCCCGGCCAGGGTGGCCCACGCCCTGGCTCCAGAGCCTCTGTGGCTCACTGGCCGCCTGCAGGTCTGGGAGCCAGGCGGAAAGGGGTCCAGGAGCAGAGCTGGCCCGCAGGGTTCCTGCCCCAGGTCCGCCAGGCCCAGAGCTGGCGCCCAGCTCTCCTGACACTGTCTCAGAGACTCTGGCGTCGGTGGGAAGTGGCAGCGGCCCCGCCCACAGAAGCAGCACCTCCCGGAGGGTGGAGAGGTCGCCCGTGAAATGCGAGGGCCAGCGGGGAGCAGCACCTCCCACGCCTGCCCCTCAGGGCGACCGGTCCTGGTCCCCTGAGGGCCACGCTGGCTGCTGTCCTCCGGGAGGGCATGTTTCCCGGGTGGCCTGGTCCCAAGCAGCTGCTTCCCATACCCACTTGCAGCCCCTAAGGGGGTGAGGGTGGGGGTGGGGGAGACCTGGCCAGGGTGTGGGCTGTGGTCCCCACCTTCCCGGGCCTGGGCCTTCCGGCTGCTCTGGACGCCGAGCGACCAGCGCCCGCAGCAGCCCAGCTCCAGGCGTGCCATCAGTGCCACGTCGGCCTCCGTCCGCGGTCTGCGGGGTTCTTCGAGGCGTTCCCCAAGGCGCAGGAATCTGAGATCAGTCCAGGAGCAGTGCAGGGACTGAGGGGCCTCTTGAGGCGGCTTTGTGCCGTGTCAGCACCAGAATTCTGCTGACAGGGGTTTGCAGTGGACAGAGCTGAGTTCCTGGTAGCAGGCGCAGCAGAACAAAGCCAGCCCTGCGGACAGCCGGCCAGACAGCACACACCTCTGCGTGTGCGTGTGTGTTTAAACAAGCCCATCAGCCAAGACAAACAGAACCTGATCTCCTGGCGTCAGCTCACGGTTTTCAAAAATAGGTTGCTTCCCATGACGTTTCCCTTGCCTCTGACTTGTTCCAACTCCAAGCCGACCGACCTTGCTGCTATCTTATAAGTCAAACAGAGAGAATGGTTTTCTGGGTGCCAGTGGGAGGCTGTCCTTTCGGCAGGCGGGACTCGGGAGCCGGCAGCTCTGTGAGCAGACACGCTTTCCTGGCCGCTGGCCTCGCTCCTCCCTCGAGCCAGCTGGGCCGGGGCTGCCAGGGGTCGGGGCGGCTGCGCGTGGGGAAGTGCCACGGTCTGCTTGGAAAGAGATGGGGTCAGACTGTGCCCTGGGACCCCTCGCTCGCGCTGGAAGGTGGCTAGATCGCTCAGGGCAGCAGCTACCTAGAGCTCCAAGAGGAAATCAATGCCTTTGTCACCAGCCCAAGTGTTCCCGCCCACAGAAACTGCCGCAGATTTGAGTGTAAACTGCTGGGAGGAAATGGGAAGCGGGAGACGGGAGGGGTCGGCAAGGGCGCCGCTGCGGCCGGCCGGGCGGGATGGCTTCGTGTGCTTCAGCGCACAGGACTTGCGGGTGTGGCCTCGCCCGCGGGCCCGCGGAGCGGCAGGAACTCAGTCAGGGAGGGCAAAAGGGGAGGCGGGGCCCCGGAGGGAGCGCAGCAGCTTCCCTCCCTGGGCTGCGAGAGGCCTGGGAGGCGGCTCGTCCAGGCCCGCCCGGTGCTGATTCCCTAGCCGGCAGCATGCCCGGTGCCGCCTGGTCTCTGAACGTCCTCCGCCACGGGCCGGGGAGGCACTTCTGCCTCCGAGCCCATGACCTGGATAGACTTGGGGAGGCAGCACGAGAGGACAGGAAGAGCCGCGGCTTCGGGATCCCTGACTCCCCCTCGGCCTGGCCGCCGGTGAGCCAGGTGACCCGGAGCCTGGAGTAATCCCTCCCCCGCGGGACGGTTGGGAAGCGGCCGATTGAAGCCCGTCCACGGCGTGCCTGCAGCCCCGGTCTGTCTGCTCCACCCGCTGGAGCAGACACAGGCGCCTCCCTCACGCGGCAGCTCCTTCCGTGCTTGCAGGCTGCCGGCCGCCCTCCCGCGGGCGGCCCCGTGGCTCGGAGCAGAGGGGGCAGCACTGGGGAACCTGCAGCCTCCGTCTCGGTCCCTCACGGGCTGTCCAGCCGCGGCTTCCCTGGCCTGAGACGCTGCATCTCTGCTGGAGCTTACGGCCTTGGCTGCGCCTGGGATCCTGATGCCGGCGGCCGGGCCCCCGCCGCCCCCAGATCAGCCTCTCCAGCTCTGCCTGCAGTTAGTGATGACGCGTGATTAAGCCCGTGACGATGACGCGTGATTAAGCCCGTGACGCCCCGGATGGGCGTCCTTCACGAAGGAGGCCCACCCCACGTCGTGTCTTCAAGTAGCAGACGGTTTAGCCCCTCTCGCTTCTCGCCTCTCATTTCAACAAAAACCAGGAGGGCCAGGACCGTGTTCTCTAGAGAAATCTAGTTTATTCTATGTGTTCAGCTTCACTATTGCCCCCTGTCTCTTCAACAGAGACTCTGTCTCCCTCCTGTCTCCTTTGCAGCTGTAGAGAGCAGATCTTCAGGGCCTTTCTCCCCGCTCCTTAGAACTTGGAGAGGGTTCAGAGGAGACCCAGAAAGATGATTAAAAGATTGTTGTGCAAGGTGGGGAGGAGAATGTCCCTTGAAGAAAAGATACAGGCGTTGGGATGAATTCGACAGAAACAGGACATTTTACAAAGCCTTCTGGTGGATGGAGGGCTTTTGCACCAAGAGCAGTGACCAGCTGCCCTCCCCTCTGTTGAGAACCAGACCCCAGAGGCCAGACTGAGACCGTGTGCGTTTAGGAAGTTCCTGTCGCAGCTGCTGCCAGGTGGGAAGGGCGGGCCGGGCGGGCTCTGGCTGTCTGTGGCTCAGGACCAGAAGAAGGAGCCTGTCCGGGTGGCTTGGAGGCAGGTTGGGTCTGCCCGCTGGTGACGGCGTGGAGGGCCCGCAGGCAGCCAGCGGGTGTCTGGTGTCCGTGCTGGCACAGATCTCCGTGCGCTGGTCCTCCTCTCCCGTGCAGTCTCTTCTCGTTTCTTCCTGTTTAAGTTTTTCCAGACAGTAACTTAAAAGGTTGTAGCAAGGAGAAGGTGAAACTTTCTCTCTGCAGAGAGCCCTGGAGACCCCCGATCCGGGCCGTGTTTAGGCGAAGCTCCGTGGGGGGTCCCTGGGTGCCAACCTAGGCGTAGAGCACGCGAGGCCCTGCCAGCGGGTGGGGCATGTCCCTCCCCCCTCTGCCCCAGCTGACGGCCACGGGAGCCAGACCCCAGTGCACGGCCTCGGGTCTCATCCCTCCTCCAGGCGAGGCCCCAGAAACCACCAAGCGCTTCCCAAACGTTCTGCAAAGTGATGGGACGCCTCCTCCATGAGTGAAACTCTACAGAGACCCATCAGCGTCCAGACAGACGAGAGCAGAGCCACCCTGGCTGCCCTGGTGGTGCCCAGCGCCATCGGCAGAGCTCCCCCTCTTCCCAGCACCCCCTTCCCACCCTGGGAGAGCCGAGCCCAGGGCGCCGGACCCCCAGACAGCTGACGGTCAGGGCTGCTCGCTGCTGCCTCGGCCGCCACACCCAGCAGGGGCCGGGCTCTCGGGGGAGACTGAATCCAGCCCTGGCCTCCCCCTGCGGCGCCACTGGTGCTTCGGGCGCGTGTGCCGGCTGCTGGAGACGCTCCGCGCAGCCTGCTGGGGGGCTGCTTCTCCTCGGGCTGGCGGCGCCTCCGTGAAGCCTCCTCTGGGACTTCGCCGTCTGGGGTGGCTGGGAGCCAGTCTTCGCCTGCTGGAGGTGAAGCGGAGCCCGGGGCCCTCTAGGTAGTGTGGGGCGGCGGCGCGGGCTCAGGCCGTGTTCGTAGCGCACAGGGAGTCTTGGCGGGTGAGACGCATGACGATACACGGAGGACGGGGCATCCTGTCCCAACTGATAGGGCGGCGTCTGGCACGGTCTGTTGAAGCGAACAAGCAACCGCAGAGAATCGCGTTTTTAGATTTTGCAGCCGGTTCGTGCAAACCCGTACTCCGCGCACAGCAGAGTGTGCGCTAGGACGTTTGTCCCTCCAGAGGCACCGCCTGGTGGGCGGGGCGGGGATCCACCTGGCCTCCCGCACACGCCTGGCTCTGTGGCCAAGCCTGGGCCCGTGTGGCTTGGCGAACGGGCACACGTCTTTGCGAAGCAAGTAGAGTGTGAACAAGGGGCGGGCACCCGCGGTAGCCAGACCTGTGTCCCCAGGAGCTGCACAGGACCTGCCGCGCCATGCAGCAGCGCGTCGTGGAGCTCATCTCCCGCGTGTGCAACGAGGAGGTCACCGAGGAGCTGCTGCACGTCAACGATGACCTCAACAACGTCTTCCTCCGATACGAGAGGTGGGAGCCAGCGCGGGGGTCGGGGGGTCGGGGGGGGGCCGTGCAGAGTAGCGGCGGAAAATGCTCCTCGGAGATGCCGGCCTGTTCCCCTGACGGGGAAGTGCTTCTTGTTCTCCTGGGAGCCAGCAGCAGGAACGTGCTCCAGACTCGGGCGCCGCCCTTCACGAGCCTCGGGCTGGCCCCCGTCACCCCAGCCCAGGAGGGAGGATGCGGCTCGGGGACCCTGCGCTCCTGCACCTGCTCCTTTGAAGGTCCTCTGAATCTGAAAGGGATTAAGGGGGAGAAATCGCTACCAGGGAAAAAAAAGATTTCCTCTTTCCCATTTTTAAAAAGAGAGATTTTCCCTTCCTCTGCCGCCGCCAGCGTGTGTGCAGCGCGGAGGCAGGCACGTGTGAGTGCTGGGAGAGACGCGCACTTCCGTTTCTCCGAAGCGTTTCCGGGTTTGAGGTAACGCACGTGCATATTCTTTTGCCTTCCCAGAGCCGTCCCTCAGGGAGAAAGGTGAGTGATGCAGGCAGGGAAGTGGCGAGCGGGTTCGCATCCGTGGCTCTGACGGGGCCGCCCCAGAAAGCGCCTCGGCCTGGCCAGCCTTCTGCTCCTAAGGATGCGGCCTGGGCCCCCGGGCTGCCGCCTCGTGGTCCGAGGACCTGGCATCACGTCGGGCCCGGTGACGGATGCTCGCATCTGGGCCTCAGAGAGGGATTTCGCTGTGGTCGCCCCAGCTCTGGGCTGTGTCCCCCTTCGACCGTGGCAGCAGCAGTGGGTGGCCCTGTGTCCACCCGACAGGTGACGGGCCCTCGACAGGAGGGATGTGGGCCCGTCTGGGGCCCCCGGTGCCGTGGGAGCGCAGGGACAGAGCCGGGGGCCTCAACTCCCGGCCCCAGAGCCCCGGGTTCCTGCCCTGCGGTGCCAGGGTCTCCGCCGTAAACAGGCTGAGCTTTTCACCTGTTAAACCCAGCTCAGCCCTTTCCGGCACAGGGTGACAGCAATTCAGAGGCAAAGCCCCGGGGCCGGCAGCCCCGAGGTGCCCTTCCGGCCAGAGCCTTTGATAAGACTTTGGGTCAGCAAGGGCGTGGGAACCTCAGGTGGGTTAATGTTTCTGCCCTTCTCGACCGCTGAGGATGAACCGCGTCCCACGGGTGACCTGACCAGGTTGTCCCCCCGGGGGTCCCTGCTCCCCAGGTGCTGACCCCAGCACGTGGGGAGGCCGACGTGGAGCAGGGAGTCTCAGCAAATCCCCTGCTGGAGAAGGTCTCTCGGCGGCCTCTTAGCCTGTGGCGTCTGGGGCTGCCATGCTGGCCCCCACCTGACAGAGAATGACCTGGGTGCTGGAGAGGAGAGTCCGTCCGCGGCCAGGCTGCGGCCAGCGGACGGGGGCCCTGGCCGACCGACCCTCCCGCAGCCGCTGGGGCCTGTGCCTGCCGCCCTCCTCCTCCACGTGCCCGGCCTTGGGCCCCAGCCCTTCCCCTAGCAAGTCAGCCCTTCGGCTCGTCACTGTGCCACAGAGCTGTCCAACAGGGAGGCGCCCCCCCAGGGAAGGTGGCTGACCCAGCCAGCCCCGGGGGTGCTTATGCCGGCCTCCTTCGCATGCCAGCCCGCACCTGCAGCGCCCTTGCGGAGGCCGGGAGGCTGAGCCCCACTCGGGGGAGCCCCGTGCGGCAGCAGCAGGGGCGCAGTTGTGTGTTGGGGGCTGTCCGCTCCCTGGCCCCCCAAATGGGCCTGGTGGTTCTCCTTCCCCAGAGCCTGGGTCTCTGCTGGCCTCCCGGCCCGTGGGCCCCGGGAGCCTCCCAGGCCATCGAGCTTCGCGATGCCGCGTCCCGGGTCCTCCCTCGTGCTACTCACTCCACTTTCCTCTCCCCGTTAGGTTCGAACGATACAGGTCAGGCCGATCCGTTCAAAATGCCAGTAATGGAGTGAGTATTGCTTCAGAATTCTCGCCTGTCTGGAGGCCGGGAGACCTGGGGTCCCCGGGGGTTAAATATTCGGGCGATGGGAGAGCGAGCTCTGGTGGAGGTGCCGGCAGGCATATCCCCGGCGGGAGGGTGCAAGGAAGCCCCCGGGACCTCGCTGTCCCTTAGGTGGGGGAGGGGCGGGGCGGTAGCTCGCAACAGCCCACCCGGGACCCTGGGCGGTGCCCGCCAGCTTTGCCCTCGGGGCCCGGCACGCGGGCCGGGGCTCACCCCAACCCCTGCCCGGCAGGTGCTGAGCGAAGTGACAGAGGACAACCTCATCGACCTAGGCCCGGGGTCTCCAGCCGTGGTGAGCCCGACCGTGGGAGGCGCGGTGCCCCCGTCTTCCCTCTCCTCCCAGCTCGCGGGCTTGGGTGAGTGTCCCGCCCCCCCGCCGGCCTTGTGGGGGACCCGTGGGACAGCGTGTGCCCGGGTCCTGCTGTGCCGCTTCAGCTCAAGGCTCGTTCCCTAAACTTAGCGTCTGAACCCGTGTTGGAGAGCAGGGGTGCGGGGTGGTCCAAGGGACTGGAAGCCGTCGGCCTTTTGAAGAAAGGTGGCTGCTGTGTTGTATGTGGCATATTCTCTGTGGCTGGAGCGATTTCCTTCTGAACGTCAGCCGGGCCAAGGGGGGCAAATAGGTGTCAGCTCCTTGGGTGCTTGGGTGCATCCAGGAAGGATGCTGAGGCCACGTCGGGGCTTGGAAGAGTCCGTGGCTGATGGGACTCAAGCCCTGGGCTTGCCAACGGGAAGGGGTTTGCTCTCCTCAAACTAATATCAGCGGGAGTGCGCCATCCTCTGAAACCTAAAACAAAAGATGCCATTTTTTCGTCGTTTGTTCAGTTTAACGTGTGTCCGTGACTCTGGATGCCCCACCCGGGCTTGATGAGCCCAGTCTGGGACAGAGGAAGTCCCAGTATTACCTAAGCAGTCAACACGGCCCTCTCAAAGTGCTGTCTTCCACCCTGCGCTTCTGCTTTCTTAATATTTATCTTTGTACCTTCATCTCATTTCAGTTGAGTCAAGCTTTTACTTAGTGGCCTGGCAGTTGCTGTAATTCTGGCTTCTCGGCATCTCATGTATCCGTAGCCACTGTTTCTCTTTCTCTGCCTTCGGTCCACCCAGCATGTGGCCACAGGCTTAATACCTAAAACTCAGACTGGATTCTGCTGCCCCTGCTTTCAAAAGGTCTAGTGTTTCCCCGTCGACTCCTTTCCCTGCGTGTGAGCCTCTTCGGCCGCAGCCTCGTCTCTCCGCCGGCACCCTCCCCGCGTTTCCCCCTCTGCCCACCGCCCAGCCCCCTCCCGCTCCTGTGGCAGTGTCTGCTCCCCCGCCCGTATCTCCACCGAATTCTGTGCTGCCGTCTGTCCCCCTACTCTGTGTACCCCCTCGAGGCCAGGAACCGCGCCAGAGTCACTGTGGTCCGTCAGGGTCCAGCTCTGGCCGTGCAGGCGCCTACGAAATACTTGTCACGTAAGTGACCTTGGCCCGTGGCCTCTGAGCGGCTCCCAGGGGCGCCCTGGCGCGGGCAGGAGCCTGCACGGCCTGCCTGCTCCCCGCTCGCCCTCCTCTGGGAGCGGCTTGCGGGGGGTCGGGGGCTGTCCTCGCTCCCTTCTGCCCCCGCAGGACTTCAGCCCGCCAGGTGGCTTCTTCCCAAGGCCAGGCCCACACTTACTGTCGCCCACCCCTCCTCTGTCCCGTTGCGCAGACCTGGGCGCGGAGAGTGTCAGCGGCACCCTGAGCTCGCTCCAGCAGTGCCACCCCCGGGACGGCTTTGACATGTTCACCCAGACCAGAGGGAGCTCCGCGGCTGAGCAGCGCAAGACGTATGTGGGGACCCTCCCGGTGGGTCTCAGGGGACGCTGGGCGGGGCTGACCCCGGCCTGGGCCCACGGCCAACACAAAGGGGCCTTTTATTCCCGGGGGCCGGGCCGTTCCACTCCGGTCGCCAGGACCTGGCTGTAGACACAGCTGTTGAGTCGAGGCCAGCACCCCGAGCCGGGCGGCCGGGCGGGTTTCTCCCCTGCTCTCCCTGGAAGCTGCTTTGAGCTTTCTGTTCAGCCTTTGACCACCTGCCCCCGGGACCCAGCACCTTGGCGCATCCAGCTCTTTGAGTCCCGTACTCAGGACTCAGCAGGTTGACCAGAAGCCCAGGGCGCCCCCACCCACCCCGGCACCTTTCAGCAGAGGCTGCTTTCAGAACAGACGCAGCCAAAGACGTGGGGGAACAGGAGACAACCCCGCAACGAGTGACAGACCCTCACCCCAGACCGGGAGACCACCTTCCTTGCCAGACGCCACTGAGGCTGCTGCTTTTTTATCATTTTTTAAAATTAATTAATTTATTTATTTTGGCTGCGTTGGGTCTTCGTTGTTGCTGCGCGCGGGCTTTCTCTAGTTGCGGGGCGCGTGGGCTTCAGTAGTTGCGGCATGCAGGCTCAGTAGCTGTGGCTCGCGGGCTCTAGAGCGCAGGCTCAGTAGTTGTGACGCACGGGCTTAGTTACTCCGCGGCATGTGGGCTCTTCCCAGACCGGGACTCGAACCCGTGTTCCCTGCATTGGCAGGAGGTTTCTTAACCACTGCGCCACCAGGGAAGCCAAGGCCGCTGCTTTTAAAATCAGAATCATGACCCCTTTGCCTCTATCTAGCCTCTCCCTCTAAGCAGTTCCGGGCCCTCTGACACCCTGTCCTTGAGCTTTACACATGCCTCCTAGTGTTACTTAACAGAGGGAAATGGAGGTGGTACAGAGTCCCAGACCCCAGAGGGAGTGAGTGTCAGGGCTGTGCTTGAACCCAGGCCTCCCGGCTTCAGCTGCGGCCGGACCACGGCCTAAATGCCGAGGCCTCTGAGTACTCGTGAGGAAGATGCCGGAGACGGAGGGTGCTTGCAGGTCGCCGCACGTCCGGCCCCCCTGACCGCTCTGCTTGTGCTGCTTCGCCCCCAGGGCCACCTGCGAGGACCCCCAGGCCGTCGGAGTGCTTGCCTCTGCGGTAGACGATCGGAAACAGAGCCCCGAAGTGGTAGGTCTCTGGCCCTGTTTTTCTGCCTGGGGGGAATGCGGGCCGGCCGGTGGGGCCGGCTGGAGGGTCGGGCGGAGCCGGCGGCGTGGAGGGCGGACCGCGGTGAGCCGTGCCGGCTCCTGAGTGCCCCCCACCCGTGGGGACGCCCGCGTCACGACACCCAGGAGGAGACAGGCCCGGAGAGGCAGAGATGTGCGGAGGGCACCCCGCGAGCGGCCTTGGGCGGGGCTGCACCCCACGGAGGTCTGACGGGGAGCCTCTGCTTTCCCCCGTGGCGGCTCTGAGCTCTCAGGGCGCGGGGCTCCTGTGGCCAGAGAGGGTCTCTCCCCAAAGGTTGCAGTGCCCCGGGGTGGGCGACGCTCCGACAGAAGGGCAACGGTGGCCTGGGCCTGTCCCTGCAGGCCCGCAGTCAGAAGGTGTCAGAAGGGGGCTGGTGGTCGGGGCTGCTTTGGGGAGGGGGCTGGAGGAGGAGGAGCAGCGGCTTCTGCGATTTCTGGGGGATTGCAGGGCCCCGAAGGAAAAGGTTTGTGCCTTCATGCTTCTCTTGAGGTGGCTCCCTGCTTGCCTGAGAAACGTGTGTGGCCGCGAGCGAATGAATGTGTATGTGGGCGGGGGCGGGGGCGGGGGCGGGGGTGGGGGTGGGGAGACAGTGACCCCAGAACAGCCGACCCCCGGCCCTCCCCATCCCGGGCTACAAAGGGGCAGCGCTCATCTGTCCACTGGAGGGGAGCCTGGCTTCCCAAACACCGGCCCGTGGCCTCCTGCAGCCCCTGTCCAAGTGGCCCGGGCAGGCGGCAGTGCTGAGGCCTGGCGTCCCCGAGAAAGCTCGTCCCCTGTTCCCCGTGTCCCTCCCGGTTCAGCCAGCTTGCTGAGGGCCGTGCGTCCCTCTGCGCCGGCCACCGTGGGGCGCAGAAGAGCCACCCGGGCTGCGGCTCTCAGTGCCCCGCCCCCCCCCGCAGCACCCCTGAGGCCGGGACTGTTAGGTGGCCCAGTGGTCGTGTTGCTGAGGACGGCCCGCAGCCCCAACTCGGGGCACCAGGGAGCCGGTAAGGCCAGCCCCTCCTCCTGGCCCAGCTGGCCGGGCCGGCCCGCTCCGCTCTCCACGCTGCCTCCAGGGCCTGCCCCGCCCAGGCTAGGAGCGCCCTTGTGCCTTGCCCAGGGTCCTAGCACAGGAGTGCAGCCAGCTCCCTGCCCTTCGCCCGGGGTGCCTGGCCTGCCTCCTCTCCTCAACACTTCCGCCTCCAGCAGGCAGGCCGCTCCTCGTGAGCCCTGCTCAATGGGGTGACGCAGGGAGCGAGCAAGGTTCATGTGGGGGGGTGTGTGTGCGTGTGTGTGTGCGTGTGTGTGTGTGTGCGCGCGTGCACCTGTCTGGTGGGCGTGTCTTTGTGTCTGTGCGCACACACACTTACATGCATCTTCAGGCCGGTACTTCGGGTTATGTCGTTCCATATCCTAAACAACGCTGCCCCGGAAATGAAAACTGGGCGAGGGAGAAATTAAGAACACGATAAAGGGGGAAAAACTGTGTAGCCACACCTTCACGGTCCAACCACATCGGGAGTTCTACCTTTACCTATATCGTTTAGAAAAGGCAGTATCCCCAAATTCATCATTCACATTAAGAGTTTGGAAAAAGAACGCACAGGTAACTGAGGAGGGAAAAGATAAGTGAGAAGAAAGCAGAAATGATCGCGCAAAAGCTGGTTCTGTGACGCCGCCCCTCGGTGACCCTGAGAGCCCAGGCAGAGGGCGGCCCTGGGAGATTTCCCAGGGGCGCGGGAACAGGGGTTCAAGTGCGTGTTACCCTCTTGGGGTCCCTGTTACTAAATGCCTCTTCTTTGGTCCAGGAGGTAAGGGCATGTTTGGGGGGTGGGCCGCTGGGTCCCAGCTCCTCGGGTGACGGGGGCCCAGCTCTGACGGTGGCTTTTCTGTTTCCATGACATGTGCTATTGCCTTCTTTACCACGGGTCTTGCTGTGACTTTCCTTTCTGGGACTTTTCTGTCCTCGGCCCAGAAGAGAGGTAAAGGTGGGGACTCTGACCTGGAGCCCATAGACAGCTGGCTCATAGCCCAAGGAATGGTGAGAGGTCACCAGACGCGCTGAGCCCCTCGTCCCCCAACCTCCGCCACCCCCGGCGCTTCCCTCTGTCTCCTCGCGGGTGCCCGGTCTTCCCCTCCTGTCTGTCTCCTTAAGCTGCAGACTTCCAGCCCCAGAAACGCCATCTCTGGTTTTCTGCGGAGGCCCGGGCGTTTGCAGGAGTGAGGGGAGGGCCCTTTCCCTCCTTTTACCGTTTGTGGAGCTCTGGGCAGTATTCACTTTTCCAGGATGAGCACAGGTTGCTGTGGCCTCTGCTTGGGAGGGGGTGTTTCTGAGAGGGCGGGCTCAAAGCATCGGACCGGGCCGAGAACTCCGCCCGGCCTGTGAATGTGGCATCCTAGGCCGGTGGGGTTTCGTCCTGTAATTGTTTGTGCCCGCTGTGTCCCCCGGAAGGATGTGCTGCCTCCTAAAGAAACGCACAAACGCCGCTCGAACGGAGTAAGGGGATGCCGGGGGTCGTACACGCAGGCAGCCTCAGGAAGTAGGGCGTCCGTGGCTCCGAGACCCAGGAGGATCCCTCCGGCCTCGTGAGCAGGCGGCCCCGAGTCTGTGCACAGAGAGGTCGTTTGCTGCAGGCTGCCTGCAGCGCGGGGGACGACTTCACCTCTGAGACCGGGGTCTGTGCGTGGTGCAGCCTGAGCGGGAGGCCTAGACACACCAGGAGGAAGCCTCACTGACCCCTTGGGGCCGGGCCAGCCTGGGGCCAGAGCAGGGCTCTGCGGTAGCACAGGGTCACCTTCCCGAGCGAGTGTGACTAGCTCTCGAGGACACGGGCCGGAGGGCTGTCAGAGCCCGGGGCCAGGGCGTCCGCCCGCCCGGCTGGGAGCTGGCGGCCCAGCACAGCCACACTCGGGGGGCCGTCTCCCTCCACCTGCTGGCAGCCCGTCCTGCTTGCTGCGCCGGACCCCAAGGCCGTTCTTAGGGACGTGGGCTAGCCCGGCCCCTTGTTTGCTTCTTTGGGGACAGGCAGGGGCTCTGGCCCACACGTACGGGCGGCCTTGGAGCAGCACTCCTGGAGACCACGTCCGCTCCGCTGTCCAAATTGGGAGGACCCAGCCCTGTGCCCCTGTGCCTATTTAGTCCTGCAAAAAATGATACTGCCCACACAGCCGCCCCGCGCGAGGCTCGGCAGCCGGTGGTGGCACCCACCCCTGCCCGGCCCCAGCTAGAGCTCCAGTCTCCGGCTTCGGAAACAAGCCCGACTAACAGCTAACCCCGAGTCTCACCTGCCCCACTGCAGTGTCTTGCTTTGTTTTCTTTTAAACGGTGTCTATGAATTGCTTTGCCTCATTTCCCGTAGCATAGAAACCCTGAGTCTTTCCAAGCCTGCCAAGTACAAGTTCTTTACTTGGAAACTTTTTGTACTGTCGAGCGAGACCGGAGGGCCTGTAGACCGCGCCTCAGGTTGGGGAGGTGTTAGGAGGACTGTCGGGGGGCCAGAGCCCCTGGAAACATTGCACCCGAGTGCAGCACTTGGTCTGGCCGCGGTGGACGTGGCGCAGGTTTCCTTGCGGGGAGGCGTGTCGGGCCTCCAGGTCCAGCACCAGGCCCGTTACCATGGAGGGGAGCCCCGAGAACCTTCTCGAGCAGCCTGCCCGGGGACGGCGGTGCTCTTGCCTCTCCCGGCGGCGTCGGAGGCCTGTCGCCCACACGCAGGGTGCAGCCAGGATAGGTGAGCCAGTAGCAGTCGCAGCAGGAACCCCAGGAGGTTAGTGAAAAGTCTGCCGCGGCCCCGGCCCAGGCTCGGACCGAGCAGCACCCTTCCCCTTTGAGCCTGTGACCCTCCCACCCACACGCAGGGCTGCCGGCCTGAGCCCAGGCTGGCCCACCCCTGCCACGCCCACGGCTGCCCCCCCCCGCATCCAGCGCCCCAGCCAGCCAGCCCCGTCCAGCCGTGCCCGGAGTAAGGGAGTTTGGGGGGCCGCTCTGTATCCAAGGGTGGACCCACACGCGCTCCCTGTATTTTGTCTCCCGTTGCATCCGTTTCCTTTCCGTCTCCTTCCTCCAGCTCACACTCTGGCGGGCTCCTTGCCGGGGAGGTGCTCACCCCAGGGCGTGTCAGAGCCCGGGTCGCTCAGGGTGAGAACGCTGAGGCCTCTCTGGCCTGGGGATGTGTCCGCAGCCAGAGTGGCGACCGAGCAGCTCCCGGCTGCAGGGCAGGGCGAGTGTCTAGTGTGTCTGAAGCAGCTGGTTTGGGGGCAGCTCTGCCGAGCTCCTGGCGCCGTGCTCCCCCACCGATTCCCAGGCAGGCGGCGCGTGAGCCCAGGCTGCGTCCGTCCGGCCTGGCAGGGCGGCCCGTCCCCCCCCCCGTCACGTGAGCTCTCCTGTCGCCCCCACCCGGCCGCGCGTGATGCACGTCCTCGGCCAGCGCCTCTCAGTCAGGGCTCAGGCCCGACGGCTCCGGCATCCCTGGGTTTCGGAGTTAGAAGCGGAAGCACCCGACTGGAACTGGAGGGCTCTGGGGTCGTGAGTGGCCGAAGCCATCGCCCCGTTTCACAGACGAGGCTGAGGCCCCAAACCTGGGGCTTCTTGGGGCCCTGGAGGTGGGGAGTTCCTGGGAGGGAGCAAGTCCAGCCGAGGAGAGGGAAGAAGTGTGTTCCCACCCCTGACTTGTGGGGGGCGGGCTTGTTTTGACGGGTGAGGAGCTTCTCACATGTCAGTGTTTATTTTCTGAGCCTGATGGGTCCAGAGGAGAAAACTGAGGCGCGATCCCTGGCCCCGAGGGACCAATTCTGAACAGTCACAAAAGAGTTACGAGCAAAACCTGAAGGCCCATGACACCTTAGTGTCCTTTTTTCAAGCTTTGCGACCCGAGGCGTCTCCGCTCCTCCTGGGCGGGCCGAGGCTGGTGGGTGTCAGGGGCGCCCCCTGCTCTGGCAGCTGGAGGTGGCGGGTTTCTCCCTGGAGACACACTCTCGGTCCTGGGGATTCGGGGGTGTGGCGCGAGTCCTCCCCGAGGCTGGCCGTTCTGGCTTAGAAGCATCGTGATAACGAAAATCGGCATCTCCTGTCACGGGAACGTGTCGGGCAGAAGCCCCCGTCAGCAGGCGTAAAACCGGCTGGTGGCCCCCTGGATGCCGCTGGTCTCTGCTCCACGGGGAGGGGGGGTCGGCTCCGGGTGCTGCCAGCGGCCCCTTGGCGTCCTGCCCGGAGGGAGGACCGCATGCTCCTTGTCCCCAGGAGTCATTTCAGGGCGGTTTGAACTCGTTGATATTTTTTCATTTCAACATTCTTAAGTCTCCAGTAGGTCAAAGAAATAAAATGGCAACATAGACAGAATCTCCCTAATCTGATCGAGGTTTCCCCGAGCCTCCCTGAAACACACGTGGAAGCCAGAGGCGGGTCTGCCGGCCCGGCTGTGGGACATTGGGGTGAACGCAGCGACAGACACAGTGCAGGCAGTTTTTCTCCAAATAGTGAGCTTGTGAGTGAGTCCCAGGAGGTACTTCCCAGACCCAGCCGAGGTGAGGGTGCAGGTCACCTCGATCAAGGGCCGTCCACCTGTTTCTCTAGTCCGGGAGCCCACATTTCCTTAACGTGGCTTCGAAGGGGTTAAAGGTTACTTTTACTTCTTATCACATTATCATTGTATTATGTCTGACAGCAGCTTAACTATTTCTAGCCAGATAGATTTTCAGGCCCTTGGCATGGGTGGACAGGGCCCAGGCACCAGAGGGGTGCCCTCCTTTGCTCAGGACCCTGGTCCCCCCCTCCCAACCGCTTCCCTGCTCCCCCCACCCTACCCCACCCCCCGACTCCCCCGCTTTCAGTTGCACTTCTTTTCTTTGATGCTGGGGCCACAGACAGCCATTGAAATCTGGGAGGAAAGGGTGGGTTGAGAGGAGGCTGCTGCATTCTGGATGCTTCCTGATTTTTCCACTAAAGAGACACAAGACAACCAAAGCCCGCGGTCCCTTTTGTCACGAAAGCCCTTGCTTTGGCCCGCGGCTGCAGTGGAGGAGTGTGCCGGCCTGCTGTGGGCCAGGCCACACCCAGGCCTGGGTACCCATCCCACTCAGAAACGCCCCAGGACGCCATCCTTTCAGCGAATGAGCCTGGACCCCCCGCCCCCTGCCTTGCCCTGCCCTGCCCTGGGCGGATGGCCACGCGGCTGGGACTGTCGCAGCCGGAGGGGCTCCACAGCGGCCTGCAGGCCGGCGCCCCGGGGCTGAGAGGCAGACACACTAGGCAAAAAGTTATCCACTGAAGAACGCGTACCGCGCCCCCCTCCCCGCTGCGTCCCGTCCCGTCCCTTCGCTGGCCCCGCTTCCTAGAGCTGCTGCTTCCCTCACCTGCCATCTCGCTCGCGGCTGCCTGCGTGCCCCCTGCTGTGCCACGTGTCCTGCTCTGTGTACGTCTGGCTCCGTCGGGCTGCTTGGGTTGACGTGTCCGCTGTTCTGTCTCCCCTGCCTGGCCGCGGGCTGCCTGGCCGCTGCCTGCTGCTTCCATAGATCCCCGTGGTGCAGCCGTCTGTCATGGACGACATTGAGGTGTGGCTCAGGACCGACCTGGTGAGACTCGACTTTTCTATCTCGTGTGGGGAGTGGCGAGGCCCAGGCGCCTCTGAGGACCGGAGGCCTGGGGGCGCGGGGCCGCTCCCTGGGGAGGTGGAGGGGGGTGGGCCGGGCAGGCGCCCCCGGGGTCCGCACCTGCTCGCCGGCCACACCGCCCCCAAGACGCACACCGACTTTGCCCAGTTACTGCGGTTTCAGGCGTGTGTGTGCTTGGGTTCTTTTGATTTGGGGTTTTTGTGCACTTTTTAATTTATATTTTTGTTCATTTATTTTTTGGTTTTCATTTTTTCTTTTAATTGTGAAATATACCCAGAGACATTTTTTTTCTTTTCATTGTGAAATTTACACAGACACGAGTTGGTGTTTGGTTTTTAATTCACTCATCCCCCTTCCCCGGCATCTCCTGGTATCTTGTATTTAATGGTGCCAGGGACCACTGTCTTTATCCCCAGAGGTGGGCAGGAAGGTTAGGACATCAAGCAGCCGGCAAGGGCAGCCAGTCTGAGAGGGGAGGGCTGTGCGGCTAGTGGGACTCTCCCCGTGACCTGAGGACAACTCGTCTCCTGCTTCTCGCTGCCTCCCCTCAGGACAGCTCCCCGCTCCGGGCCAGCACCCCCCCCACCCCGCACCAAGCCGGGCTTTCCGAAGACTCGGGTGCTGTGCCAGGGGAGGAGGGGCCCCCCATTACTCCTCTCCCAGTGAAGGCCCGGAAAGAAACAGCACCCATCGCAGAGCAGGCAGGCCAGGGCCCCCACCTCACCGGGGACACCCGCGCTCTAGGGCCAGGGGCCTCCCAGCCAGCCACGGCAGGTCAGAGGCAGAGCCAGGAAGGAAGCCCGGGCCGTGTCTGCTTCCCCATCACTGTCTGTGCAGAGTTCCCAGAGGCCCCCGCGTGCCCACACAGAATTGACCCCCCAGAGCCTCCCCAGTGACGGCATCGGGGCGCAGGAGGACGCCGGCGCCGCTCCCGGGAGGCTGCGGCCGAGCAGCCCCCCTGCCAGAGCGCCGCAGGGCCCGGCCCCGTGCTTTCCAGGCCGCACGTGGTTCTCAGCTGCTGCTGGCGTGGCCGTGACCTCCCAGCACCCTGCGGCTGCCCACGAGGGGACGCCCAGTGGAGGAGCGCCCGGGGCCCTGGCCGCCTGAGGCGCAGCCTCCTCCCGGCCGCCCCGCAGGCCTGCCCCGCGGCTCAGCCGGAGAACGAACCTGCACCTTTTAGAATTTTTGCTTTCTGACCCTGCTGGGGGATCAAAACTTAGAACCTACTCTTTTTGTTTTTTTTTAAAACCAAAGTTTCTCTGTCTCTGATAAGACGAGAGCAGTGCTTTGCTCTTAACAGAACTCAGGGGACGGAAGTAGAAAGTTTTGCTCGGAAGTAGAAAGTTTTGCTCGGGTGCCGCCCCGGGGTGGCCGAGGGCGGGCGCGGCAGCAGGGCGGGCGGGTCCTAACGCCCCCTCTCTGCTCTCCCACAGAAGGGCGACGACCTGGAGGAGGGCGTCACGAGCGAAGGTAGGCCTGCCCCCGCCCCCAACCGCCGCTGCTGTGCCCGCCCCAGGCTCTGGGAGCCCCCCGCCCCCGCCCCCGCCATGCCGCCTGGGCGGGCCTCCCCTGCGGGCTCCTGGGCTGTGTCCCACCCAGGCCTTGTGCTGACGAGGGAGGCGCCGCAGCTGGTAGTTGGCAGCCCCGGGTCCACGTGACCCCAAACCTGCACCGCTGACCAGCTTGCCCCCGCCAGCTGCTCAGAACAGCTGAAGCAAGACACATGCCATGCGGTCAGCGGGGCACACAGGAAACCCCTGGGCCTGGCACCCTGTGGCCGCACAGCTGGGCCCCTCTGCAGGCACAGAGCCCTGCCTGGTGGGTGTAGGGGGTCTCCCTGCCAAGTTCAGGGAGGAACTCACCCCGCAGCTCCCCCTGCCCTGCCTCCTATGCTGATCTGGACGATGGAAAAGTGCCAAGTCAGTGGTGGGGCAGGAATCCTAGCTGGCACCCCCAGCCCCCACCAGCCCGCCGGCTCGTGGCGGGCTTCCGGCTTGCCCCGATGGTGGCGGAGGAGGAAAGGGGGCGGGTGCTCCGTGGGGAGCAGGTGGGCGTGGCTGTTGGAGCCTCAGTGCAGCTGAGCCCTTACCAGTCCCGGGCCGGCCTTGTTTTGTGTTGTAGAGTTCGATAAATTCCTTGAAGAAAGGGCCAAAGCTGCCGAAATGGTTCCCAACCTCCCCTCTCCCCCAGCGGAGGCTCCGGCCCCGGCCTCAAACCCCTGCAGCCGGAAGAAGCCGGAGCAGTCAGAGGACGCCCTCTTCGCCCTGTGAGCTGTCCTGTGGTTGGGCACCCCCACGGCAGGTCACCTCTAGCTCCCCCGCATCCACACCGGGCACTGGCCACCCTTCCCGTCCCCGGCTCCCACCTGGTCCTGCGCTGCTGTGTCTCCATGGAAACGCCACTGTTTGCTCCCAGCCCCCACCCCCCCACCCCCCGCTAGTCAGGACCAGCTGCTGCCGCCCTCTCTGTGGGCAGCGGGACAGCGCCGCTGCAGCCACAGCCCCGCAACTGCTGCTCTGCCTGCCACCAGCTGCCCCTGCCTGTTTCTTCCCAGGAAGAGTCCGCAGCTGGTCCAGCACCAGGCAGGGCCGTACGTTCGGCTCTGTTCCTGAGCGGTTCCTCCGGCCCCAGCCCCTGCCCAGCTCAGCGGGCCTCTCCTGCCCTCCCGCGACGCCCTCTGTCCCAGAAAGGGCAGGTCTGCACCTGCGGGCTAGGTCGCCCTCCCCGGACTGCTGCTGCCTGATGGGTGTCGGCGCTTTAGAAGGCTCTGTGGGTGCCCACGGGTGGCGCCTCTCACCTGCCGTCTGCCTGACCCTTTCTTCATACTCAGCTGCTAGCCCAGAGACCCACGTCCGGGCTGGCTCAGTAGCCGAGCCTGGGACCGAGGGGTCCCCCGCGGGCCTGCGTGCTCCTGGCGTGGGCAGAGCCATGGGCTGTCAGGAGGGCAGCTTGCAACCCTGGCCGGTCGGCTCTTGCAGAGATCACTCTACCGTCTCCAAGCTGCCCCTGCGTACCGCAGGCCCTGTGGCCGCGCCACCTGTGGAGGGGCCTGCACGGTGAGGGCTGGCTCTGGCCCGCCCGGGAGAGCTTTGCACTTTGGTGAATGTGCTGCGGCCTGGTCTGGGGCAGCCTCCACGCCTCTGCCGCCGGGGCCCAGCAGCAGGCCGTGTTGCACCCCAGGCGAGATGCACTCTACTGCGCGGGCCCTCAGCCTCCCCTCCAGACTGTCCCGAAGCCTGACCTCTTCCCACCCCAGACCTCGCGCTCAACCAACCTAGGAGCGGCTGGCGACACCCGCTCCTGTCTTGGGTCCTTGCTGGTATCTCGGGCCATGGGCAGGGCACTAGCTGCCCGGTCCAGCCTGAGCCGCCCTGTGCTGTGGCCCAGAAGAGCAAACACACTGCTGCCGTGGCTTCCGCCAGCCTGTGAGCCCTGGTCCAGGTCAGCGTTCCAGCACGCGCTGCCTGGGCGTCGGGGCAAGGCCTGGCCGGGCCACCTGGTGGGCCTGGCCCGCGGTGTGGTCAGCCCTTCGCACCTGGCAGCCCAAGCAGGGAGAAGAGGCTGGGCCTGACACAGGCCGGGTCAGTGCCGCCGCGGGCTCCCGGGGGAGCGTTTAGGACGGACGGGGCTGGAGGGCCCTGCGGGGCACCCGAGGAGCAGGTGTGGAGGAAAGCGGGGTGCTGCCTGCCTGGCGCCCTCACCCAGCCTGGCGCCCTGCGGCTTCCTCTGGAGAGGAGGCCTGGGGTCCGGCTGGGGCTGTCACACTCCAGTTCCTCAGAGGGCACTCAGGAAGTCACAGAGCTGGGCCAGCCTGCCTGCACCCCGCCTGACCCCAACCCTGAGACAGCTGCACCCCTCTCCTCGGCGTTTCCAAGGGCAGGGCCCCGAGGCCGGCATGGGTGCTGAGCGTCTGAAGTTGGCCGACTTGAGCTGCAGAGAAGGTGGCTGGGTGGCCCTGGCGGCCCTGGCAGCCCTGGCTGGTATCCCTGGGCCTTGGGCGCAGCCTGGGGAGCGAGTCTCTCTGGGGGCGGGGGATAGTGGGCCTCGGGTTGCCCGTCCCACGGGAGCTACAGCAGCCAGGCCCCGCGTCCGGCGAGGGAGGGGCCGGCCTCCCACCCGGCGAAGCAGGGGGCCCAGGGGCTCCCGCTGGAGGGTGAAGTGGAGACGTACCTGCCCAGGGAGGCCCCGCAAAGCCGCCCCCCCGGCCCAGCCGCTCAGCCAGCCACAGCTGAGAGAGGTGGGGCCGCCGGGGCGGCGGGTGGTGGCGGCCTCGCTGGCCGTCCCAGCCGGAGCTGCCCCTCTGCTCGCCCATCAGGTCACGGCACTGTGCCCCACCCGTAGGCCGGCCTGGGAAGCGGGTGCCCGGGACGGTGCTGCTCAGCCCTCCCCGTCCTGAGCCGTAGGCGCCCTGGGCCCCCCACCCCTCTGGCTCCCCTCCGCCTGGGGGTACGGCGCTGGGGAAGGGAAGCTGGCCAGAGCCTTGCGCCCTGCGGAGTGGGACCCTTCGAGCCACCAGCCTCTCCACCAGTGTTAGACATCACAGATAGAGTGTGTACTGAATTACACTACATTGTTGCTGCGATTCCTCATAAGCACTAATTATACCTGATTATAGGTTAAAATATTTATTTTGTCAAGATATTTTCTTGGGGATGTGTTTAACCTTTTCTGTGTTGTGTGCTGAGATGTGAAAACGAACCCTCTCCTCCTGCCGTTCCGGCCAGTGGGCAGCAGCAAATGGCAGTTAAGTGCAGTGTGACCCGGGCACCGGCTGGGCCTTTGGCCAGCCTGCCCAGAGCGGCCCCTGCCCGGGACCCCCAGGCACCGTGCAGGCCGGCCGGCCCAGGTGACACGTGAGCGACCGGCTTAGCAGCACGCGCTGGACAAGGGCCGCAGAGCTGCGGCGGCTCGTCACCGGCCGGGCCAGAGGGCACGGTGGCCGTCTGCCGTCCGTCCTCCTGTCTCTCTGTCAGCCCCTCAGCGGGAGCCAGCGTGCTGTCTGCCCTGCCCGGGGCCGCGCTGCCCTCCCCCTCCTCCCCCAGCGCCCAGAGCAAGGGGCCTGGGGAGGCGTGAGGCCCCGGCGGGGAGGGGAGCGGTGGCCGCAGGCGCCCAGGCGCGGCTCTTCCCGTCCCTTCCTGCTGCCACAGCCCCGCTTGTCTCCGCGCATTTCTAACTCAGTCCAGCCCAGCCTTCCGGAGGGTCCGAGGGCGCTGTGGGCCGGCGAAGGGGGAGCAGCGTGGAGGGCGGCCGTGCTCTGCACTGGCTGCCGCCCGGTCTGGGCCCCTCCCCCGTCGCCGACGTGGGCAGAGCCGGCTTCGCCGCCCGGGCTGAGTGTGTGCACCCCGAAGACGCCCGGTGGCCCCCCGCCTCTCCCAGTGCCCTGCTCCAGCCCATGCTGTCCCTGGGGCACCCTGGGGACGGCTGTCAACCCCGGAGGCTCACTGCGTGCCTCCAGGCGCTCCTGCAGGAAGGTGGGGGTGGACGTTTATCTCCTCGAGTTTGCACTTGATTTGTGAGGGTTCTCAGGTTTGTCGTCCGGCGTCCCCCAGCCTGGCGGTCCGTCACTGTCTCTGCCGGCGGACTCCTGTGTCCAGAGGGGAGTCAGCGACACCAGAGCGTCTGTCCACCCACTGGCTCTCCTTCCAGACATGTCTGTCTAGTTTGGGATCTTGCATGTAAAATACTCCACAATAAACAAACAAACAGACTGTTGCTGTGTGCTCTCTGTCAAGCGGGCGGTGCCTGTCCGGAGGGCCAGCCAGATGTGAGCACCTGCTTTCTCGAGGCAGCGGCGGAGTGCACACACACACACACACACACACACACACACACACACACACCCCGCCCCGTGCCTGTCCCTGCTTGGCCACCCTGGGGCACCGCCTGCTTTGGGGGCGTCGGTTGGAGCGGCTGTAAACCCGCCACAGCCTGCCTGACAGCTCAGACCGTGGGCCATGGTTCTTCCTCCATCTCTTACCAGGTCCCAGGAGCATCCAGGCCTGAGCCACCTCCTCAGCGCCCTCCGCTGGGCTCCCCGAGCGTGGCCCACTGCTCCCCTTTTCTGGGAGAGCTTTTACTGAGATGTAGTCCGCGTAACACGAACTCACCCATTTAAAGTGTATGATTAGGGACTTCCCCGGTGGCACAGTGATTAAGAATCCCCCTGCCAATGCAGGGGACACGGGTTCGAGCCCCGGTCCAGGAAGATCCCACATGCCGCGGAGCAACTGGGCCCGTGAGCCACAACTACTGAGCCTGCGTGCCACAGCTACTGAAGCCCGCGCGCCTAGCGCCCATGCTCTGCAACAACAGAAGCCATCGCCATGAGAAGCCCACGCACTGCAATGAAGAGTATCCCCCGCTCGCCACAACCAGAGAAAAGCCCGCGTGCAGCAACGAAGACCCAATGCAGCCAATAAATAAAATAAATAAGAGAAGCCACCGCCATGAGAAGCGCGTACACCGCAACACTTCGTTGCGGGGTTAGCCCCCCCCCCCGCTCGCCACAACCAGAGAAAAGCCTGCGTGCAGCAACGAAGGCCCAACGCAGCCAAAAATAAATAAAATAAATATATAAAAAAATAAAGTGTATGATCAGGTAGTTTTTAGCACATTCAGAGTTGTGCAACCCTCACCACAATTTTAGAGCATCTTCATCACCCCAAAAGAAACCCCTGCTCTTTAGCAGTTACCCCCCTCAGCCCCCTATCCCTTTTAAAAAGGCTTCGCGTCTCCTCTCCTGTGCTGGGAGCTGGGCGCTGCTGCAGGCGGCGGTCCTCTGGGAAGCAGGTCTCTCCCTGAGGCTCAGGGGGCCTTGGGGGGCCTATGCCTTCTCCAGGTGGCTCAGGGGAGGTGGGGAGCCCTTTAATCCCTTCACCTCCAGGGTTCAAGGTTGCATCTCAAGTGGGATGGACTCATCAAGCCCCCAGGTGAGCCTGGAATAAATGCAGAGACGTCTGCCCACGTCTCAGGTGCAGGTGAGAAGAGCAAGGCCCCGACGTTTGCCTGGGATCAGCAGCAGATCCCTGCTCAAACTCAGCCCTTGGGCCTCCCAGACCAGGGCCGTGGAGGAGTGGGCAGGGAGGGCACTGTCTCCGTCTCCATGGCCAGCAAGGGAGCCGCCCCCCGCCCCCCACACCAGTCCTGGGAGGGCAGCTGAGGAGGGGGCTGCCATGCCTGCTGATAGGAGACTGGGGCCACGTTAAGACCTCCGCCAGCTCAGGTGGCCCTCGGTTGGAGTGAGCTAGAGGCCCTGCGCCGGGGGAGTCTGGGAGCGGCCTCCAAGGTGTGGGGCCCCATCCCTGTGAATGGAAGGCATGTCCCCTGTGAAAGGCGCTGTGTCCCTGACCCGTGCACACTGAGTCGGCGCTGAGACTCCACCGTGGACTTGCCATGACGCCACGGGCTTCAGCCCGTGTTCCTGAGAGCCTGCGGTGTTCCGGCTGGAGGGGAGGGGCTGCCGCTCAGCTCCTGCCCTCGGGGAGCTCGCAGCCTGGTCCAGTTCCCGGAATCAAGGACACTTTGCAGCCAGGAAGCCCTGGAGCCCTCTTCCAGGGCCTGCAGGGCAGGGAGGCCCTGGGGGAGCAGCCAGAGACTGGGGAGACGGGGGTGGGGGGGGGCAGTGTGGGAGCACCGTGGGTCCGCTCATGGCTCATGGCCCCCTGCCGCCCAGTCCCCCACTGAAACACCCAAGGAGTAGTCTTTCTACAACCACCCCCCTTGCAAGGAAAGGGTCTCTTTGGGGTCCTGAGGGGCCAGGGTGGGCAGACAAGAGGGCTTGAACAGGCACGACTCATCCAGAAATACCGTTTGCTGCGGAGGAGCCCCAGCCAGCTCTTGCTGGGTAGACTTCAGGGGGTCTGTGCAGGGGCTCCAGGCCTGGGGCAGGTCCCTGAGCTCTGGATGATGTGAGAAATGGAGTCATGGGTAGTTAGCCCAATGCCTCCAGGGCCCTGCCTGGGTGGATCCCAGGGATGGAGGCGACTGGGGAAGCTAACAGGCCGTTGTAGCCTGCTTTTGCCAGATTGTCCCATTTTTCAAGAAAAGCCAGGAATCCAGCCTTCAGGCGAAATGTACACTTGACAATGGACTCAAAATCAGAATCCGTGTATACTTGGATGTGGCCCATGGGTGTCAGCTGCTGCCTCACTCTCCCCGTCTGTAAGGCCCACCCCTCACTGTGCTGCAGACCTGGAGGTTCAAGCCGCTCTTCTGTGGAGGGTTTACTGCCAGAGAGGCTCAGAGAGAGCTAGAAATGACTTGCACTTGCACAGCGCACAGTAGAGGGCAAACTGGCATGAGAGCACAAGGTCATCTAGGACCAGAAACATCCATGTCAAGGGCCATGTGGTTCCATTATGTCTGATGAGGGGGTGGGGGGAACCCAAGGCTTCCTGCTGGCTCTGTGCGGCCTCGGCCACAGCTGGGCAGGTCCCAGCTCGGCTGCTGCATAATGAAGGACAATCGGGCAGGTGGGTGGCAAGGGGGCTCCAGGAGTGGAGAGGGGTGTCGGTAGCCTGTGAAGCTACGCCGAGTGCCCGCAGCCCTGGCAACTCCCGTGCCTGCCCTGACACCCATCCCTGAGCTCGGGCAGCGAGGACATGGCTTGGCCCTGGCCGCGCTGGACACCTGCCCGAACGGCTCTGAACCCACAGAAGATGCCCCTGCGCCTCTCGGACGCCCGGGGCAGAAGTGAGCCCAGCCTCACTGTTGGCACACGGGGCCGGGTGGGCCGGGGACCGGGGACCGGGCGGGACGCCGGCTCCGGGCCGGGCCGCAGGGCGGGGCGGGGCGCCCGGGTCGGTCAGGCGGCGCACGTGACCCGGCCGTCGGGAGCCGGGCGCTGACGCCGCGTCACCCCATCCGAGGCCGCGCGCCCATTGGCTGCGCCGCGGGCCGGGGCGGGGCTCGGCCGGCCGGCGCCCCCAGCCGGCGCCCCCGCCGCTCCCGGCGCGCGTCCCCGCGGCCTCGCTCTCCTCACCTGTGAAATGGGATGCCGTTTTACTGGAGAGTAAGGGGTTAACGCGGACGCGCGCAGCCCCGGCACGCGGCGCAGTGTGAGCGCAGAGCCCCCGGGAGGGTCGGGGGAGGGGCCTGCAGTGGAGCAGGTTTCCCGAAGAGAGCCGCAGCCCCAGCCTGCTTTCCCCACCCTCCCCTGGACGCTTGCCCGGCTGGTCTCAGGCTGCGCAGCGAAGCGTGGTCTCTCTGGTGGCAGATCCTTACCCCTCCCACGACTGGGCCCTACAGGAGGCTTCAGCCAGGCTTCACTGCAACTGGCGGCTTGAGTCCAGGCTGCAGGTCTCCGGGGGCCTTGCCTCACCTTCTCTCCCGAACTGCTGCAGTTATGCGTGCATATTGACTGAGTGTGCTCTTTACATATGCGGTAAACACGTCTAAAGGACAGTCAGGCAGGTCTGTCGTGACCGTGACTCCAACACACCTTACCTGCCTCTGCGGATTGACGGAAGGAAGGGGTGTTCTCATTTTACAGAGACTCAGAAAGGTGAAGTAAGTGGTTCCAGGTCACACAGCAAGCAGGCGAAAACTCGGACCTGCTTCCTCACTCTGAGAAGGTGGTTATCAGGCTTCACTTGGCACCCCCTCCTGTACCTGAGAGTGGCTGTTGGAATTTTCAGGGAAGCCACCAGATTCCCAAGGCCCCCTGGGTGCTTGGCTCCTACTTGCGGGGTGGTGGGGTCTAGGGCATCAGAATGCAGGGGGTTGAGAAGGGGGATCCCTCTGTTCCCCAGCAGAAGTTCATCCGGAGGGCCAGGCCCTGGGAGGGGCGGTCCTTGAGCAGGGCCACTTGGGGAACAGATGTGGTTTGGAGGTCTCCGGGTCCTGGCCACCCCTGTTCTGGGTAATTTTCCATGGCAGCCACTTCTGGGAGGGGAACAAAGAGCCCTGCATGTCCGGGCTGAGCCTCAGGGACTTGGGCCTCCAAGGCCTCTCTTGGCCTGGGCACCCCCCCTTCCAAAGTGCGTGCGCCACTAATTGCACTCTGTCAGAGGGTGTGGCCAGACAGGCTATATCTGGAGCCTGAGCAAAGCAGTACTCGGGATGGCTGGATTCACTGAGGAGGCAGGGGGCTCGGGAGGCCTGGGGATCCAGGCCTTTGATAAGTCTCCTTGGCTGCCCCTACCAAGGGTGCCTCTCTGCTTGCATACCCCCAGGGACAGGGAGCTCACTGCTTTCCCACTTTCAGTACCTGATAATAGTTCTGGTTTATCTCAATCCACCTCATTAGACCCCTCCCTTGCCACCTAGCTCTGCCCCCAATCCATAGGACCCAGGGGCCAGGGGCCAGCCCTCTCACCAGCCTAGCTGCCTCCTCTGACCTGGCCCCAGCCTGTCATGATCCAGGGCAAGGTGGCCCAGGTCTAAAGCACAGTCTGCTCCTTCATCCCAGCTGCTCCTAGGGACCGACACCGAGATGTGAGTCTCTCCCTAGGAGCAGCTGGATGGGAGATGGGAGTCAGACGACCTTGGGGCCCAGCCCTGTTGCTGCCCCAAGTAGCTGTGTGACCTTGTGCAGGTTAGGTGCTGAACTCTGTGGGTCTGCCTGTCCTCCTGGGTGCGGAGGCCAACCCTTCTGTCATTCCCACGGCTGCATCTGGGAGAAAACCAGATTAAGTCAGGGTGGCAAATTCCAGCCTCTTCCAAGCTCTTCGGGGGGCCCATCTGATCTGGACGCTGAGGAGGGTCAGGCTCATCTCACAGGCCCAGCCAGCCATGGTCACTAACGTCCGGGCCAGCCTATGCGGAGCCATCATCAAGCCCCATTACAGCCGAGTTAAATGAGGCACAGAGTGGTGCCTGCTGCCTGGCCCGAGGCCACACAGCAGGTCTTGGACGGGTCTGTCTCCTAAAGACCCAACTCGCGGAAGGAACGAGGTTTGTCGGGTCACCTCCCTCCCCAAGTCCAGAGACCTCTGGGACGGACCCAGTCCGGGGCTTCCACTCGGCCCCCTTGCTTGGTGCTGGAGAGGCCAGGGCCTGCCGAAGTCCCGCAGCAGTCGTTACTTGGGTGGAGGGGCCGGCCGGGTAGATGTGCAGGCCAGACCCGAGCCCGCCCCGCGCTCTCCAGGTGGGGCGGGACCGCCCACCGGGGGCGGGGCTCCCGCAAGGCTCCTCCCCGCCCCCGCCCGCCCCGCAGAGCCGCCGCCGAGGAGCCCAGTTGCCGAGGAACTTTTCGCGGGCGCCGAGCCCCAGTGAGGCCAGGGCGTGACGCGAACTCGCAGAGCGGGGCGGGGCGCGGCGCTGGCGCTGGCTCCGTGCAGGGCGCGCGGGGTGCCCCGCGTCTCTGCGCCGAGCGCTGCGGGCCTCACTGTCCTGTCCGCGCGGAGCCTCCCGCGCCCGCCCTGGCTGCTCAGGCCGCTCCGGGTCCTTGGAGGCTCGGCGCTGGGCACGTGCGCCTCTGGGCGTCCCGGTCCGCCCCCCGCGGCCAGTGAGTCCTCAGCCCCTAGGCGGCCGCTGCGAGAGCCTGGGACTTGGGCACCGCCGAGGCCCCGCCCCCGCTCCGGCCTTGACGTCAGCGGGAGGTTATTCTCGGTCATTCCCTCCGGCCCGAGAGTTCAGCTCGGCGCAGGAGCTCTTGCGCAGGCGCGTGAGCGTCCTCCAGCCCCTGCCCCCCAGGGTCCGGTTTTCCTAGCCGGCGCCGGCCATGGGTTCGGCACACATTTACTGAGCATCTACTAGGCCCCGTCCTAGGCACCAGGGGTTCACAGACAGACCTGGGCTCCCCTTTTATTGGAAGCACAAAAATCGCCAAGGAAACCCACAAACGGATATTTAGTTACACCTTGTGGTCGAGCCGGGGCAGGGCGACAGCTTCCGGTAGAGCGGTGGGGTGAGACCTGGAAGTCAGCCCCAGGACCCGCTGGGAAGGATGTCTTCGCCGCAGAGGGCACGGCGAGGAGGTGGAGATTCACAGGTGAGGCTGGGCAGGTTGGCAGAACGAGGACCCTTGTCGGCCGGGAAAGGAGAGAGCAGCTGCGCCGGCTCGCTTACACCTGTGGAAGCACCGCTCTGATTGTTGTACAGAGAAGGGCTTGGGGGTGACGCTGAAGCAGGGGCCAGCTAGGAGGCTGTTGCCCACTGTGCAGACAGCAAATCCCAGCCGCCCTGAGTTGCCTCCGAGGTTGCTATGTTGCACTTGCTTGATGGGGAAACAGGCCAAGAGCACAGGACCCAAACCTCCCACAACCTGGATAGACACGTCCATGGAGCCTGTGGCCACTCTGGGGTTAGCAAAACGGACACCCACTCCTGCCCTACTGCATCCTTGCAGATGAACCCAGTTGGCAGGGCCCAAGAGTCGCCAGGTCCCCTGAGAGGAACGAGGGTTGAGAGGAGGGCCAGGCAGTCCTCGAGGTCGGGATGGGGAGCTGGACTGGATCCCAGAGGCAGTGGGGAGTCTTGGGCGTGGTGTTGGGGCAGGGCAATGCCATGCTTGGGTGCTGTGCCGGAAGTTCCCTCTGGCTGTTGGGGTGGATGATCACAGCAGAGTAGAGAAGACTCATTCAGCACTTATTGTATGCCAGGCGCTGTGCTGACCACTGAGTCCTCCCAGCAGCCCCAAATGAGGGCCTTGAGGCACAGAGAGGTTAAGTGACTTGTCCCAGGTCACACAGCCAGAGCATGGCAGAGCCAGAATTCACACCCAAGCTGTGGGCTCCAGAGCCCAAGCTCTTAACCGCTGGGCTCCTAAAAGTGTGTGCATGTGTACGTGGGGCTGGGCAGTAGAGCAGGGGACCCAGTAGGCTACTCCACATGGAGGTATGCTGGGGGTCTGGGAGGGGTCATAGGTCACACAGCCACCTCCCCATCCCAGGCAAGAGCCTTTGACTCATGAGACTGAGGACTGGCCTTGAGCCCCACCCGGCCCGGGCATCTGCCTCGACCAGACTCTCTGTCGTGTGACCAGTTCTCGGGGTGACACTTTCACCAGGAGTTGCAGGTTCTGTGCTGAAGGCACTGCCCCCGCCACAGTACACCATGACTCCCGGTGAGTCCGTCTCCTCCCGGCCTGTTTTTCTTGTTCTTGCTTTGGGGTCCTCTGTGGCCATGGGCAGGGGGCACGTGGGAGCTGTCCCGCGCGAGTGGTAGTTCCGGGGCCGTCCTCACCTCCCTGCTGGTTAATTCACCAGGTCTCGAACGTGAGCTTGGTGCAGAAGAGGCGAGCGGAGATGGCCGCTTTGGGGCCCGCGCACCTCCCGCGGGTGGGCCTGGGGCTCTGGCGCACAGCTGGCGGTCACCTCTGCCTGGGCTCCCCAAGTTCACTCTGTCTTTGCGCCCCAGGCGTCTGCCTTCCGGCATCTTGCCCACCGCTCTGCCCCGTACCTGAATCAACTGCACGGGCCGGGCCTCCTGGGGCCCAGGCCAGCCTGGTGGAGAGGACACGTGGGGGCCACCCTGCCCCCAGGCCTCTCCCCGCGGTCTCTCATGCCCAGTTGTCTGCCTGGCCCCACCAAGCACGGACCCTCCTTAGGAAACAAGCTCACGGTGTTACAGCCCCGCTCCTGGCCCCGGCACGCTCCGCTTCAGCTCCCTGACCACCGTGGCTCCCCAGTGCCCCGAGATAAAGTCCCCTCGTCCCAGCATGGCGTTCGAGACGTGTACGGTGGGTCAAGCCTGCCCTCCGTGACGATCCCCGTCCCTCCACGTCCCACCCCTCAGGCCCTCCCCGCGCCACTGACATGTTCCGCCTGGGAGAGGCCTCTCCCACCAGACGCGACCCGCTCTCCGTCCCTCTTCCTGCCTTTGGTACCCGGCCTGCTGACCGGACGCAGAGGGCGCCCCCCAGCGTGGCCGTCTGCTGCCCTCTCGGCTGCAGCGGCTCCCCTGGAAAGCGGGCGGTGGGGCTGTAGAGGGGGGTGGTTCCAGCCCTCGCGCCTCTGAGGGGCGCGGACAGAAGCGTGCCGCGGGCTACCTCTTGCCCGATGGTCACCTCACTGGACACGAACATCCTGAGTGACCTGGTCAGCCCCAGGCAGGGTCACCACCAGGCAGAGGCCTGGGATCCGGACTTTGCCCGGCTGATAAGCTCAGGCCGGGTGAGAATGACTGCGCCGGCCAGAGGAGGCGTCTCTGTCTTTGTGTCTCGCCAGCCACAGGCCCTGTGCATGTGCCCTTTGACCCCGGCACCTGACGGAGGCTGCACATCTGCACGTGTGTTAGGAGAGGGGCGGGCCTGAGAAATGCCACGGTCGCCTCTTCACCCAGTGGATAGACAAGGAGCAGGCGCCTCCACTGCCCTGCAGCCGCCCAGCCTGTCTGGCAGCCGAGGGGTGAGGAGCCTCAGGAAGGCCAGGCCCGGCCGCGGGGCAGGCTTCCCAGGCCAAGAACCTGTTGACGACCCTTTCTAGCGGGTGGGGGAGGGCCAGAGCGCAGCAGGTGCTTCTGAGTCTCCGGCCGCCGTAGTTGATGGTTTGCTGTGCAGAAGAGCTCAAGGCAGCCTTGGGGGTGCAAAGTAAAGCACTTTTGCAGTCACACCGTTGTGGGGACTGAGGAGAGCAACCGGAAGTAGGTAAAACGATGAAACCCAGGGCTGGTGGTGCTCCGAGGAAATGGGAAGCATTGCAGGCGAGAGCGTAAAGGGGTTTATCTTTCCAGAAAGCAGCCTGGCAGCTCCGAAGCAGCATGCTGCCTTTGAAACAACACACCCACTTCAGGTTTAAGACAGCTGCAGTGAAACAACCCCGAAGGGGGAGATAGAATGAATGTCAAGGAGTGGATGGCACTATTTAGACTGGGAGGCTGCTCAGCAGGACGGGACCGGTCCCTACGTTGCCGGTGCGTCAGCACCGTGGGTTGTGTCCCAGCTGCTGGAAGGAGCCTCTACCCCAGGGCAGGAGGTTGGAATTGGTGCTGGCCAGGTTGTCCAGTGGCCGTGCTCAGGGTCACTTGGTCCCTGTAACTGGGAGCGGCGTGTGGAGGGGCACTGAGGAGGGAAGAGTGCGAGGACGTGACCTCAGCAGGCTTTGAGAGAGCAAGAGGAGTTTGCAGGTGGACACAGGACAGTGGGAAGGGCCTTCGTGGCAGAGGGGACGGGCTGGGCGAGCACACAGCCTTCTGACAGCAGACAAGGAGAGTGAGGCTCACGGGACTCAGTCGTCGGCCAGGGACCAGCAGGGGTGGGGCGGGCAGTGCACACGCCCCTCGAGCGGGTGCTCTGTGCTCAGCCCCGTGCTGAGTGATCGCGTCACAGCTGGCTGAGGCCTTGACCCTGCCCTGGGGGCTCCTCTCAGGGCCGTTAGGAAGGCCGAGGAGCGAGGAGCGAGGTGGTGCTGGGGCTGCACCCCGCACTTTCGCGCTGCCCGCCCTCCGCGTCCCACTCTGCACACCCGTCCTGACCCGCGGTGAGTGGTGGCAGCGAGGTGGGACAGAGCCAGGCTGGCCGTGGGGCTCACACCTGCCCCTGGCAGGCTGGGCTGAGGGCTGTGGGCTTGGGGGTTGGCAGGCCTGGGTTTGCGTCCCAGATGGTCCACTTGGCAGCCAGGGGACCTGGGGCCCGTGGCTTCCCTCTGAGCCTTAGTGACCTCGTCCCTCTAGAGGGCTCACGCCCAGCTTCCCCTGGGGCTCCAGCCCCGGGCCCATCCCACTCCAGGAAGAGCCGGCACCCACTTGCACCCCCAGGCAGCACTGCGCACACAAAGGGCAGCCTGTGCCCCTGCTGCACACTCGCCGGCTATGGACATGTGAGGCTCCTCAGAGAGCAGCAGGGTGGGTGGCAGGCAGGGTGCAGCCCCCTCCCCACCACTGCCCTGCGCCCTCCATCGAGTGGGTGGAGCTGGGACAGGGCTGCTGCTTTGCACCACTTGCCATTCTTCACAGCCGTGCAGACTCTGTGACCTGCTTGCAAATCCCTTTCCTGCCCGTTCCCTGAGAAATGGTCTCCTTGGTGCAGGTGAGAGGCGAACGTGGGTTGGAACTCCAGCTCTCGACTGTCTCCCTGACCCCCACCCCCACCCCCACGGCTCCCTCTGCTCCAGCCACACCGGCCTCCTCGCTGTCTTGATGCCCCCTCCTCGGAGAGGCCTGCCCTGACTGTCGCCGATTTTTCATGGTGCTCATCACCACCTGCACCCCTGTTCCTCCCTGTATTTGCAGACCGTTGGTCCACAAATGGAACAGAAGCTCCACGAGGGACGTCTTCGTGCTGTGTTCCAGCACCCTAGTGCCTGGCACGCTTAGTAGACACTTAGGAAAGGGCAGTAGGTATTGCCACGGAAGCAGATCTGGGCTTCGTGGGCCAGGCCGTGTAGGGGAGGTGGTGAGCTCCCTGTCCCAGGAAGCATGCAAGCAGGGTCTCTTCAGGGCCTGCAAGGCCTCATGCAGTTTGGATGGGCTGGAGGCTCCTGTGACGGTCAGAGCTGGGCTCCTGTAGGTTCGTGGTGCGGGGCCCCTCCAGGATTTGCACCACGGCCTCACCGAATAAACACGCAGGAGAATAAAGGGCTGCCCCACATCTGCCTTCAGAGGGAGGTTTGAAGGGAAGCCAGGGAGGGGGGAGGAGGTTTCAGGTTTCCTGTTGGGTCCTGATAGGATCAGGGCAGGCTAGGAGGAAGGAGAGGAAAAGGAGTCAGGCTTGGGGGCCGGCAGGTGGGCCCACTGAGGCCGAGCCCGGAGCCTCCCGTCTCCCCGGCAGAGCCACGTGGGCCTTGAGTCTTCCCTCACGTGGGAAGCTGAGTGCTCAGCTCACCCAAGGAGGGGCCACACTGTGGGATCCTGGGCCAGCAGCCTTTCAGACCCGCTGCAGGGGACCTCCCTTGCCTCCTGGAATCCCCTACTCCGAGGCCAGGAGTGAAGGCTCAGAGAAGGGGAGTGAGAAGGGACAGGTCGGAAGGATGGGTCAGGAGCTGGGAGGGCTTGACCCCTCGGGGCTCTCGGCCCCGGCCCTTCTCGGGCAAGTGTCTGCGGCAAGTGTCTGCGTGTGGGCCTTGGAATTCAGGCCTCAGTGTCTTCCAGCCTCAAGGTACTGAGGTGAGGGAGGAGCCTTCCCAACAGCAGTGTCTTGTTTGTTTTTCGGGGGTGAGGGAGGGTGTGAGCAGCCGCCGGCTGAGGAGAGACACGGAGGTGAGGAGGCTAGAGAAGTCTGTTGCCCTTGGCACCCCTGGAAAGGCCATGGAAGGACCCGGACAAAGGAGGATGGGTGGGTGGGTGAGGGGGCGTTACCTCAGCTAGCCTCCTGGAGAGGGAGGGCCATCCGGGCGGGGGGTTCTCCAGTCCCCCAACACTCTCCGAGGCTGCAGGAGACCAGGAGAGGGTACCGGGGTGGGCCCGGCCACAGCTGGAGGCTGGCCTGAGCCCGGGGTCTCCTTGGCTACAAAAGCCCGAGTTCACAACCTGGCCTGCTGGCCAGGCTATGTTCATGTGTGTGTGTGGAACTCTGACCTTACACAGAAGGGGAGATAGGCCCAGGTACCCCTCCAAAGACCCCCAGAGCCTGTCACCCTACGACTTCCTCACCTTCTGTCCCAGGGATTGGGCTGCCTCTTGGACTCCCCGGCCCTACAGTGAATAAGTGAGTGAATCAGGCTTCACCCAGAGACTGCTGGCCGGGCGGGGGAGGGGGTGAGACCTTCACCGATCCCCCATCCCAGACCCAGGCCCCTCTGCAAAGGGATGCCTGTGTGGGGCGTCAGCTCTGGTTGTTACTGGCTGGGCACTTAGGGGTAGCGGTTTCCCTTCCTCAGTTTCCCGACAGTGACCTGTTGTCAGGGGTCCATGCGATTGGGTGCGGCAGAGACTTGGATGCGGAGTTGGGGCACCCTTGGCCGGCCCCACGCCCGCTCCGCCGCGCTCTCGGAGGTGGTGGGAGCAGGGGGACGTGACCTCCAGTAACCCCTGCGGACGTCGGCGCCGAGCGGGTTGACGGCCGGCGTCCGCGAGTAACCCCGGCCCCATCCGGCCCTGCGGGGCTCAAGCCGAGCCGCGCACCGCGGGGGTGGGGCGGGGCCCCAGGAGGCGGTGGCGCGGCCGCTGATTGGCCGCGCGCGCTCACCCCATGCCCTGCCCGTGGCCCCTGGAGGGCGTGGCCATTCGGCGGGGCGGGGCCGTTCGGCGGGGGCGGGGCCAGCGGGGGCGGAACCGGCGGCGCTCTCGGCTGCTTTAAAGCGCGGCCGGCCACGCAGGTGAAGTCAGCGCGCGGACACCGGCAGGCCAGCTGCCTGACGCCCCGAGGGGCGGCGGGCGCAGGCCTCGGAGCCATGGACTGCACGTTCGAAGGTATTTTTTGGAGGACCCCACCTCTTTATTACAGTTTCCATCTGCATCGCGGGGTCCTCATCCCCGGTGCCCTGAGGGGAGGTGTACCCGC
Organism: Kogia breviceps; assembly: GCF_026419965.1. Classification (NCBI taxonomy): domain Eukaryota; kingdom Metazoa; phylum Chordata; class Mammalia; order Artiodactyla; family Physeteridae; genus Kogia; species Kogia breviceps. The sequence continues at coordinate 1,061,449 of NC_081328.1, read as the reverse complement.
TCCCGGCTCTCAGGGGAGCTGGCGGACCCCTCCCCAACCTCAGTAGTCATCCCCACCCCCACGTCTGGCGTGAGAGGGTAGCCTTCCCACATCCTCTGCTCCTCAGGGAGGAGGGCCGGTTGTCCTTCTGTGTCCTGGGGCTCCTATTTTGGAGGGCTTTTTGAGCTTGCTAGAGAGTGGGCCCCCTGGGTTCAGCCAGTTTTTCTTTTTGGGCCTCAGTTTCTCCATCTGTCAAAGGGGCTCATGAAGCCTGGGGAGCGAGCAGGTCCTGCAGGTGAAAGCACTCTATGCTCCATGACCTGTGCAAACCTGGAGGGCCCACCACGCGTTTCTGTTTGAGGACCCAGGAGGCTGAGCTTGGCACCCCCATCTCGCTCTCTTGGAGGCCGTAAGGAGGTCCCCTGCAGTCACTTTCCTGCCTGGCACCTGTCAGTGGGAGGGACTCAGGCGACGTTGACTCTCCCCTCCGTGTGGCCATCCTGCCACAAAGGGTCTCATCTGTCTTGTGCAGGTGAGGAAACTGAGGCCCAATGAGAGGAAGCCCTAGCTGGAAGCCCAGGCTGGGGACCTGGGGTACACCTCGGGCTCCCAGGATTTGCACATGGATCCTGCAGAGCACTTTGACCCAGTGGGTGGCTCCCCCAGTGGGTTAGAGGGCCCTAGGCTGACCCAGCCAGGCTGCTGGTCGCCAGCTGGGGAAGAGGGCCTGTGGCCAGGCTGGGGCCGCGGCAGGCAGTGTGTCCAGTCTGTATGAGGAGGAAAGAGGACAGACGGCGTTTGCTTTTGTCGAGGGGAAACTGAAGCCTGAATAGCCGGTCCCGAGGCTTCTTGGCTGCAGACGGGGTCTGGGCTTGTGCCCAGAACACACAGGGACACTCTGGTTGGCGCACGCTTGGCCAGCAGCCGGCTCTGCCCCAGGCCTCGGTCTGTCCCACGGAGCACTGGGTTGGCGAAGGCGGCTCTGAAGCCGGGAGCTGTGGGCCCAGGCCTCAGTCCTGCCCTCGCCTCGTCCTGGGGCAGGTCGGTGGGTCTCAGGGGGCGCTGGGCTCGTCCAGCGTTGCAAGGCCGTTTGGCGCACCTGGCAGAGCTCCAGATGTCACAGGTGTCTGTGAGTGGGGGCTCCTGGGGGTGGCGCTCTGTTTCCATGGCGTTGGCCCCACAGGTACACTGTTGGGTGGGGGTGGAGCATGCAAATCCGTGACACCTGCCCTGCTGTTGCTCACACAGCTTCTCCTCCTTACCGCAGACATGCTTCAGCTCATCAACGACCAAGACAGCGACTTCCCGGGCCTGTTCGACCCGCCCTACGCTGGGGGCGGAGCAGGGGGCACAGACCCCACCCATCCAGATGCCAGCACCCCAGGCAGCCTGTCCCCACCTCCTTCCATGATGAGCTCCGCACTTGAAGGCTTCCTGGGGGGGACCAAGGTGACAAGCCCACCCTTGTCCGCTCCCCAGCCCGCACCCACCCCCCTGAAGATGTACCCTTCCGTGCCTGCCTTCTCCGCGGGCCCTGCTATCAAGGAGGAACCAGCACCCCTGACCACCCTCCAGCCGCTGCCGGGGGCTCTCCTGCCCCAGTGCCTTCCGGCCCCAGCCCCGTCGCAGTTCAGCTCTGCCCCTGTGTTGGGCTATCCCAGCCCTCCTGGAGGCTTCTCCACAGGTAAGGGGGGCGTGTGGAGGGAGGGGCACAGCAGGAGCACCAGGAGAGGGGTCTGCTGTGGTCTCAGTGGAGGAATTTGCAGGCTCTAGAAATCGGGTCCCTGCTGCGCTGCTGGGGAAGCGCCGCTTCCCAGCCTTCCAGCGTCCACAGGCTGGGAAGCTAGCAGGCTTGCATCAGAGCCCCAGGCAGGGACTGTCCCGGTAGTAACCTGAGGCCGTGAGGGTGACGACTCATTCAGGGTCACAGGGTGATAAGTACCTGCGGGGCAGGTTGGAAGTGGGTTAGGGCAGCCTGTGGCCGCAGTTCCAGCCTTTCTCTCTGCAGGGACCCCCCCGGGGAGCACCGCGCAGTCGCTGCCTGGCCCGCCACTGGCTGCCCTGCCAGGGGTCCCGCCCGTGTCCTTGCACAACCAGGTCCAGAGTGCGGCTCCCCAGCAGCTGTTGACGGCCGCAGCCACCCCGACGGTGGCCCCTGGAACAACCGCTGTGACCTCACAGGTCCAGCAGGTCCCGGTGAGGGGGTCTGGCCCGGCCTCGGGGAGGGGGTGGCCCCAGCCCCACAGCCCACAGCTGAGCCCCCTCCCGTCCTTAGGTCCTGCTGCAGCCCCACTTCATCAAGGCAGACTCGCTGCTCCTGGCGACTGTGAAAACAGACGTGGGAGCCCCCGTGAAGGCGGCAGGCATGGCTGCGCAGGCAGCGCCCTTGCAGGTGGGCGGCTTGGGCGCGGGGGGGCGGGGCTGGGGGGGTTGTACGCATGCGTGTCCACCTGCTAACCGTGCCTGGCCCTGCAGACCCTGGTGAGTGGCGGAGCCATCCTGGCGGCTGTGCCGCTGGTAGTGGACGCTGACAAGCTGCCCATCAACCGCCTGGCAGCCGGTGGCAGGGCCCCGGGCTCGGCCCAGAGCCGAGGTGAGAAGCGCACGGCCCACAACGCCATTGAGAAACGCTACCGCTCTTCCATCAATGACAAGATCGTCGAGCTCAAGGACCTGGTGGTGGGCACAGAGGCCAAGGTGCGGGCAGAGGCCCCGACGGGGTGGCCCTGGGGAAGGAGGCACCTGGGGGGAAGAGGAGGCACCCGGGGGGAAGAGGAGGATGGGGCTGAACCGGGGCTTCAGACTCCTTGGGCCTGGCGGCTCTGTTCAGCTGAGCTCCGTGGAGGCCCTGTGCAGTGCGGGCTCTTCTCGGTGCAGGGGATTCAGCAGTGGACAGATAGACAGAAACCCCGCTGTCGAGCAGCTGACGTTCTGGCGGGGTGCCGGGGTGCCGACAGACGGCGCAGATCCGTGTGGGGGTCTGCCGGGTGGCGTGAGTGCCGTGCCGGAAGGAAAACGGGGCGGGAAGAGGCACGGTGGGAGCTGCAGATCTGAACCCGGTGGTCAGGGGAGGCCTCGCAAAGGTGGTGCCGCACGGGAAAAGAGGCCTGGAGGAGGCGAGGGGGCAAGGCGTGAAGGTGGAATGATGGTGACAGCGATTAGCCATAAGCTGCTGTTTGCATCTTACTCGGGAGGGAGGTTCTCCTAGGGAGCAACGTTCCGTTCCGTGTAGAAGGAACAGCAGGCGGAAAGGTCCTGAGGCGACTGTGTAGCAGAGCAGTCCCGCCCCTTGTGCTTAGCTGCCCACTTGTCTGGCCTGACCGGCCACCTGTGCTCTATCTCCCTCCTACCACCTGCAGCTGAATAAGTCTGCTGTCTTGCGCAAGGCCATCGACTACATCCGCTTCCTTCAGCAGGGCAACCAGAGACTCAAGCAGGAGAACCTGAGTCTGCGCACTGCTGCCCACAAAAGCAGTGAGTCCTGGCTCCCCTCCACGCCCGCTCTCACTTCATGCTCTGACCCTGTGAGGGCCCTTCACCCCCTCTTTGGGCTTCCCCTGGCCCTCAGCTCTCCCAGGTCCTCGGCTCCGATTTGGGGCGAGGTGGGGTGTGTAGCCCTCACCCCAGCCCTGCTCCTCTGTGGCCCACAGAATCTCTGAAGGACCTGGTGTCAGCCTGCGGTAGTGGAGGCCGCGCAGACGTGCCCATGGAGGGGGAGAAGCCAGAGGCGGTGGACACCCTGAGCCCGCCACCCTCAGACGCCGGCTCGCCCTTGCAGAGCAGCCCGCTGTCCCTTGGCAGCAGGGGCAGTAGCAGTGGTGCCAGTGGCAGTGACTCGGAGCCTGACAGCCCAGTCTTTGAGGACAGCCAGGTTGGGCCGCGTGTCGTTGCCCCCTCCCTGTCATCCAGTGACACCCTCTGACTCCCGGGACCGGGGCATGTCCTACCTCCCGTTTTAGAGACAGGGAGCTGGGCGGGGGTCCCCCAGTAAGGCTGGGGGCAGAGTTGATCCCTCCTCCTCTGAGCTGAGCTCTCTGGGCTGTGCTTGTTTGCCCCGTTCTCACTGCCCCCCCCTCGCCCCCAGGTGAAGCCAGAGCAGCTGCCGCCCCCCCACAGCCGGGGCATGCTGGACCGCTCCCGCCTGGCCCTGTGTGTGCTTGTCTTTCTCTGTCTCTCCTGCAACCCCTTGGCCTCCCTGCTGGGCAGCCGGGGTCCTGCTGGCCCCTCCGATGCCACCAGCGTCTACCACAGTCCTGGGCGCAGCATGCTGCTTGCTGAGGGCGGAGGTAGGACAGGCCGGCCCGGCCAGTGCGAGGGGGGACGCCTGGGGACGTAGATCCCGGGCCGGTGGGCTCGGGGCTCTGGACTTCCTGGGTGCCGTGTCCCCAGCCTCTGCCTGCCCCCAGATGGCCTTGGCTGGGCCCCGTGGCTGCTGCCCCCACTGGTCTGGCTGGTGAACGGGCTGCTGGTGCTGTTCTCCCTGGTGCTGCTCTTTGTCTACGGAGAGCCGGTCACGCGGCCGCACTCAGGCCCCGCCGTGCACTTCTGGAGGCACCGCAAGCAGGCTGACCTGGACCTGGCCCGGGTAAGCGGCCGGACCCCGGGGCTGTGGAGGGCGGGCAGGGCTGGGAAGGCACCGGGCGCCCCGTGAATCTCCCCTGTTCTCCCCACTCCTGTCTACCCCTCAGACCCCCACGGAGCCCCCGGGGCCCAGCCGGCACTGCTGGGGTTGGTGAGGTCACGGCGGAAGCCCGAGATGGAGGGCTCTCCGGGGCTAGAAGGGCGGCACGTGCTGGGGGGTGCTCTGACCTCACCTCTCTCACCTGGAAAACCCTCACCCACAGGGAGACTTTGCTCAGGCCTCCCAGCAGCTGTGGCTGGCCCTGCGGGCCCTGGGCCGGCCCCGGCCCACCTCCCACCCGGACCTGGCCTGCAGCCTGCTCTGGAGCCTTATCCGCCACCTGCTGCAGCATCTCTGGGTGGGCCGCTGGCTGGCAGGCCGGGCGGGGGGCCTGTGGAGGGATGGTGCCCTGCAGGTGGACGCCCGCACCAGTGCCCGCGACGCGGCCCTTGTCTACCACAAGCTGCACCAGCTGCACACCATGGGTACGGCGGGCGAGGGCCGGGCCCGAGGGGGTCCCGCCACCTCTGTGCCACGCCCGGCGTCACGCCCTCCCATTTTCCAGGGAAGTACTCGGGCGGGCACCTGGCCGCCACCAACCTGGCACTGAGTGCCCTGAACCTGGCCGAGTGCGCGGGGGAGGCCGTGTCCGTGGCCACGCTGGCTGAGATCTATGTGGCCGCCGCGCTCAGGGTCAAGACCAGTCTCCCCCGGGCCTTGCATTTCCTGACAGTGAGTAGGTGGTGGGCTTGGCTGGGGACGGGGCTGAGGTCTCGCTGGGCCGAGGGCTGCCCGGGAGCAGCAGCTGGCTATGGGGTGGGCTCCAGGCCCTCTGGGGTCTCGGCCCAGGGTCTGGTGGGACAGCCTGCGCCTCTCCCCCGCAGCGCTTCTTCCTGAGTAGCGCCCGCCAGGCCGCCCTGGCACAGAGCGGCTCGGTGCCTCTTGCCATGCGCTGGCTCTGCCACCCTACGGGCCACCGTTTCTTCGTGGACGGGGACTGGGCCGTGTGCGGCGCTCCGCGGGACAGCCTGTACAGCACGGCCGGGAACCCAGGTGCCTTCTCCCCCTGCGCCTGTCCCCGTCCCCGGCCGGCCCGTGTCCCCGGCATCTCGCCGTCCCTGCCCACGCTCGTCTGCCGCCCCGCCGTCCGTTGTTGCCACGGGGGCTGCAGGAGCAGGGGGGCCAGGCCGGTGCTGTCTCGCCTGGGGCTCTTCAGAGGCAAACGGGAAGAGGGATTGGGGCAGGTGGTTGCTCTGGGAGGCGCTCCCAGGCAGCACCGCTGTGCTGGGAGGGGGTCGGCGAGGGCGTGTGCCCAGCGGAGGTTGTCCTGTCCCCGGGGGTGGGGGGGTGGCAGAGTATTTATCCCCCCGCTTTCATCCGCCTCAGAGCCAAGCCCCCCCAAGCCCAGGGACGAGTCCCAGGTGCAGGGAAGCGCCTGCACACGGAGAGGCGGGGCACTTCCCCCACCCCACTCGCCCCGTCCTCCCCACAGTGGACCCCCTGGCCCACGTGACTCAGCTGTTCCGTGAACATCTCTTGGAGCGAGCACTGCAGTGCCTGGCCCAGCCCAGCCCCGGCCCCGGATCGGCCGATGGGGACAGGTGAGTGTCCCTGCGCGCCTCAGCAGGCCGGGTCCCCCACCCCTGCCATCGGAGCTTGGGAAAGGCTACGTCCAGGGACCCGTGTCGGTGGCCGGAGCCGGGTCACCGTGGCCTCGGTTTCCCCACCAGCCCGGCAGGGGACGGCCGCACTTTGAGGAGCCAGGGAGCCGGGCTGTGCCGTGGGGGCAGGTGAGGAGGGCCAGCCGTTTCGGGACCCCTGCCGCCTGTCCCGACAGCCAGTCCTCTCCTGCCACAGGGAATTCTCCGACGCCCTCGGGTACCTGCAGCTGCTGAACAGCTGTTCCGACGTGGCCGGGGCTCCTGCCTGCAGCTTTTCCATCGGCTCCAGCGTGGCTGCCACCGCCACCGGTGAGCCCCCAGGCCTGCCCGCCCCGTGACGCCCTCGGGCCCAGCGCCACAGCAGCTCGGCCTTGGGTGCGGTGCGGCCGAGTTTCAGGCACCCCTCCGGCCCTGCTTCCTGCAGGCACAGACCCGGTGGCCAAGTGGTGGGCCTCGCTGACGGCTGTGGTGGCCCACTGGCTCCGGCGGGATGAGGCGGCGGCCGAGCGGCTGTACCCAGTGGTGGAGCGCCTGCCCCGCGCCCTGCAGGAGTCCGAGTGAGCCCCGGCCCGGCCCCGAGCTGTGTCCTGTGCGGTTGGGGTCCCGCCGTTTCTTCCCCATGAAGCCAGCACCAGGGCAGGGGAAGCCCGGCGAGGGCCTGAGGCCTGCTCTGACCGTCGCACCTCTGCCTTGGCCTCAACAGGAGACCCCTGCCCAGGGCGGCTCTGCACACCTTCAAGGCCGCCCGGGCCCTGCTGGGCCATGGGAAGGCGGAGTCTGGCCCGGCCAGCCTGGCCGTGTGTGAGAAGGCCAGTGGGTACCTTCAGGACAGCCTGGCCGCTACACCAGCTGGCAGCTCCATCGACAAGGTGAGGGCTGGGGCCAGGGGCCTGGCGGATCTCGGGGGCCTTGGCCTTTCCACTCCCCGGACGGTCCCCCTTGGGCTGCAGAAGACTGCGGGGTCAGCCCAACAGTACAGGACTGGGGGCTAAGGTTTGGGCCCAGGGGAGAGTGGCTGCCCCCCTCTGGCCTCAGTGTCCCCACCCCCGGAGGACGGCTGGGGTGAGCGGTGTGGCAGGGCCTGGAGAGCGGGCGGCCCCGCGGTGCATTGCTGTTGCATTGCACGTGTGAGGCGGGTGCAGTGCCTCGGCAGTGCAGCCCGGAGCCGGCCCCCGGCACCACGGGCCCCCACTCTTCCCTCCCAGAGCCAGAGCCCCCTGACCCCTGCCCCCTGCCCTGCCCACCACCCCAGGTCATGCAGCTGCTCCTGTGTGACCTGCTCCTTGTGGCGCGCACCAGCCTGTGGCAGCGGCAGAAGCCGCCGGCACCCTCCCAGGCCTCACCGGGCCCGGGCAGTGGGGCCCAGGCCTCTGCCCTTGAGCTCCGTGGCTTCCAGAGGGACCTGAGTGGCCTGAGGCGTCTGGCGCAGAGTTTCCGGCCTGCCATGCGGAGGGTGAGTGCCCACGGGGCCCCGCGGCTCGCAAAGGGGGACATACATATGTGAGGTGTCGGGAGGGGGCGGGGGCCTGGCTGGAACCTCTCCTGGCCCCTCCTGCCCAGGTGTTCCTTCATGAAGCCACTGCCCGGCTGATGGCAGGGGCCAGCCCGGCGCGGACACACCAGCTCCTGGACCGCAGCCTGAGGAGGAGGGCCGGCCCCTGCGGCAAAGGAGGTGAGAAGGACAGCTGGCCCAGGTGGAGGCTGCAGAGGGAGGCTCTGTGTAACAGGGACCGAGGGACTTGGTGGTGGCTCCCTGATGGGAGGCCTAACCTGAGAGTCAGTGGGCACGACTGTCCTTTGTGGGGCACGCGACTGTGTACTGGGTCTGTGCTCCAAGGGCAGGCATGGAAGGGGCGAGCCTCCGGCTCGTAGGAGACCCAGGGGGGGCGGGTGCTGGCTAGCCTGGGGCGGGGCCGGTTTTCTCGGGGGGCGGGGCCGGGATCCGAGCTCCACCCCCGGCGCGGCCCCGCCCCTGACGTGCCACTGTGCGTGTGTGCAGGCACGGCGGCGGAGCTGGAGCCGCGGCCCACGAGGCGGGAGCACGCGGAGGCGTTGCTCCTGGCTTCCTGCTACCTGCCGCCCGGCTTCCTGGCGGCGCCTGGGCAGCGAGTGGGTATGCTGGCCGAGGCGGCACGCACGCTCGAGAAGCTCGGCGACCGCCGGCTGCTGCATGACTGCCAGCAGATGCTCATGCGCCTGGGTGGCGGGACCACCGTAACCTCCAGCTAGACCCCCGCTGGCGGCCCAGCCCCAGCGCCCCTGTTTCTGTCTCGACGGCCGAGGGCAGCGCCGGAGACCCGGGGCCCAAGGCTCGCCCACGGAGTGCACGGTCTCTGGGGGGCTGGAGACCTTCGGGGACTTTCGTACTTGACCTTGGGGCCTCCCCAGCCCGCTCCAGCACTCGATGAGCGGCGGCCAGGATGGTGCTGGCCCCTGGTGGCCGGCAGGGGGATTGCCGGGGCCTGGCCGCCGCGGGGGGTCAACTGTTACAAGGGCCGCCAATCCTGGGCTTTCCCTCTCCGTCCAGAGGGAAGAGGCGTGCGTTTCACTGAGCCGAAGGGCCCTGCCCTCGGCGCCTCCCTCCCATCTGGGGAGACCTGTGCGTAGTGTAGATCGTGGTGCGCCAGCCTCCTGGCCTCTGAGGTTCCAAGTGTTACTTTGCCTTTTGCAAACTTTATTTTCATAGGTTGAGAAGTTTTATACAGAGAATAAAAAATGAACTTATTTATAATCTGGGCTTTGCTCCTTTGGTGGGGGGGTGTGCTAACCAGCGGGGATTCTTTGGGCCATCTGTCCCCCCAGCACCCAGGCAAATGCTTCCCATCCCTACCTGCACTTCGGTTTGGGAGGCCCGGCTTTATTCCCTACAGCTGACCTGGGTCCTACTGATCACGGGGCCGCACGTTTGGGCTATATCATCTAACCCTTAGGGTCCTCATGGTCTCAGCTGTGCCTTCTTGCCTCCTCTCCCAGCTGCTGACCCCTTCAGGTCCCGGGATGACATGGGAGGACAGCTCCATGTCTTTGGGGCTCTGTTGTGACAGCAGGAGCTACAACCTGGGTCTCCCTGTGTGTCAGCCCCACCTGCCTGACCCCTGGTCCCCTCGCCGGAGGTCACGTGGGTGTGGCTGGGCAGCAAGGGCTTCTTTCCTGTACCTGCAGTAAGGTCCCCAGAGCCCTCCCCTCCCCTCCCCTCCCCTCCCCTCCATTCCAACCTCTCCCCCAGAGCCTGGCCCCTCTCCCAGCAGAATCTGGTCAGAATCCACGGGCTGCAGAATTCCAAAACAATCGTTGTATCTTTATTGACTTTTTTTTTTTCTGAATGCAATGACTGTTTTTTTTTACTCTTAAGGAAAATAAACATCTTTTAGAAACAGCTCGATACACACAATCTTCAGTGTGAAGCAATATACTAATAAGAACACTAGTCGTCTTAACATTTACAGTCTTCATATATATTATATATATGTATATGTATACATATATATACACTATATAACGAGGCCGGATATAATACACACGTTCACCGTTTTACAGTCATATGTACAGGAAGTTTCTAGGGCGGCCCCGGGCTGGGGCTGCATCAGGCCTATCGAAGCGTGGACAGAGCTGAGGACACGGACGGACAGGCGGACGAACTGGCGGGCACTGGCCCGGGCGGTGGTGGCTGCTTGGGGAAGGAGGCAGAGCCGGAGCCCCCTTCCCGGCAAGGGCCCCGTGCTGAGGGGCACACGACGCACGGCGGCGACACACGGGAGAAGCGAGCATGTTCCCAACATATATACATTCTATGTGACATATATATAGAGGGGCACACAGGTGTGTACATGGATCTAGCGCTGTCTCCGCTCCCGTGCGAGTGGCGCTGCGGCCCCCGGAGACGGTGGTCGTGCAGAGAGGGTCGGTCATGCGTCTGCCGGGGGTGCGCTCTGGTCGCGACTTTTACTTTTGCGCTCCCAGGCTGGGCTCCGGGGACGGGGCGGACTGGAAGGGGGACGAGCGGAAGCCAGCGGGGGCCAGTCCGGCCCACGCCCGGGGAGCCCGCATCCCCTGAGCACGGGCCCCAGGCCCCCGGCCCTCCCGACCCGCACGAAGGTTTTGGCCAAGACTGGGAGGGAAGGGCGCACAGCCTCCGGCCCCTCCTGCGCCGGACAGGCTTCGGCTCCCCCCGCCCCCAGCCTCGCTCCAGGAGAGACGTCCTGGAGGGGAGCCGGCCTCGGCCTCTTCGGACCCCACCCCACTCCCAGGGTGCCCAGCTGCGTGCCACTACCGACCCACGTGGAATGTGTGCCACGTCGTTCTGAAACTTCCAGGGGGAGAAGCGTATCCCCAGGCTAAAGGCCTCCCACCCACGCCGGAGCCTGGGTGTTCCAAGGAGTCTGGCCGCTCCGCGGGCTCCCCCTCTCCAAGCCTGGCCGGGGGATGGGGGCGAGAAGGCCCTGTGTCGGCCGGTTCCGGGAGCAGACGGATCCGGAACCTGTTTTCTTCCCGACCAGGGACCACTAGCTTCCGCCTGAGGAGGCCAGATCCAAGATCCGGGGTCCGGATCGAGGATCGGCTCTGGACCCGCGCCGGAAGTAGCGCAAAGGCCCGGGGGCTGCGCCGGCAGCTCCTCTCCTCGGCGGCGGCGGCGTTGGCGGCGGGGACGGACGGGCGGGCGGGCGGGCGGGCGGGCGGGATCCGGCGTTTCCTCCGGCCGGGGGTGGATTACAATGGCAGCCTCTGCGGGGAAGAGACGCGCGGCGCGTTACTGACTGCGAGCCACCTGCGGAGCGGTCAACTCCTCCAGACCCGCCCCTCGGCCCCGACCCCGCCCGCGCCTCCAGAGCGAGGCCACACCTGCGGCTTTGCCTGTAGGCCGGTCCCCGCGCCCCGCCCCGCCCCGCCCTGGGCTGGCCCCGCCCCCCGCACGTGCGGTGATGTATAAGTGGCCCGGGGCTTGCCCGTGCCGACCCGCTCCCGCCTGGTCCGCCCGGAGCCGGCCGTCCCGCGCCGGGGGCTCCTCTCCAGCTTGGGCTCCCCCCCGCCCCCCAGGGGAGTTTCACAGACACCCACCTTATGTTTGGGGCATTTCAAGGAAAAGTTCTCTTCGATGAATATGCAACCTGTGAGTAAGAGAAGTTCGTGCGGTCAGAACGGCGTCTTTTCCGGCCGGGAGGAGGGCTCACCGCACCGGACGCCCTCAGCTGCAGGGTTTTTTTTCAAAAAGTAAGTCAGCCTCTGCTTGAAATCCGACCCAATCCGAACTCCGTCAGCCCCGCTGGCCTATCTGTCCTTTACTCTCCTTTCCCTTCCCCCTGGAACCCCCTTATGTCATGAGGAGGCCTCCCCACTCTCCCCCTCGCCCTCCCCCGCTGTGCTTTGCTGGGCCACACTGGTCACTTCCTCGGGGTGGTCCGGGCCCAGCCCCTGGGTAGGCCTTGACACCTAGGGGGTGCTCAGTGAACGTGCGTTGACCAGCTGGGACTGGGCCGTGTGGCCACAGGTATGGACTCCACCCCCAGCCACTGCTCTGAGCCTTGGCCCTCATATCTGTAAAATGGGCGTCCTGCCCACTGCTCCTGCCTGTCTGCTGTGGGCTTGTTCCCGTGGGGGCCTAACCAGGCAGGCTGACCCGAGCACCGGGGCAGGGGGAAGAGGGGAGGAGGGGAGGGAGGTCCCGAATCTTAGCAGGTACCGGAGTGCCCATGGCACTGTCCGCCCTGGGGGCGCAGAGAATGGCCAAGCAGGCCCCACTGCTCTGCCTGCTGCCACCTAGGGAGGCCCTGGCGTTGCCCCTGGAGTCCCCTCGTGTCACCCCCTGGGCCTCTTCTGGGCTCATCCCCTTCCCTCCCCTGCCTACGGGCCACTGTTCTGAACGAACCCCAGACCCACAAACAGCCAAGCCAGTGCTCGCGTCACTGGGGGCGGCCCTGCCGGCAGCACCGGGACAGGGGCAGCTAGAGGCAGCGGGTGGGGAGCAGGGCGGGGTGGCCTCAAGAGCCGGGGTCTCAGACCTGAAAACTGCCCTAGGTCTGAGGCGGCTCACGTTTTCCCCCTCCCTACACCCGAGTAAGCCCGACGCCGTCCTGGGCGGAGCACTGGCCTGAACCCTGGCCTGCTGCACACACGGGGGCCCCGCCCCGCGGGCCCTACAGTCAAGGGCTTGGGGCTCCGGAAGCAAGGAGTGGGGGGGTGGCACTTGCAGAGGCATCCTGCTCCGCCGCCCCCAGCGGCCACTCTGCACGTGGGGAGGGAGGGCCGGTCACCCCTCCCCAGCCCCTCTCCTGGTGTCTGCACTTGGGGAGCCGGGGCCCAGCTGACGAGGTGGCCCAGGGCCTGGTGCTTGCTCTGCTGGCTCCAACGCGGGCTGCCTCACAGAGGGCGCAGGGTCAGGGGGCCCGGGCAGCTCTGGTGCCCCGCAGCCGGAGGGCCCGGCCCAGACCCCTGGAGAGCCCCACGGAGGGCCGCACTTCCAGACCCGGCTCGGGCAGGTGCAAGGTGTTGACCGGGGGCTGGGTGCCTGCCGGGGACTCCTGCCTGCCCAGCTCACTCCCTGGGTTCCCCCCGCGGCCCCCTGCTGCCTGGAGCCGGGTCCCCCTCCCCTCTGGTTGCTAGGCTCATTAGTCCTGCCCCCTTCTCTGGCCTCTGTACCCCCTCTATGCCCCTCCCCCACACCACCCGCTCCAGGCTCTGCCAAACCCTCCACCCCTTAGGCAGATGCCTCAAGTTCAACCCCAAAGGGAGCTGCACGTGTGGGGATTAACCACCCCCGCACCCGGCCCTGCGCAGCCCCTCCGTGAAGGAGAGAGGGGGCTGCCCAGCTGAGCCTGCTGGAGCGGGGAGGCCATGCAGAGCGGAGAGGAGCTGGCCCAGCTGGGGCCACAGCTCGTCTGGGTCCACCAGCCTCAGCTGAGCTGCCAGCTGACTACGGCCACCTGGGTGAGCTCAGCCTGGCAGGCGGCAGGGCCCGCTGGCCCCCACACACCCTCCTGAGACGTGCTGGAGACTGGGCATGGAAGGTCCGGTGGCTAATACACCAGTGGCACAGCCTGCCCTGCCTCGGGCCTGCTCCCTGGCCTGGGGACGCTGGCCGCCTCCCTCTCCCCCCTCCTCCCAGCATGGCCCTGCTTCCTGTGCTCGCAAAGCCTGTGAGGCGCAGGCTCCATCTGCACCTGCAGCCCCTCTCTTAGGAACGTGGGGCTCTGTCACAGCTCTGCTCAGGCCCTACAGAGAGCCCTACTATATGGGGAGTCCCTCAAAGACATCACCGGAAACAGTTTGTATCGCTCCAAGCCTGGTATATATGTCCCACCACAAGCCAGCTCCTGCCCACCTCCCCTGACTTCTTGAGGACTGGCTCCAATGTCACCACCTCCTAGAAGCCCCCCTGGATTCCCTCCCAACTCAGGATGGATCTCTCAGCACACAGTCTCTCCTTATCTGGTCTCCATAACTTTAGGCAAGGATCTCGGTTTTCCTGTCTGTCCCACTGAGACATGAGTCCCCCAGGAGGCTGGGAAGCTGCAACGCTGGAGGGGACGGCGCACAGGACATGGAGCCGGCCAGACAGTGAGTCACCCCCTGGCCCCGTTCCTGCAGTGCTGTGGCCACGGGTAAGGCAGCCTGTCTGAAGATGCCGCCGGAGACAGTGCGAGGCCTGGCGCGGGGCTGGCAGAACTGAGGCACGAACCTAATCACTGCGGGAGGAGAGCTGCAGCCCGCGGCACCTGTTCCTGGAGGTCAGGCCCTGGGTCTGGTGAAGTGGCAGAGTCCACATTCAAATCCGGTTCCCACGGCCCTCGGGGCAGGGTGTGGAGCCAGAGCGCCCCATGTCCTGCTGCAGCGGGCTCCCTCCCTGAGGTGCTAGCGCCTCAGCCCTCGCCAAGGAACCGTCACCGCTCAGTCCCGTGTACGCTCCTGGGGCGGCTCGGTGCGGGCTGATGCCAGACGCTGGCATTCAGGTGGGAAGAGGGGTCCCCGGGCTGTGGGAGCAGGGAGGGTCCTGCCAGGAGATGCCTCTGCCCTGTGGCCATGCTACAGGGTCACGATAACCTCCCCTTCCTCCGGGGCAGCAGGGGGTGGGGGACAGAGTGCGGGGCTGGCCCCCAAATTGGACCGGGGCTGCCCTTTCCGGGTCGTGCTTGTGGGCTCGCTCCCTGCTCCAGACAGCTGCAGAAAGAAGAAATGACTCAAGCCTCCACCTTACAGATGGGGAACCGAGAGCAGAGACATCGGTGGGCTCGCCCAGTCCACGCCTGAAGCGTGCCACCAGGACTGGGGGCTCCGGGCTCTGCGGCCCAGGCTGTCAGTGTGCCACCTGCCTGGTGATGGTAGGTGCTCGATAAAGGCCCGCGGGTCAAGTGAGGGAGGGAGTGGAGGGAACGGGGCAGGTGCAGGGGAGCCTGGTCCTGACTGCAGGGCCCACCGTCCTGTTTACGCCTTGCACGGCTCTGCTGTGGAGCCAGGGGGAGTCTGTCTCGAACTTCCTCTCCTTCCACCTCACTCAGTTTTTGTTACTGAACTTACGTTCTCTCCTTTTTCTCCAACCCAGTGAACTCCTATTCAGCCTTTTTCCAAGGCCCAGCCCAGTAGCCCTGCTCTAGGAGGCCTGAGACCCTCCCCAGCCGTGGGCCCCCTCGGCAGTGGCAGCTCACATACAGCTTTTCCGCTTTGGAGTTTGCGCTTCTGGGCACTCCTCCGGCAGGTGGCCGGGGACTGATGTGTCCCCTTGTCGCCAGCACTGCCCGGCACAGGGCCCAGCCGAGAGACACGAGGAGGTAAAGAATTGCTGGGGCGGGAGCAGAGGGAGGCCGACGGGTCAAGTGGGGCCAGTTCAAGGAGCTGTGCCCGCGTCCCCCGACCTTCGGTCCCCTTGGGCCGGCTCTTACCCGCATCGCTGGCACACGGGTAATGGTAGGTGTGGATGCATCCTTTGTGGCAGCACCCGACGGTGGCCCCGGCTTCTTGGCAGCTGGAACAAGTCTGGCGAGGAGAGAGGGCAGACAGGTGAGTCTGCAGCCCAGGGGCCCGGTCCCCACCCCTTCCTCCCGGGGGGCCCTGGAAAGGCAGCTGGGAGTGGGGCTCAGAGCGGACGGCCGCAGGATTGGTTTTGTGGCAGCCGCCGGCCTGGCACCTTGGGTGGGGGGAGCTCTGGGGGCGGGGAAACCACCATCTTGTGGGTGAGCCTCGGCATCCTGCAGGCCCCGCGCGGGCCCGGCTCAGCCACCGCGCAGGCCCGGCTCAGCCACCGCGCGGGCCCGGCTCAGCCACCGCGCGGGCCCGGCTCAGCCACCGCGCGGGCCCGGCTCAGCCACCGCGCGGGCCCGGCTCAGCCACCGCGCGGGCCCGGCTCAGCCGCTCGGCTTTTCCCGCCTCTTCCGCACAGTGGGGACAGCGCCTGCCTCCTGGGATAGTCGTGAAGATTAAATGAGCAACTCCGCGTGCCCAGCGGATGACACGCACGGGGCCGGTCACCGCCCGGCCGCGCCCCCGCCTGCCAGCTCCCCCCACAGCCTCTGGGAGGGCGGCTTTCACGGACGCCGCCCCACCGACAGTGAAGCTGAGGTCCCCACTCGAGGCAAAGGGGGTAAGTACCGTTCGCTAGCCTTTCTGGGGGCAGGACGAGCTCAGGACCCAGAGTCGGATGCTCTACTCAGAGGCCATTCACCCACTGCCCAGGACCCAGGAGGGGGAGACAGCCGGTGCCTGAGCGCGGGGTTCACGCAAACCCTGTGCCGGCTGGCACGGCAGCCGGCCCACTCGGCCTCCCAAAAGCCAAAACCGTGGTCTGAGCTTGGGGGCTGCGCCAGGTTGGGCCCAGCTGCCTGCAGGCGGACGTGGCAGGACGGGATGGCGATGCCAGGAAGCCCCTTGGAAGCAAAACCTGAGGCCTGGGGAGGGACAGGCCGGTCCCCAGATCCCGCAGACCCCCCCGTGCAGCCGGGGAGTGAGGTTCGGGAGGCGGAGGGGGGCAGGCCCCCGCCCAGAGGTTAGGCCGCTGAAACCAGTAACTGCGGCGCGTGACACACCAGGCGCACGTGGAGGCCGCCGCCTCAGAACACCCTCGTGGCGTCAGCATCACTTTATTCTATACGGGTGAGGGATGAGAGCTCAGAGAAGCCGAGTGACTTGCCCGAGGGCACACAGCTCAAGAGGAGCTGGGGCACAGGCTGGCGGTCGTGGTACCTCACCGCTCGGGGTGGGGGCAGGGGTGGGCTCCTTCCCACGCCGGGGACTGATGGGGACCCCAGCCCCAGCAGCTGGGAGGCCAGGGATGAGTCTCCCCCCACCCTTCCCGGGCCGAGCCTGAGAAAGGCCTGGGCATGCTGCTCCTGGAGCCGAGCTGCGGTGGGCAGCTACAGCGGGGGGCGGGGGTCGGTCTGGAACGTTCACTGCCTCTGGATGGCAGTTTCTTTCTGGTCAGGACTGAGCCCCCTAGGGCCCTGGGACAAAGGTGTGATGGGGCAGGAGGGGCCCCCAGACCGGGCCCCCGTGTGGCTGAACGGTGACAGCGGGCTCCTCTGGTGACGGCCTCGTGCCGCCCCGCCTGCACTGAGGCCCCCGAGCCCTCGAGACAGGCATTTTAGGTGTGGAGAAATGGAGGTACGGAGAGGCCTCGGGCCCTTCCAACCCCATGCCCACGTTCTGAGCTGTTCCCCTGGGTGGGTGATGGGGGGCCTGGGAGTTTGGGAGGAGAGGCGGCCTCTGGGCAGACTAGGAAACTGAGGCCCCTGGAGGTGGCCACAGCACGGCTCAGGGCGGGCGGGTGTGTAGGGGCCCCCGGGAAGGGACGCAGAAGGAAGAGGTGCCCCGAGGGCCTGCGCAGGAGTTCTGTTCCTGCGGAGAGCCAGGGTGCGGAGGGTAGTGAAGGCAGGGGTCTGGCCGTCCCCGCAGCCCCACCCTGCTGACGGGCTTCGGCGGCCCGCACCTCACAGGGGACCGTGACTTGCTGGGGTCATGGAGCTGCCTCTTGGGGCAGAGCTGGGACTGGAACCGGGGTCTGCCTGACTCCAAGGCTGCGTGCTGCCCCCGAGCTCCGAGGCAGAAAGGGTCTCCGGGGGTCTGGGCTTGTCAGCGGGCAGGGGGCTGAACCATGACCTGAGGAGCCCCAGACCCCGCCCATCTTTCCAGGGTGTCCTCCAGGTGCAGGTGCTGCTTTAACGAGCCCGTGAGGCTTGCCTGGCTGCCAGGCCCCGCCTGGCCCGGGACCACCTCTCTGGCAGGGTGGCCGGCGACCACCCCTGCTCTGACCTTCCCAGGGTGGGAGGCCGCTGGACCATTTTTGGAGGATGGCACGGCGGGCAGAGATGGGGCGACCGGGCCAAGCTCCAGCTCCGTTACGTAACAGCCACATGACGCCAGGAAACCACAGGGCCACTTGGACCCCCGGCTTCTTCCCCAGGCCAATAGGAGGTTGGTGCAGTGAGGTGAGACCAAAGCGCCTGGAACAGGTGACCTGGGAAAGAGGGGGTTGGCCCCCTGGGCTCGGACAAGGTGCAGAAGCGGTGCAGCCTGGCGGGGCGGGGCGGGCAGGGGACGCTTGCGGGAGGCCGCAGGTGGCCGCCAGCTGGCCTGGTGATCTGAGCGTTTGGTATTATCTTTTAATGGCAGGAGACGCCTGAACCTATTTCAGGGCCGCTGGGAAGGAGGCAGTGATGAGGGAGAGAAGGAGACACACAGGAGGGAGGGGAGGAGCCCGGAGGCTGGAAGGGTGAGGGCTCCGGGTCTTGGGGCTGCTGTCTTCCTGGAGGACCCGGCACGGAGAGGGTCAGGCGCCGCAAACAGGGAGCTGTGGGCAGCCCGGTAGCGACCCCCTGCCCAGCACAGGGCTGTTCCGCGTGGCTGGTGGCGGGGGCGGGGGGTACCCAGAGGGAACAGGTGGGCAGGTGGGGTGGGCACAGGGTGGTGGGGCCCCGAGGGCTGGGGAGGGGCCAGGAACACGGGCCGCAGGAGGGAGTGCCGAGTCGCATGCCCTCCCCAGGCAGCAGGGAGTGACAGAGTCGGGGGTCCCCGCGGCGACCACAGTAACGGTCACACCACTGGGACGGCGGCGTGCTTGTGTCACCCGGCTGGCTGCCACTAGCACCGGCCCCAGGAGACAGTCACGGAGCACGCGGACGGGCCAGGCATGGCTGCCATAGCTTTATGGGTGTGAATTTACATCATCCTCAGGGCCCCTCCACAGGGGACTTCAGGCCCACTTTAGAGATAAGGAAACGGAGGCACAGAGAGGTTAGGTTATATTCTTGGAGACACACAGCGAGGGGCAGCGCTGGGGCCCAAACCAAGCCCTCGGCGACTGCAGTTCCTCCGGGGACGTTTTAGGGCCTTGCAGGAAAGGTTCCTGGACCACCCTCCCCCGAGGACTCCCGCTCCGGCTACCTGTCGCTGGAGCAGCTCTTCCCCCGCAGGCCCCGCTGCACCGCACAGGCTATGGAGGCAGCCCCCTGACGTGCAGTTCTGGGGCCTGAGCATCTCGGCTGGTTAGGTGAGCAGGGGCGCTGGGGGGCTTGGGTGGGGACATGCTGCAGTGGGAAGGGGCCATGCTGCGGCCAGAAGGGGCCGAATGCGTGTGTGGTGGGTACAGGGCCGAGCAGGCAGTAAGGGGCCACAGTGGGAGGTCTGGGGCAGGGGTGGGCGGGTGTGTCCTGCCTCAGCCTGGAGTGTGCCTCCACGCTCCGGCTAAGCTCCCCACGTGTTCATTTGTGACTGTGGTATGTTCGGGCCAGACTGCAGCATTAGAGAGATGGCCTGCCTGCCTGCAGAACCCGAGGTCCCCACCCGGCTGGGCTGGCCTCTTACCATGTCCATGGCCACCTTCATGGCCTCCTGCAGCCCAAAGAGCTTCCCGGCCACCAGGTAGACCCCGCCCGTCCACACGGCACAGGCCTCGTGCACCCAGTGCTCCTGCGCGTCCCCGCCAGGCTCTGCTGGCGGCTCCTTGCTGCACTCGTGCTTGCGGCTCCTGTCAGCTGGGGCTGTCTCTTCACCACCTTCCCCCCGACCGTCACAGCAGTAGCAACTCTGCAGCCGCCGGGACAGGCCCCGGGCGCTGGTGCGCAGGGAGCCCTGCTTGGCCGGATCAGCTGGGCCGTCAGGCCTGGGGGGCTTCCCGGTGGTGGTGGTGGTGGCGGCGGCGGTGGCGGTGGCAGCGGCGGCAGCTGGGCACTCGAGGCCTTTGAGTGTCCTCTCAAGAGGCAGTGAGGCCTCCTCACAGGTGCTCTCTGGCCGCACCTTCTCCTTGAGTTTTGGCTTCTTTTTGGGGAGGCAGTGTCCAGGGTAGTAGGGCCCACAGAGGTCCCCGAGGTCCTTGAAGTTGGCTGGGTTTTGGCAGAGGCAGCAAACAAGGCAAGAGGTACTCAGGGCCTTGGAGACCACGGGCCCCAGATGCATGGTGGAGGAGAGGGGCAGGGAGGGCCGAGGCTGCAGGATGGAGCCTCCAGGGAGCGTGGCTAGGGAGGCCCCGGCCGCGTCCAAGGAGAAGGAGCAAGAAGATGAAGAGGAGGAGGAAGGCTTCCTGTGGGGCTTGGGCTCCTCGCCGGGGGAGTTGACAACAGTGCATACGGTGGTGAACGCATCCCGCTTCTCCACCCGCACGAAGGGTGAGAAGGCGGGGGTGCGGCTGTCTGCCCGCAGCCGCTTGCAGGAGGAAATGTATTTGAGGCGGATTTCAGGCTCTGCGGGATCCAGGGGCAGCACCTGCTGCTGCCGCCGCCGCTTGGCACGCCCCTTACAGGGTGAGGTGGTGGCATTCTTGGCCCGGCCCCGCGTCAGGCGCTTCCGCTTGGAATAGCTGCTGTAGTTGGCGTGGCCAGGCTGCTTCTGTGCCCTCACCTGGGGCTGGCTAGGCCGGCCCTCAGGGGGCTGGGCAGCCAGCCCCAGCTCCTCCGTCTTTGGCTTCTTGCCTCCTCCGCCAGAGCTGTCCTCGCTGCCCCCCTGCGTGCTGCTGGCCGGCAGGAGCAGAGCTGGGCCCAGGTGAGGCCTCTTCTCCAGGGAGCCTTTGGGGAGCCCGAGGGCTCCAGCCCTGCCTTTCCGGCTTCTCTTCTTAGGTGCCAGGGCAGTGCCCCCAGGCAGCAGGGCCTCTGGGGACGTGAAGGCCTCGGTTTTGAAACCGTCGGTCGAGGACAGTCTCTTACTGTTCACGAGTTTGCCTTTTAAGGATCTGTTGGTCGGATTTCTGCACAACGGATCGGCCCCCAAAGCTGCTGGCAACTTCTGCCCAGGGCTCACGTGTAAGAGACCTTCTTCTGCCCCCAGGGGGCTGCCCCCTGCGCTCGGCAGCCCACGGTCCTTCTCGGGGAGGGATGGGCTCAGAGGATTCCCGGGAGGGGCCCCTGGTGCTCTGCACGCGAACTTCTTCAGGCTGGGCGAGGTGATCTTCTGCACGATGGCCTCCAGCTTCAGGCCCCGGCCTTTCCGGGGGGGCAGCACCTTGGTCTTCATGGCCCCCTGGACGGACGCCCGTGGGGCCAGCTTCAGGCTGGCGTCAGGGGTCTCCGGGGGCGGCGGCTTTGCCGTGGGCTCACTGTTGCCCTTGGCGGGCTTGGCCTTCTTGGGAGACGTCATCCTCTTGAAGAGGGTGGGAGAGCCCTCGGCCCCCTCCTCCTTCGCGTCCCCGCTGGTGCTGCCGCTGCGTAAGACCAGGTTGCGCTTCTTGGTGGGGACGGGTGCCATGAAGGCCGACTTCCTCTTGAGGGCGTGGAGGGGCCGATCGGAGAGCTTGCCGCCTGCACCAGGCTTGGGGACCCTTGCCCGTTGGCCCGCCCTGCCCTCTTTCGGGGGGCTCCCGGCGGCCTTGAACGCGGCGGGCAGGTGGTGGTTGGCGAGGAGCTTCTTGGTGGCGCGGCAGTTGGGCAGCCGGCCCTCCGAGGCTCGCCGCCGCTTGCAGTGGAAGGCCTCCTGGCTCCTGGTGCGGGACCGGAGAATCATCGAGCGCTGGTCTTTGCCCGGTGCGTCCGGTGAGTCTGTCTCCTTGGTCTTGGAGCCCATGGGGCTGCTGTCGGAGGCCACGGGCAGGGCGGCCGGGTTGCTGGGGCTGGATGCAGCCTTGGGGGAGGGCTTCCCCACCCGCTTGCCCGACTTGAAGGCGGCTCGCTGCTTGCCCCCCAGCTTGTCTGGGGGGGCAGGGGTGGTGGGCAGGCCCGGGGGTCCGGGCGTGCGGGGCTCGCTCAGGGCCGTGAAGGAGCGGGTGCACATCCTGGGGAGCCCTTCCGAGGTCCCCCGGCCCGGGGCCCCCGCCCCTTCCATCTGCCCCTGGGGGGGCCCCGTGCACGATTCAGGGAGCAGCAGGTCTTTGGGCAGCGCCGGGGCCCTGCACGGGGAGTCCTCGGCCTCAGGCAGCCCCCGGTGCACCCGCCGGCTCCGTAAGCTTTTGCCGCGGGGCACGGGCTCCTTCTTGGCGATGGGCGCCTCGGGCACGGCGGGCTTGTTCGGCTTCTGGGTCAGGGAGGCTTCCGGGGCCAGGGCGGTGGCGTCCCCCGGAGCCAGCGCCAGCGCCCCCTCGGGCCCCTCTTCCCCTGGCTTCATGTGCGAGAGGGAGGACTCGAACCAGCTCTGGACCTTGGACTCGGTGCCCACGGTGGGGCCCAGCAGGATGACAGACTCGCCAGAGAGGGCGCACGGGGAGCCCCAGCCGGCCTTGGGGTCCAGCACCTCCTCCACCTCCTCCTTGCCGCACAGCAGCGGGGCCTTGGGCGAGAGTGGGTCCTGCATGCCCGGCCTCTGCTCGGGGCTGCCCAGGAGCTCGCACAGAGACGAGTACTCCTCCGCCTCCAAGTCCTCCTTCCTGCCGGCGGGCGGCAGCAGCGGGAGGTCCCCGAAGTCGGCGGCGGAGCAGCAGTGCCGGCTGTCCTCCAGCCACCGGTCGGCCTTGCCCACCTCGGGACACTGCAGCAGCCCGCCCGCCTCCTCTTTCACCCCGCCCCCATCCTCCTGCTGGGAGTCCCGGGGCACCGCGGCCTTCTCCCCCGAGGGCTGCTCCTCCTGGAAGCCCAGGCAGGCCGAGGCCTCGCGGGCGTCCTCCTGGCCGACACCGTCGGCAGCCTTCCCGCCCTGCTCCAGACCCTTGGCGAGCTCGCTGGGGTGGAGCCCCCACCGGGGACAGGCGTCCCCCAGGTTCTCCTCGGGCCAGGCAAAGGGGTTGGCGCCGTCTGCCGAGCCGGCGGCGGTCGTGTCTGGGAAGCAGTCGAAAGCCGCCGTGGCGGGGTCCGAGGTGGTGGCCGCGAGGGTGGGCTTGGCACCAAAGGAGAGGGGACCAGTTGTCTTCTTGGGGTCAGGGGTGGCGAAGCCCACGGAGGGATCTTCGAACAGCCCCGGGCCGAAGTCCTTGGTGCCGCCGCCCTTTTCCAGCTGCAGGGCCTCGGGCAGGGCCTCCTGCTCCCCCGGCCGTGGCCACGCACCCTTGGCCACGGGGTCCAGGCAGGCGCTGTGGTTCTCCAGCGAGAAGGGTGGCTTGCTGGTGTCCTTGGCCAGGCCGGGCGCCTCGGCCCAGACCTTGTCGGCCTTCTCGCTGATGGCCTCCTGCAGCCCCAGGATCTCGGAGGCCAGGTCCTCCTGCGCCAGGGCGCTGAGCAGCAGGCGGGGGCAGTCCCGCTCGCCGGCCACGAGCTTGGAGAAGCTGTCCAGCGGCAGGCTGCCGTGCAGGCTCTGGAACGAGTCGTCGGACTTGGTAGACATGTCGTCGGGGGAAGTCACGGAGCAGGTGGACACGGACTCGGGCTTGGCCTTGGAGCTGCCGTGGACCCTGGCGGGGCTGCCGCGGGCCTGGCTGCAGTAGAGGAAGCTGCGCTCCAGGGGGTCCTCGGAGCCGCTCAGGTAGTCGGCCTCGGGCGGCTCGGCGTGCGTGGACTGGGGGGTGCTGCTCAGAGGCTCCGACAGCGGCGTGCCTGCCGGCTCAGCTGAGTAGCCGCTGCCCTCGGGGCTGCAGTGCTGGCTTTTGTGCTGCTCCGGGGTCCGGGCCGCCAGGCTCTTGACGCCCTTCTTCTGGGGCATGGCTGCCTTGGAGAGCAGCAGCTGCTGCACAGTGTTGGAGATGTTCTCCACCTGCGAGGTCAGCGCCGTGAGGCTGTGCAGGCTGAGGTCTGACAGCAGGCTCTCGGGAAGCTTGTCCTTCTGCAGGGCCTTGCAGTTGGCGGCCTGGGCGTCCACAGAGCCGGCGGCGTCCGTCGGGGAGGGGTTGAGCAGGGGCAGGAAGTGGCTGTGGTCCGCGAGACCGGCGGGGAAGGCTCCGGGGCCAAGCGGCTGCTGGGTGTAGGGGAAGCTCTCCAGGCTGGGCATCAGCGGCGACGGGGTGGAGCTGTAGGAAGGGGAGCGGCCCACCGAGCGTGCGGGCGAGTGGCTGGAGCCGGGGCTGAAGGTCTGGTAGTACTGCTCCGGGGTCCTGACGGCCGCGTCCGGCTGGCAGTAGCCTGCGCCTTGCTGCCCGTAGTGTTGGTACTTGGTGAGGTTTGGGTAGTGGAGGGTTTCCTGGGCGTGGTGGCGGCTCTGGAGGGCTTGCTGCTGCTGCTTCTGCGGCTCGTAGCTGAGGCGCCCAGGCTGGTAGGCGTGAAGGCTCGGGACCCGCTGGCCTGGGGCCAAGCCGGCGTTGGCGGCCAGTGGCCTGTCGTGGGGCTGGGTGGACGGGGCCGTGCAGCTCTTGTAGGAGTGGGCCCCCTGCCCGCCGCCCTGGCCGCTGTTGGAGTAGGTGGAGGAGACGGGGAAGGACTGGGACTGCTGGGGGAAGTGGCCCCCCGGGGGATAGGGCAGGGGCGAGGCGAGGTCGTTCTGGGGTTTCTGCCTTTGGAGCTTGGCGTAGGCCAGGGGCTGCGGGGGCTGTGGCAGCTGCTGCTGGACGTGGAGGGTGTGAGTCCGAAAGGGCAGCTGGGCGCCCTGCTCCGGGTACTGCCGGGCGGGGGTCGCTGCTGTCTTTTTCATCAGGTTCTCGTCATATTTGCCCACCGCCCCTGGCAGGGGCTGTGGCTGCGGCTGCGTGGGTGGTGGCTGCGGTGGCTGCGGTGCCCCCCAGGCCTGCAGGCCCTCCTCCCCCGAGTAGCGGCCGGGGTAGGGGCTGCCGTCCTGGACCGCGTAGCCCGCGAAGGACGGCCTCCCCGGCGGGGCCTGCTGCGAAGACAGGCCTTTGCTGGCGCGCGCTGCCGTGGCGGGCGTGCCGGCGCCGCCCTCGT
Organism: Kogia breviceps; assembly: GCF_026419965.1. NCBI lineage: Eukaryota > Metazoa > Chordata > Mammalia > Artiodactyla > Physeteridae > Kogia > Kogia breviceps. The sequence continues at coordinate 1,037,048 of NC_081328.1, read as the reverse complement.
AGCCGGGGAAGGGCTGTGGGCTGTAATAGTCCTTGGTCAGCAGACGCTGCCGGTCGCAGCTCAGCCCAGCCTGACTCGGCTGCCGGTAATTCTCCAGGCGAGATGTCTCCTGTGAGGTCTGCTGGTAGGTCTGCTGTTTGCCATGGAAACCACACCTTTCTCGAAAAGACTGCATGACTCGGGCTGGTTATCTGTGAAAAGAGAAAGGGCGAGAGGGAGAGGGAGGGCGGGGAGGGATAGGGGGAGAGCGATTCAGACGAGCCATTTCCTCTCCCTCGGAGAGCCGGCCCCCTCCCCGCCCTGCCCTCTCCCGCAGCCTCCCCACCAGCTGTGCACATATTGACAACTTCTGTGTCAGGGACGTGTGCTCTGTAATTCCCGCTCCGACAGGGATGGGTACGAGGAGGCCGCCGAGGAGGGAGGTGCGACCGACCCACTGCCCAGCGCCAGGTCACCGGGGAGCTGCCCCCTCCCGCCGCCGGCTCCCCTCCCCTCCCCCACAGCCCTTCCCTGCCATTTCAGAACCATTTAGCAGGGCAATTCCCGCTCCCCTGTCCCCTGGGGCTGCTGGATCCGGTAAGCTAGCCCCAGCGCAGCAGTGTGCAGGCGTGACCCAGCGTGCGGGGGCGGGGGTGCCGGGGACAGCTTGCCCCTGCCCCAGAAGCCACTCACCGAGGCCTGGCGCACACGCGCGCGCGCGCGCGCACACACACACACACACACACACACACACACACACACACACACACACACACACACACACACACACACACACACACACACACACACACACACACACACACACACACACACACACACACACACACACCCCCCTCCATCACTGCCATGCCATCTGGAAGCTGTCTGTTCCTTCCAGCAGACGCTGATTAGGGGCTGCTGAGCCACTGTAGGCATAAAATGTCCCCTCCTCGACTCCCAGGAACGCAGCCCAGGAACGCAGGACGGCGGCACCTGCCTCCTATTTTTGATACCGTAGGTGCGTAAACAGATTACGTGGCCCAGAGCGAGGCAGCACGTGCTGATGGGGGACGGGGCTGCGGTCCCTCCACGTGAGAGGCAGCCCTGGGCCTCCTGGGTGGGCGGGGCCTGCACGGGGTCAGGGCCAGGCCGAGAGCCCATCTGTTTATGATTTTAGGGGCCGGTGCGCACAGGGTCCGACCTGCCCCAAAGCAAGATCGGGGGTCAGGAAATGACCCCGGAGTGGGGGTGGGGGGGCCTTCAGGGCAGAACAACTGGACTCACGTAACAGGCCAGCTGCAGCGTCCAGGCTAATGGTCTTACCCCCACCCCCACCCCCACCCGAGACCCTTGGAGCGGGGAGGAAGGAGCAAGGCTGCCCCAGGCTCAGGAGTCCTCCACGGCGTGGGCTGCGTCCCCGGGCACGGGGTTTACGCACACCACGCTCACCTGCACAGCCCAGGCCCCCAGGAGGGCACAGGGGACCTGGCAGTGGCCGTTCCCAACCCCAAAGAGGAGGAGTGGCTGGCCGTGGACTCCAAGCCTCCAGGGCTGGGGGGAGGGCACACGTGGAGGGAGAGGCGGGCTCCCCCCTCCTTCACCCAGATCCCACCTCCCTGCCCTCCTCCTGTGGAGGCGGGGGTGGGGCGGGGTCAAGCCTGGGGCGGCCGGGTGACCCCGGGAGCCCTGTCAGCACAGCCCAGGCCAACCTCCCTGCCCTTGGCAGTCACCCGCCTGGACTCGGGGACTGAAGCCCACGACCCTGGAGAGGGTCTGGCCCCTGCCCACAGGACGCGTCACAGCCCCACGGCCGTGGCCTCTCCCTGGCTCGTCGCAGGCGCCCCGACGCGGAGGAGACCCCCTTCTGACCCCGTTTAGTCCGTCCTGGCAGCTGGAATCCAGCATGACAGGAGGTGCCTGCTGTGACCCAGCCTTGGTTCCGGGGCGGCTCCCTACCAGGTGGGCAGCCCCGCACCTCCCCCCAATGGGGCTGGGGGGGGGGGGGCGGCCGGGGGGGGGCTCATTCTGCCCTTGGGCGGCGCACACGGGCACTCGCGCTGGCCCAGGCCTGAGCTGGCAGGCGGACGCCTCTTCTCGGGCGTCCCCTGCGGTTGCAGAGCTCTGCTCTGCCCTCCCTGGCCTCGCTGCTGACAGGCCGGAATTCGCAAAGCGAGGCCCGCGCTGAAGGCTGCGCGTCGTGTATCTGCACAAATTACATTTCGGCTCTTATTAGTCCCAGATCGCTCTCATTTCCCGCTGAGTGTCTTGTGAGTATCGTTAACATTTCTACAGCTTTTTTTAAAAAATATTTTTTCGCGTGCTCTGAAAATGCATTACCAGAAACGTTATTTAAAAGGGGTGCTCTGCCCGGTGTCCCCTTCCCCGTTTTAATCAGTCCAGCTGCCGCACCTTTTCGTTTTGCCGAGCCGTCTTACAGAGGGTTTTCCGACGCACGGGCGCAGCTGGACGCGGTGAAAGCATCTCTCTCTCTAAGAAAAGACGGTTCAATTAAAATAACGCGAAGCCCAGCGGCTGGTGGAGAAGGCAGGCAAAAATGCCTCCCCAGCACCACCTCCGAGCCCAGGCCCGGGAGGGGAGGGGTGCAGGGACAAAAGCTACCTCTCAGAGCCACCAGGTCCCCGGCCCCGCCAGCTCTGCCAGGAGAAAATGGGGCTCGGCCTCTTTAAGAGCTGCCTCAGGCCTGCCACAGGCTCTGTTGTTATTAATTATTATGATTATGATTAGTTTTCAAGAGCACTAGAAAAGGACAGGCGGGAGAGAGGCGGGCTGAGAGCTGGGGTGGCGGCATCAGGAGGGGGGTGGAAAGAGGTACCCTCGGCAGACAGATGGTGACCTCTGAACCCTGGAGCAGAGGTGGCAGCGGAGGGGTGCAGGCTGGGGGTCCAGCCTCTGTTCTGCTAGAGGGAGAAGGGGTGGGGGTCAGGGGAGGGCACCCAGGAACATACCTTCATAGGACTCCTGGTCCAGACCCGCCTCCCCCTCCCCCTCCCCCTTCTCCCAGACACTTGGTCAAGGCCACATCTCAAGTTCTAGCCAAACTGGGAGGGAAGGAAGAAGGAAAAAGAGAAAAGAAGGAAGGGAGGAGGAAGTCAGTCCTGAGCTCCAGGTCCGCCAACGCTTCTGTGGTGACTCCTGCGAGCTGGCCTGCCCAGGCCCCTGCTCCAGGGAGAAACACAGAGCAAAGCTGGGCCAGGCCGCAGGGCCCACCCCGTCCCCCGGGTCTCCTCTGGCTCAGCGACGGGTCTCCCTGCTCCCCCGGCCAGGAAAGGGAGCATGACGAGCCCCACGGACACCCTCGGGCCCCGGGCCCCAGGCCATCGGCCCCCAAAGGCCTTCGGCAGCAGGGGAACCAGGGCTCAGCCGTGTTTGCGGGCAAAGAGCACGGCTCTGCGGTCTCAGCACAGGCCCTGTGGGACCTGCTGGGGTGGCGGGCAGGGACGGCCTTGCCCGCGGAGCCCGCCCACGCCGGGTCTGCACGCCCACTGCCTTGACTGTTCTGCCCTTTTACAGAGAAAGGGGAGGCTCGGGGGGGCCGGGACCTGAGTGTGAGCCCCCCGGGCAGTTGCTCGTGGCGGAGGCCACGGCAGTGTGGACAGCCTTCACCAAGAATTCCCAGTTGAGAGGAAGGCCCCTCGGAGCACGATGAGGAAAGGGGGGTGCCCAGGTCGCCTCTGCGACCTGCGTGGCCCCAGAAGCCGGGTCGGGCCCCACCCAACCGTAGGGAATCCACCCGTGGGCGGCGGTGGCCCCTGGCTGCCTGCTGCCCCTGGGCAGCCTCAGAGAGGACTCACTGGGCCCGCAGCCTCTCTAGCCCCTAGGGTCAGGCCCCCGGTCAGGGAAGTGGGCCCAGCGCGGCCCGGAGCTGCCGTAGCTCCCGCAGGGACCTGGGGGGGGAGGGGCGAGAAGGAAGCGTCTGTTCCCCAGCGGCGGCCCTGGGGCCCCTGGCTCCGTCCCACTCACTCACCCCAGGTTCTGTTACGACCTGCTTTTCTGATTTGTAGCTGCAGGGAAAAAACTTAAAAACCCAACCCGCTCAAGGCCTGGGAGCGAGGAAGGAGGGCAAGTTACCTGGGTCGGGAGGCCGGGGATGGGGGTGTCCCCGGAGGAGCGGACCGGTGGGGCCACCTCGCGCCTCCCCCCGTGCTGTGGGCGGTCAGTACTAAATAGGACACCGTGACGAAAACGATCAATCATTAGGCAGGCGTACTGCTGTTCCAAGGGCCTGGCCTGAATGGGGGGAAGGGGTGTTTCCAAGGACTCCCCAAGACAAGACAGCCCAGGGCCCCCAGGCCTCTGGGACAGGTAGGGTCCTTGGGCCAGGCACCAGGAGAGGTCAGCTTGGGGCAGCGGGGGCCCATCCCGGGCACAAGGAATCCCAGAGAACAAGGCAGCCCCCACCCAAAGTACGGCCCCTCAAGACCACTCCCTATAGGCAAGAACCACCCTCGTTCACGGGCACCCACGGGAGAGCCCCACGGGGGTCCAGCACACCGCGCTCTGCAGGGCTGGAGGTCCTGAACATTCAGACAGGTTATGGGGGGAGAGGGGGAGAAGCAGGAAGACAGACGGGCTCCTTAGCTGAGGCTAGGGACCCCGGGGCACGGGGCAGGGGGCAGAGGCTTCTGGCCTCTCCAGGGGTCTGGAAAGCCCACCAACGCTGCCTCTTCCAAGGACCCAGCGGCGGAGACAGCCAAGACCTACCAAGCTCCCAGAACGAGGAGAGCCTCCCCTCAGGGTCAACCCACCAGGAGGATGCGCTGCCCCGCCCAGGGCCCCACCGGGGCACGGCCTGCGGAGCTCTTGGCCTGGCCGCCTCACCCCCGCCCCACGGTGCAGTTTCTGGGATGGGAGGCTCAGCTGAGCCGGAGGGGCGCACGGTCCAGGGCAGATGGCTGGCTGGCCCCCTCCCCGCCGTGAGGTGTGGGGCAGCAAGGATTCGGCGCAGTCGAGCTGTTGGCGCTCACGAGCCCTCCGGGGAGGCTGGCAGGCGGGGGGCCCACCCGGCTATCGGCTCTGCACCCGTCAGTGTCTCGTGGACAGTGGTTGCTTTTACGTCGTCATTTTATCCACCACTCCTCAACTCTGTCAAGTGAGGAAAAGAAAATGGGGGTGGTGCTGGATGCAGACAGCTAAGAGGGCTGGGGTCAGTGGCCCACACCACAGTTTCAAGGTGAAGGAGCTGGTCCAGAGGCTGCCATGGGGGGGCTGCCCGGCTGCTCCGTGCCCCACTGGTCTCGCAGGTGACGACACACTGCAGATGACAGAGGATCTGTTTGCTGGCTTTCAGGGGAGGCAAAGAAGGCAGGCAGAGAGCCTAACCCCTCACCCCAGTCTTGTCCTTGACGCCCCACGTGCCCCACCCACCGTGACTCCCCAGGGAAGAGGATGTACCAGGGTGCCAAGCTGGTGGTCGGTGTGGCACCTCCCTGAGCCTCAGGGCCTTTACACTGCCTTCTCCTCTGCTGGGAATACCATTCTCAGGTATCACACGGCTCCTCTGGCTCCCTGGACTCCAAGCCTTCGCTCACGTCATCTTCTCAGGCGGCCGGCCCTAAGCACTGTCTGAAACTCACACTCCGCCGGCCCCGCGCCCCCGCCCCGGCTTCCCCACCTCTCCAAGGTAACAAGTCACATGGCTGCCTGGCTGGCTTTATCACTGCCTCTCCTCCTTACAAACAGTTCCGCAAGAGCAGGGATTTTGCCTGTTTTGTTCGCAGCCATATATCCCCAAGTCCCTGAACAATAACTGTTTGTTGAATGTATATTGTTTAAAATGTAACATGGGGGACTTCCCCGGTGGCGCAGTGGTTGAGAATCCGCCTGCCAATGCAGGGGACACGGGTTCGATCCCCGGTCCGGGAAGATCCCACATGCCGCCGGGCAGCTAAGCCCGTGCGCCACAACTACTGAACCTGCGCTCTAGAGCCCGTGAGCCACAAGTACTGAAGCCCGCGCGCCTAGAGCCCCTGCTCTGCGACAAGAGAAGCCGCCGCAGTGAGAAGCCTGTGCGCCACAACCAGAGGAAGGCCGCGCACGGCAGCGAAGACCCAATGCAGCCAAAAATAAATAAATGAAAATGTCACATGGGACTTCCGTGGTGGTCTAGTGATTAAGGCTCCACACCTCCACTGCAGCAGGCACAGGTTCGATCTGTGGTCGGGGAACTAAGATCCTCCGTGCTGCGGGGTGCAGCCAATAAATAAGTAAATAAAATCCAAAGTCTAATTGTTGAAAAATAAAGAAATAAAATGTCACATTATAAAAATATCCAGAACAAGGTCGAGTGGAGGTACAGAGCACACCTGGGTGCAGATGAGGGGCTGGTGGCTACAGCTCCTCCTCATTCACTGACAGAGAAGACCTCCCTCGGGCCTGGCAGGCAGCGCGCCCGTGAAGGGTGAGGAAGGAGGTAAACTGCTCCAGCTGATCTGCTGCCAGTGGGAAGGAGGGCCCAGGGTGCCAGAGCCTCGGAGCGCTTCACAGAAAGAGGAATCTCCCATTTTAAAAAATGGTATCTGGGCAGAAGAGCTAAACAGACGTCTCTCCAAAGAAGACATACAGATCGATGGCCAACAGGCACATGGAAAGCTGCTCAGCCTCACTAGTTACTAGAGAAACGCAAATCAAAACGACAACGAGGTACCACCTCACACCAGTCAGGAAGGCCACCATTCAAAAGTCTACAAATAACAAACGCTGGAGAGGATGTGGAGAAAAGGGAGCCCTCCTGCACTGTTGGCGGGCATGTAAGCTGGTGCGGCCACTGTGGAGAGCAGTACGGAGGTTCCTCAGAAAACTAAAAACAGAGCTACCGTATGACCCAGCAAGCCCACTCCTGGGCATAGATCCGGACAAAACTATAATGTTCACAGCAGCACTATTTGCAATAGCCAAGACATGGAAACAACGTAAATGTCCATTGACAGACGAATGGATAAAGAAGATGCGGTACATCTATGCAATGGAATACTACTCAGCCATAAAAAAGAACGAAATCATGCCATTTGCAGCTACATGGATGCAACGAGAGATTATCCTACTGAGCAAGAAAGAGAAAGACAAACACCATATGATATCACTTATATGTGGAATCTACAGTATGACACAAATGAACATGTCCACAAAACAGAAACAGACTCACAGACGTAGAGAACGGACTTGTGGTGGCCAAGGGGTAAGTGTGGGCGGGGGGGGGGATGGACTGGGAGTTTGGGGTCAGCAGATGCAAACTAGTACACATAGGATGGATAAACAACAAGGTCCTACTGTATGGCCCAGAGAACTATATTCAATACTTGATAAGCCATAAAGGAAAATATGAAAAAAAATATATAGGTATAACCGAATCACTTTGCTGTACGACAGAAATTAATACAACACTGTAAATCAACTAGAGACTTCAATAAAATTTTTTTTAAAATGTTATCAACCAAGTAAAAACCTTAACACCCCGGAGATCAAGAGAACTGGTCTGCAGGCTGTATTTGCTCACGAGCTCCTGGTGTCAAATGCAGATGGCACTTGGCCTGAGTGAGGCAGGGCCTTGTTGGGCACCTGGGGGATGCCTGGTGCGAAGGAGTGACAGCAGGACACCCCCCTCCCCCCGCCACGAACTCTCCATGGCCTCTGGAAGAAGCCCTGAGGCCAGCACGAACCAGTTAAGCTCTGGATGGAACCAGAGGGGAGGCACCGGGGGCCTGCGGGAGGGCGGCACTGGGCAGCGGCGGTCCCACGGGGCCAGAGTGATGGGGGCTGCAAAGGCTGGGCGGCGGAAGGCCCGAGGCCCACGGACGCGCTCGAAGCCTCGCGAGCTCCGCCCCACCTTCCACACTGCTGGGTCCCGGGTGGCCCTCATCGGTGGTAATTACATAATGAATGGCCTAATGAGCCCGTCCACCTGCGCCATCCCTTACGGGAAGGCAGCCTGATGAGGGCAGGGGCTTCATCTGTTGGGTCCTAGGCTCTAAGCCTAGAAACTTCCCCAAGTAGCTGCCTATTAAATGCTGCCTGGATGGGTGGCTGCGTGAACAGACGGGTGAGGGTGCGTTACCTGACCCTCGCCACAGCCCTGACGGCTGATGACAGGCCTGGAGGCCAGGACACACGCAACAGCCAACCAGGAAGGGAAGAGGGAGCTCGTGCTCTGCCCTCCGCAGCCCCCTGGGTCACAGCCCTGTGTGCCCGAGCCCACTCGCTTGTCAAGCCCATCTCCACCTCGCCTACGCTCTGCACAGGGGCCAAGCTGGGCGCTGAGGATACACGGGAAAATGCAATGGCTCCTGCCCTCCTGAGGCAGACAGACACAGATGAGGCTCTGGGGGCGGGGAAAGGAGGTGGTCAGGCCAGGCTGGAAGGAGGGGGCCGCCCCATGGGAGGAGCGGCCCGAGTGAGGTGGGGGGGGGCTGAGCAGGTGGGGTGGCTGCAGTTACCGCCCCTCCCCCACCTCAGGTGGCCTGGCTCCTGCAGCCAATGGTCAAACGCCCGCTGTCCTCATGGCACCAATCCCTGGCAATCCTGCAAAGTCACCCCCATGTCAGCTGCCTGCATCACTGCTCCCGGGGAAGGACCACTCCCCCCCACTCTGGAAGGCCCACTGGTCTGTGGCCAGAGCTGGAGTGGGGTCTCCGACTTGCTTCTGACAGGGGTGCCTGCATCCCCCTCTATCGCCCGGCCAACAGGGCCAGCTGCTAAGAGCAGTGAGCCACCAGAAGCCACTTTCCGCAGAGCATATTGGAGGTCAAACCTCCCCCCTCGTTTTGCAGAGGGTTACTGGAAGCCCAGAGAGGGGCAGTGACTTGTCCAGAAGGCCCAGCAGGGCTGAGATCCCTCTATAGCTCTATGCCCCAGAATGGCCCCTCTGTCCACCAGAAAATGAACTCTGAGCTGGAGGCCAAAAGTGGGGGCCCAGATCCTCCTCCTGGACACCCCGTTTCCCAGGGGTCAGGGAACACCCCCCCCCTTCCTCAGCCCGGGCGGGAACCTCCCCTCCCTTCCCTGCCTCTGACTCCCCCTCCCTCTCTGCAGCATGCTGACAACCCCTCCCAGCCCCCCTCCACCTGGGGGAGCTGGGGAATCGGCGCCCCCTCCCACCCCCCAGCCCCCCAGCCCCCAGGGGAGGAAGCGGCCTGTCAGGCCGCCACGGCGTGTCAAATCCTCTTGCTGCCTAATTGTGAGACGGCGGCGTTTAAAGAAACGCTTTTCTGGCCGCCTGCCACACCGCAAACTGCTTGGTATAATTTTATTATTAAGGAGAGAGAAAAAGAGGGAGGGGGTCATGAGAGAGAGAGAGAGAGGGGAAGGGAGCGAGAGAAGGAAATTGCCTAGCCCGAGTCAGCTGGTGGAGTCTTCTCAACGTGAAAGCGGGCCGGCTTTCCAGTTGGCAAGCTGACTCCGTTAATTGCGCATTCAGCCTCTACTTAGAGTAATTGAAACGAAGCGGGGCCCGGGTCTGACAGTTAGGGTCCGCGCCTCGGCCCTTAAGCCTTCCGCCCCCGCCCTCGCGGCTCCCGCGCACCCCGGGAGCGCGGGCGGCCGGCGTGTGCCCCAGCGCCGGCAGGGTTAACGCGGCCCGGGCGCCGGCGAGCGGGGGATGGGGACGAGGACGGGGAGCCGCGCGGGGTGTGCGGGGGCGTCTGCGGCCTCGCCGCCCCCCCTGCAACAGATGTTTCAGGCGTGTAAGACAAAGGCAGAGCGCCTGCCGCTGCCGGGAGAAAATCCGCAGGACTCCCTCAGGGGCAGGTAAAATTTCACCTTCTATTTGTGTTCCGCCCGCCCGCCCCCGCCCGGTTTCCCGGCCTCTGCGCCAATCCGGAAAGCGCCACCAAAGACGCCGCGCCGCCGCCTCCGCCGCCCAGCCCGCTGACCCCAGCAAGGTCGCGGCGACCTCGGGCTCCGCCAGGCGCGCGCGGCGGGCCCCTCCTGGGGCGCCCCCGGCCGCGGTCTCGCGACCGGAGGCGCCGGGAGCAAGGAGGGGGCGCTCTACTCGCCACGAGGCGGAGGCGAGGTGGCCGCCGCGCGCCCCCCTCCTGCCCGCGCCGGGACCCCGGGGGCTGCGCCCCTCCAGGCCCCATCATTCATCTCCCCGGTTCCCCCTGTAGCCAGCCGCCCTCGGAAGTCAGCCGAGTGAAGCAGCTGTTCCCTGCACACTCCACTTGACCAAAGATGATGATAAATGAGGCCCGGGCCGCGGCGGGGACGCGGCGGCCGCCGCGAGGGGCGCGCAGGGCGGGGCGCACGGCCCGCACCCCCTCCCCGCGCTCCGGGAAGGGCGAGGACGCGAAGGACAGACGGTGACGTGCAAAATCAAAGGCCCGCACTCCCCGCCCGGCGCCCCGCGCTGCCCCGGCGCCGGCGGAGAGAAGCCGGGCGGAGAGGTGCGCCCCGAGCACCGCGGCCCAGGCGGAGACGCCCTCCTCACGGCGGCGCCGCCGCCCGGCCACCCCTCCGCGCCCCGGCCCCCGGGGCCTCGGTCCCCACCGCGCCCTCGCCCCCACCCCCACCCCCGAGCCTCAAACCTATTAACGCTCGTAAATAAGGAATAATGGAGCGAAGCTCCCTTCGGCCGCGCGAGGCTGCGGGCGGGGCCGCCGCCGCCAGCTGCGCCCGGTCCCGGGGAGGGGGCGCCCCGCCGGGCGCGGGGGCTCGGGCGCGCGGCCCCGCACACGTGCTGCCGCGGCGCGCAGGCGGGCACCCCGCCCGCCGAGGAGGGGGAATCCCGCTCTGCCCTCCCCAACGCCACCTCCCCTGGAGTCCTCTGGCACCGAACGAGGCGAGAGAGCGCGCGCGAGCTTCCCAGCCGGAGAGGGTTATTTTTAACCTGCTCCCCTTTCCATCCCAGCCTCTCGGGTTTGCGCGCCCGCCTCCCCCCACCCCGCCCCCCCAGCAGCCGAGGACGCGGGCTCCTCACCTCGCTCAGCGGCTCCGGACTCCGAGCGCCTCCCCCGGCCCGCGGCCCCCGCCCCTGCGCGGGCATCGCGCGGCGGAATCTCAGCCTGGAAAGGACCGATTAGCAGCCGCGTGCTTTTCTGCTAAATATTGGAACCGGCTGGGCTGGGGGCGGGGAGGCCGGCGCGCTCGTCCCCTCGCCTCCCTCCGCGCTCGCCTGGGCGGCGAGGCGGCTCGGCTCTCCCTCCGCAGATGCGGGGCGGCCGGCCCGGGGCGCCTAGCCCTCTCTGGATTTCGCCCTACTCCACGCCCACCCTTCCTCAGCCATCGAGGAAGCTGGCGCTTCTAACCCGCGGACCCTCTGGCAGCGGCGGCGCCAAGCGGTGCGCCGCCTGCCCCATCTCCAGCCCCCTCCCTAAGCCGCTCCAAACACGCAAACCGTTGACACAGCCGCGGCATTGCACACCCTCACCTTCAAGGCAGACCCGCCGGGCCGGGCCAGGGCGCACCGGGGTCTCCTCCCCGGGCTTGCCCTCCCTCAGGCCCACCCTCGCCCCTCCCTCCCGGCCCCTTCCCCAGGAGGCCCAGCAGCTCAGACCCCGACCCCTAACTCAGAGGCCTGAGGCACAGGAAGTTCACGTCCCACTCCCATTACCCTGCTCTCCGAAAGGCCACCCATCCAAACCCCAGCCTGTCCTTAACCCCAAAGGAGCTGCCTGAACCCAGGAACCCCTGAGGGCTTCCACTGGATCAGTCACTTGACATTTCGCAGACTCTGCTCAGGCCCGATCCTGGAGACCCCCAGGCACAGACCGCCCCCGACCACCGAGAAAACCGCTGCAGAACAGGGTGGGGGGGACTGGAGGGCAGGGGCTGGGAAGAGAGGGAAAGGGCCTTCCCGCCGGGAGCTGCCTGGCCCAGTGGCAGCAAAGAAAAGGGCCTATTTGGGAACGGGGGCCACATTTCTCCCCAGATTAGCTGAAGGGTGGGGGAGCCCGGGACCCCCACATCCCAAGGAAGCAGCCAGTGGCCAGGGCTGCTGCAGAGAGGGAAGCCTGGCCAGCCAGGGTGGAGGCAGGGGGATGTGTGTGGAATCCAGATGTGAGGACAGCTGGGCTGGTGACACCCTTGGGCCAGCTGGGAGGCCCAGCCTGGCCTGCAGGGGAGGCAGTCTGCGGGTAGAGCGGGGCCCCCTGAGCACACGCAGGGCCTGGCAGGGCAGAGGGGGTTCTCCAGGGGCTTCTCCCCTCAACCAGCCTGGACACAGGGCCCGGGGCCTCCCTCCGATCTTCAGAGTTCTCGGTAACCCTCGGACGGTGGAAGTGGGTGTGACGGCGGCTGCGTGGCACGGCGTGCCTGGCCCCCCTCCTGTGGCCTTCGTAGACTGTAGTTCTGACCCTCAAACTGCCCTTCTAGGAGGCAACGCGACCTCTCATCTCACAGGTGTGGAGACTGAGCCTCAGAGCGGGACAGGGGCCGTGGCCGGGGGGGCCTCCCCATTCCAGGGCACAAGGATGCCAGTGAGGCCCGGCTCACTGCTTCGGAAATTTCAGAAAACTGGTTTTCTTGGGAGAGAAAAGGGGCAGCGGGCTTGGTGTGGTGAAGCACCGTAGAGAAGTCACAGTGCCTTCTCCCCACCCACGTCCCCTCCCTTCCCCCGCAGAACCAGCCACCAAGGCACCAGGCCCCCACTGATGGTCTCAGGCAGGGCCTCATCTGCAGCCCAAATATAAAGGTCACAAGGCCACGTACCACCGCTCTTTACACGTGTGTAGCTGTGGTCACGACAAGCGCACTACAACTCACGCAGGGTCCGGCAGCTCTGCGTTGCCCAAACAACGGACAGCCCGTTTGGCTAAGAAAGGGGGTCTCCATCTCAAGACTGGCTTCTGGGTGGGGGGACCCCTGCCAGATGAACAGCTGGGGCCACCTTGTGCTCTGGACTTCCCCGCCGCCCCCTCTGCTGGGAAGGGAGCTTCCGTTTCCGGGCGTGGCTTGGATGGATGGCCCGCTGCACACACCCCTCCTCCCAGGGTCGGGGTGGATCCCGGGCAGCGCCCCCAGGCACGTCGCCTGGTGACCAGAAGCACCGGCCTTTGGGGAAAGCACACCACCAGCTCTGATCTGGAGGCGGCCTGGGACGGCTCTTCTCCAGATGCAAAATATCTGCCTTTGGTTTTCGGCTGCCGCCTCGTCCTGGCCGACTTTCCTCCACACGGCCCTGAAACGTGGAGGTGCTGGAGGGTAAAAATGAGAGGAGGGCAGCTATCTGAGTCCAGCATCCAGCCATTCTGAACAGCACTGTTCTTCTCCCAGGGTGAACAGAACCCTTTCTGCCCAGCCCATCTTCTGTGCGCCGGTTTTTCTGTGCTCGCAGCTAAAGGCTAGTTTCCCTTTTCCCAGGAGGCCCAGCCCGTCAGGCCTCACCTCCAACTAAACCAGACCCTTCCAGACCTCCCTCCCCACCCCAGCTTCCGGGTCACTCAGCATCTGGGGGAAAGCGCCTCTCCCGGCTGTACACAGCTAACTCAGCCCGACACAGAGAGCCTTGTTCTGGAAAGCTGCAGGAGACTCCCTCCCGGCTGGCTCTGCGGCAAGAGCGGTAGTCTTCTCCCGAGACCGGAGCTCCGGAGAGATGCCACGTTCACGCTGGCCAGGCCAGCCAATTGCGATGGCTCGCAGGTGGCTGGCTGTGTGGCCTTGGGGCACCCGGAGTTACCACCTGCCCCCACTCCGTCCCCACCCTGACTCTAAATCCCTAGGCCCTGATGCCACAGACCTCTGCACACTGTCTGCTGCGTGGCTTTGGGCAGCTCACTCGGCCTCTCTGAGCCTCACACCGCTCAGCTGGAGCCTGCTCTGACCCCCCACTGACGGCGGGGGGGCCCGCGGGGCTGGCGGAGCCGCGGTGCTCGGGGCCCCGTGGGGGTTTCACGAGGGGCAGCAGCTTCCAGCGCCGTCCACGGGGGCGAGGGCCGGACCTTGCTCTACCTCTACCTCCCAGGGAGCGAAGTGGGGGGACAGCGCGGGTCCTCGGGAAGGGCCCGGGGAGGGCCTCCGGGACTGAGGGTTAAGGTCTGCCCACGGACTGGGTCCTGACCCCCACGGTGGGCAGGCCGGCTGTTTCCTGGCTGGAGTCCCCACGCGTGTCCTACGCTGCAGGGCATGTCTTAGTAAGATGGCGTCTGCCGAGCTGGGTCGAGGGTGATTCTAACAAGCTCCCGGGCGAGTCTGTCTCTGCCAGCCTGGGAGTCCGGGAGGCCGGTCTCGGCGAGGGGCTCCGGGTCCTGTCGTGCCCGATGAGGGCCATTCAGGACCAGGGACCAGGCTGTGTTGTGGCTCGGCGTTGCTGAGCCCTCTGTCTCGGAGCCGGGGTCCCGCAGTGGCCTGCACAAGCCTGGGACTCTGAGTTCGGCCCTGTCTCCTGGCCGCGACGCCGCGATGAAAGGGCAGCTCACGCTGCTGAAGCCACCGTCGCTTCAAGTCCAGGCCTCCAGGACCTCAGTGTCCCGGTCGGGACAGCGGGAAGCTGCTGGGCTGAACTGACCCCACCCTTTCCCCTGATGGTTCCCGAACACTCTCCCCCTTCCCTGACCCCTTCCGAGAGGCCAAGGTGGCTGGACCCCAGCACAGACCCCAGGGGCTGCAGTCCTGGGAGTCCAGGGCTCAGCCACGCTGTTCTCAGCCGCCCCCCCGCGTGCCCCGTGCGCCCGGCGCCGACCTAATAAGCACCCCCACCAACAAACTTCATCCCACGCCAGTCCCGCGGGCTGGGCCGCACGATCGCCCTTGTTTCACGGATGACGGCCCTGAGCCCAGAGACCATACCCCGGAGGAGGGAACAGGCCTGCAGGGGCTGGACTCTGGCTCTCCCCGGCCTGGCCCCGCCCCAGACGTGCCAGACCTTGGAGGATTTCTTCCGGGGAAACCACCTGTTTGGGCCCCACCAGCACAGGTATGGATGCAGTGTGTGCATCTCCCCCGGCCAGCAGCTGCCCCTGGTCTGGTCAGGGATGCGTGGGTAAGCTGCTACGGTCTCTTAGAGAGCTTTCTGGCAGACCCAGCAGTCCTGCTTACAGCCAGGCCCAGAGTCCTCTGCACAGGTTAACTGTTTGTAAAAGCCGAAGACCGGAGATCCCCTAAATGTCCCTGTGAAGGGACTGAGGGAAACACACGTGGGGAATTCCATGCAGTGGACACGAGGGAGGAAGGGCTTCGTGTGTGAACAGGGTGCCGCCTTCAAGTCGGGCAAGCACAGCGCAGCGTAGAAAGTGTGCAGAGACGCCCCGTTTGTACAAAAGAGGAGAGTGGATTCGAGTTTTCTTTTTTTACCGTTAGCATGTGACACCTACTTAAGAATTTAAAACTTGGGACTTCCCTCGTGGTCCAGTGGTTAAGAATACGCCTTCCAATGCAGGGGGACACGGGTTACAGCCCTGGTCGGGGAACTAAGATCCCACATGCCACGGGGCAACTAAGACCACGCGCCACAACAAAAGATCCCGCGTGCCACAACTAAGACCCGAAGCAGTCAAAAAAAAAAAGAATTAAAAACTTATGCTATGGATACATATCTGCTCTCCGGGCTGGCTCTGCAGGACGGCTGGAGAGCGCGCCTGGTGTCGGGCTCCCATCTGGCACGGCCACTTTCCAGCTGCTGGGCTGCAGAAGCCCAGGGGCCATCAGCAGGAGGGGAGGAACCCAGCTGCCGGGTCCTGCAGTGGACGGCACAGGGGTCATCCCCTCATCCTACAGGTGAGAAAACCGAGGCCCCACCTGAACCCCCGTAGAGGTCACATCCTCCCGCTTCCTGGTGCACGGCCTTGGGGACACACAAGCCAGGATTGGGTCAAGCCCTGAGCAGTGGAGGCAGCTGCTGCCACCAGGGCCCTTGATAAACGGGGCCTGGAGCTCACGGGGGCTGCTCCTGGTCCGTGGGCCACCGAACTTCCCACTCCATTTCCACCAGCACTGTGTTTCCCTTTGATCGTCAAAACACTTAGAGGCAAAGGCCACCCTGGGCTCCGGGGGCCCTGGGACTGCGGGCTGTGAGGGCGCGGCTCGTGGGGACCCAGTCCAGGAACGCTGCGCCAATTCCCGGCTGGGCCACCCGTGCGCCATGGGGCTGGGCCTCCGTTTCCCCGGCTGTGAGGAGGAACGGGGGTCCGTCCCTCAGAGGGCGATGTGTCAAGGGACAGGGCCTGGCAGAGCAGGGCCCAACAAGCAAGCTGATACTTCTAAAAGGTAAACATTTCTATAATTTCATGTAACAGAGGGAAAGTTCAGGAAAATCCCTGACTGGTCCCAGTGCTGGCCACGGAGCTGGGGCCAAGAAGGTGGGAGCTCCTCGGGGTGACAAGAGCAGCGGGTGCCTGCCATGCTGGCACAGGCCCGGCGGGCAGTGGCCAGCCGGAGCAGGGCCCAGCCGTCTGGGTTCCCGAGCTGGCACGGGGGGTGGAACAGACTTGGCCGGCTGGCTGGAGGCCCCTGCAGCCCCAGGCCCACGGAAAGAGGTCTCAGAAAGGCCCCCGTGTCCACCCTTCTCTAAGCTGCTCTTTCCAGACCGGAGCCTCCCGTGTCTTTGGAAAGAGCATCGAGTACCCGAGGTTGCCGCTGACTCACTGCGTGACCTCGGGTGAGTCACCCCACCTCTCTGGGCTTCCATTTCCTCACCCGTTAAGACGGGGCAAGTGCTAAGTACCCACCTCACGGGGTTGAGCAAAGACCCAATGAGAAAACGGACATAAAAGTGCTCTGTCATCGTCACCCTCGTAGCTAATTCTAACACGATGCTTACGTGTGCAGAGCCCTGTTCTAAGAAGCAGTCAACGTATTTTTAACTCCTCTTACAGAGGAGGCAACAGAGGCACAGAGAGGTTAGGGCACTCGTCCAGAGTCGCACAGCTTGTGAGGAGCGGAAGTTCCGGGAGGCCTGATATTATTATTATAACTCATGGCTGTGGGTCAGGCCGAGGACGGGCAAGCTTCAGGCTCAGTTCCCGAGGCAGCGCTGGCCAGCCCACAGGGGTCACGTGCGGGGCACAAGGGCCCTACGTCACACCCGGGCGGGAGCAGCGGCTCAGAGGGGGCTTCCCGGAGGCTCGCCCTCACCGGGTCCGAGTGGCGTGAGACCTTGCGGGCCGTGGTGGGGTCTGGAAGTGCCAGGCACAGGCGCCCGCAGAGCTCAGCAGCCAGTTCCAAACGCTGGTGGGGAGAACGGCTGACAGCCTCGGGGTTCCCCAGAGCCCCCAAGGCGACGCGGCCCTCTGGAGCCGGAGGGGCTGCCGCGCCCACCCCTCCAGCGCGCGTCCACCAGCTCCAGTCTGGCTCACGGCGGCCAGCGGGTCAGCGCCCTTCAGCAGCAGATCGCACGTCTGAGGCCCAGCGAGCGCAGGGGCTCAGAGCCCCCCCCCCCCCCGCAGGCCTGCACCAGCCTCTTCTCCCTCCCTGTCCCACTGCCGAGGCCGTGTGACTCTGAGGCCTGGGGCTCAGCGGCCTCCCTCTGGCCGAGGTCTCCCTGGCGCTGCCGGCCGGGTGTGGGAGGCACGCAGCTCCCAGCACATGAGCAAGGGCCACGGGTACCCGGAAGGGCGTGAGAGTCCCGTGGGAAAGGGGTGGTTCCAGCAGCAGCCCCTCCAGGCTGGCTTGGCTGGTGGGTAAGCTCCAGGCGGCTCCCTGGGCACCTGCCCCTCGCAGAGACAAAGGCTGCGGGGCAGAGGCCAGGACACGAGCAAACGTGAGCGGGAACCCCAGGCAGCCCATCCTGGCCTCCCTTCTGCTGCGGCTCGATCTTTATTCTTCTCCCCTCCTTTTCAGGCAGACCTGACCCTCGAGAACTGGATGGGCCCGCGGGTCCACACAACATCCCACAGACCCCAGAGCTCCCCTGCCACTTCCCCTTTACCCACAGCGCCAGCGCCGGAAAGACTGTCTCCCAAGTAAACTGCATTTAGAGATCATCCTGTGTTCTCTCTCGTGGGTGCAAAAGGACAGCAAATTAGGCCTTTGATGGACGTGAGCAAGCCGGGGTCGAGGGCTTTGTGCCTGTTGAATGAATGAGTGAGTGAATGGACGGATGGATGGGTAGGTGGATAGACGGGTGGATGGGTGGAATTTCAGCCCCAAGCAAAGCCATTGCTCCTTTTTTTTTAGCCTGAGCAAAGTAAGATTTCCTCAAGGCTTTTAAGAACATGCAGGCAGGACTTCCCTGGTGGCGCAGCGGTTAAGAATCTGCCTGCCAACGTAGGGGACGTGGGTTTGAGGCCCGGTCCGGGAAGATCCCACCTGCCGCGGAGCAACTAAGCCCGTGCGCCACAACTACTGAGCCTACGCTCTAGAGCCCGCGAGCCACAACTACCGAAGCCCGCGGGCCTAGAACCCGTGCCCCGCAACAAGAGAAGCCACCGCAACGAGAGGCGCACGCACCACAACGAAGAGTGGCCCCTGCTCGCCGCAACTAGAGAAACACCCCACGCGCAGCAACGAAGACCCAACGCAGCAAACAATAAACAAAATTAGAAAACAAACAAACACGGCAGGCCATTCCCAAGGTCCCTCTGCAACCACGCAACCACACGTCATGACGCCTGGGCTGGGAAATGGAGGGGTACAGGGAGAGGCCCTGGATCCTGGGCCCCTGAGATGACACAGCTGTGCTCACCCAGAAGCCCCCTTTCCTGGGCCCTGTCCCAGAGGGCCCTGGGAGTCCCCCTGACCTGTAAGCATCCACAGGGCCAGGGTCCCTGGGAGCCTCTAGCTGGGGCCAGAAGGACACCTGAGGGAGGGGTGCGTGCCGGCTGAACCCGCCCGGCAGCTTTGCAGAGCCGGAGAGAGCAGGACGTTTGTCATCTGTGGGGACAGTGAGGATGGTTTAAGGTGAAATTTAAGCCCATTAGAGACTGGCTCATGACATCAGCAGCAACGGTGAACATGAAGATGGCGGGTGTGTGAGCGCCACCGGTTGTGGGGCTGGCGCCGCCTCCGTGCTCAGGCCGGGCCCCCTCCCCGCAGCCCCCCGCGGCCCCCGCCCCACTGGCAGGCCCTACCCCTGCCCCCCGGCCACGTGGGCCGGCCCCCAGGGTCAGCATGTGGCTGGGGCCTTAGCCGGGGCGTGAGAAAAGATCCGGCCGAGCGTGGAGGCAGCAGCTCCTTAATCTCCCTCCTTTGATAACTTCCGTCTATTCTGTGCACACGCGAGAATCCAGCCCCGCCGGCATCTCCTCCCCGCGCTGAGCGGTCTCCCTGCAGCTAATGCCTGACAGCTCTGTTTATGTCTCCCCATAATTCTCCAGTTTTATGGGGTTTTTCTCGGGGCCATTAAGCTCCCAGCCACAAGCTCCTTCCCCTGCCCCCGCCTGCCTTTGTCCTTGAGGCCTGGCAGCCCCGCAGCCCTTTGGGAGAAGGGCTGTCTGTCCTCCCCCGGCAGGTGGACAAGGAGCTCGGCCGAGCCCTTGCTCCGGACGCCGCCTCCCCCCCACGAATCCAGCTCCCTCGGCACAGGTCTCGTCCTGCCTGTCCCCAGGGAGATGGGACCCTCCAGGGTCCTGCAGTGCCCGGTGAAGCCCGCCCTCCCTTGGGCCCAGCCTTTGCTTCTCTTCCCCGGTGAACTTTGCTCCTCCCACAGGCTCGGCTGTTCCTGAGAACAAAGCTCGCCCCCGCCCTGACCTCCCTCTGCTCCAGCACACGCACACGCACGGCCCCCCGAGGCCCCCCCGCACCACTCCACAGAGCTTGTCCTCTGCGCCAGGCGCCCCACGGGCTGTCTCTGAGGAGGCCCCCAAGTCCTCAGGGCCCCCCCCTTCCCTTCCTCACAACCACAGCCCAGATCTAGCCTCCCGCCGCCTCCAAGCTGGGTTTCCCGCTCTCGGCCTCTGTCCCACGTGGCCTCTCACAAGCTCGGCTCAGGGCGCTCTCCCTCGCTGTAAAGGCCTCAATGGCTCCCCGTTACCTTCACCTACCCGAGTCCCCTCCTCAGCCTGCTGCTCAGCGCTCCGCAGCCCCCGCGTCTTGTCTTGGGGAGAGCCAGCTCCCCATGCCCTGCCTCCTCCCGCTGAGATCAGACCTCGGGTGTCCCCCAACACCAGGCCTGCTCACACCTCCCGGGGCGCCCGTGCCCACCTCTGTGGCTCAAACGCAAGGCACAGGACTCCCTCAGCGGGAAGCAGCCCTTCCCTCGACTCTGGGTGCCACGGTCCCCTCCCATGGCTCCTACAGCTCGTGGAGTCCCCGGTCGCCCCAGCCTGGACCCCTGGCTTCCTGGGTGCCCGGGGCAGAGAGGTGCCCCTTGGAGTCCGTTTCCCCACAACAGCACGGGGCAGTGTCCCCCCGGGGCCCACACTAGGCCAGAGTCACCGTACAGAGGCCAACCTGGGATGTTGGAAGGCAGAGCCTCCCCCGAACCCCCTTTCCTTCTGGGCACACGGCCCTCCGGGCGTGAGGCAGTGGAAGGAGAGACTAGCCTCCCATACCCCCCGCCCCCCACCGTGCCCTGCTCCTCCGGGGAGACCTGCGCCGGCCCAGGCAGGCATTTCTTCTCGGCCCTTTAATTTCCGCTGTTCCTTTCCGCGGAGCTGCTTCACGTGCGGGTGGCCAAACCTGCGCCCCGGCACTGTCACCGGCCTCTGGATGCCAGGTGGCCTGGGCCCCGCCCCTCCCCCATGGTGGGTGCCAGGGGATGCACGGGTCTTCCCTTCGTCCGGAGGGGTGGGGGAGGGGACCACGGGGCGAGGGTGCCAGCGCTGCACCCCGTCCTCCTCTTCAGAGGCGCTCGGCTCAGCTTCAGTCGATTCCGACCTCGTCGTCCACCGCCTCCCAGGGTGTCCGGCCACAGCTCGGCAGGCCCCCCTGCCCGGGCCCGCCCGCCTCCCACCCAGACCTCCCGCCCTTGGCAGGTTCCACGGCCCCGCGGGCAGCCCCCGGCCTGAGCCTCCGCGAGACCCGGGCAGGGGGCGTCCTGGCCCGCCCCCGCCTGACACACAGCCCTGGAGCGCTGCGCGGGGTGCCGGCCAGGCCATCCTACGCCCCGTTTCCAGCAACCCTACCGTTCAGAGCAGCACAAGCTTTGTAATCTGAGGGGCCCAACGCAGAATGAAAATGGGGAACCCTGCTCAAAAGGCCTTCATCTCCAGATGGCAACGGAGCAGCACGAGACCAAGCACGGGACATTCTGAGCGCAGACCCCGCCTGGCTGCGAGGCCGCAGGGCCACGAAGCCGGCGCAGCCCGGAGCAGGTCAGCGGGCCAGCCGCCACACCCCGCAGCCAGCGGCAGGAGGAAGAGGGTCTGATCCGCGGGTCACACCCGTCAGGACAGTTCCTATCGACTGGGCACTTGCTTTGTGCTAAGAGCTCTGTACACATTAAGTCAAAACACCATCACGGACTCTACAGCTTACGGGGTGGGGGGCGGGGGGCTCAGAGGCAGTGCGATTTGCCCAGGGTCCCTTGCTGGAGACAGGCTGAGCCCAGACTCCAGGGGGTCGGGGGTCAGGGCTCCTGACTGAACCCCACGCCGCTGAAACACCGAGACCCCTGATGTCGGCTCTGAATGGAGCCTTGAGAACCCACCCTAAAGTCTCCCCACAGAGATGCAGAAACTAAGGCTCAGAGAGTGTGTCCGACTCCGGCAAGATCACACAACACAGCAGGACCCGATCCCAGCCCTCAGCAGCCCTATTTCCAAAGACCCAGGCAAACACTCATGATCCGGTGCAGGGCAGGACGCAAAAGCACGTGGAAACACACAGAGATGCCCACATCAGCATCTTCTCATCAGAGGGCCAGGCGGTGACTTCTCTTCTCTACACTCTTGGTTATTTTTTGTATTTTCTCCAGTGAGCTGAGACTTTTAAAAAGACCAACAGCTCAGAGTTCTTGGAATGAATGAGGAAGGGGGTTTGTGGAACCGAGCCCTGGTTAAAAGAGTTGCCATAGGTACGGGGCAGGGTTTACACACTTCCCAAGACCCAGAGCTTTGGGTCCTGCCTGGCTCTCTGGGGAAGTCTCAGCGCTCAGGGTGCCGTGGGCCCCGGGAGGGCTTCCGGGCACTGCAAGTCTTGGTGTCCCCCTAGCTGGTCAGAAGGCAGGTCTGGTGTTCACTGGCAGTGCTGTCCTCCTGCTGGACCTCCCCTCTGGCCCTGGCTGGTCCCCACCTCCCTCTGTCCCCCCACATCCCTGAGGCCCCCCTGGAACTCACACCACCCCACCCTCTCCTGCTCACAGCCCAGCGGATCCCCACCGCCGCAATATCCACAAGACCAGACTCCCCTCGAGGCTGCCCCGAATCTGGCCCCTGCTACCCTTTCTAGCCTCATCGCCCGGGGCCGACAGTGCCACACGCCTCTGCAGACCCTGCCTAGAGCACCTCCTCCCTACCTGCCCCCCAGTCCCAAGCAGGGGCCACTCCCAGTTCCCTGCCACGCGGTGGCTGCAGGGCAGGGATCAGGACCACGTCACACTGGGTCACCCCCACTGACCCCACCTGGGACCCCTCTGCTCCTCGGAGGTGGGTGCTGGGCCTTTGGGCAGACAGCGCCGAGCCTCCTCCTGCCCGGAGATCCCCCTGGGTCTCCGGCCTGAGAAGAGCTGACAGCTCCTTAATAAAAGCTGCCACAGACGCGCCTGGCCGAGAGGCGGCCCACATCAAAGCCCCATTTTTCTTCTTCCTGTGAGGCACTGAAGCAATTTACATAAAGAGCCCTACATGTGTCTTGCAACAAAGATGCATTTCTTCTCATGACTGGCCACGGCCCCCGGCCCACCCGGCTTCCCCAGATGCCCCCACTGGTGCCTGGCCCGCTTCCACAAGAGCAGGGGTCTCAGGGGCCACACTGTACCTGGGTCACCCAGACACAGGGCTGGGGGAGGCCAGCCGAAGGGACAACCAAGCCACGCCCATTAAAATAAAAACTAAAAACAACCAACCCTGAAGGGCTCGGGGGCAGGGCCACGCCGGGGTCCAGAGGTCTGAGGGTCTCAGCGGAGCCTCGCTCTGGCCTCAGATGGCAGGACAGGGGCTAGGCATGCAGCGGCCCCATGTGCACCCTGGACCCACCGAGCAAGTCTACCAGTGCTGCAGACCGGGCCTGGGAGCCAGGCCTCCCCACCGGGCCCAGCGTGCGGCCCCCACTGCGGTGCCACCAGCCTCGAGAGCCGGGGTGGCTCGAGGTGAGGTTCCCAAAGAGTCCTGTCTCCCAACAGCCGAGGCCTAACCCCCCTACTCCCGGCTTCGATTTGGGCAAATAATCACCCTCCTTTGGCCCCTCTGTTAAGAAATGACACCCCGAGGGCTTCCCTGGTGGCGCAGCGGTTGAGAGTCCGCCTGCCGATGCAGGGGACACGGGTTCACGCCCCGGTCCGGGAGGATCCCACGTGCCGCGGAGCGGCTGGGCCCGTGAGCCGTGGCCGCTGCGCCTGCGCGTCCGGAGCCTGTGCTCCGCAGCGGGAGAGGCCGCAGCAGTGAGAGGCCCGCGTACCGCAAAAAAAAGTTACCTGTGAGGGCTTCCCCGGTGGCGCAGTGGTTGAGAGTCCGCCTGCCGATGCAGGGAACGCGGGTTTGTGCCCCGGTCCGGGAGGATCCCACACGCCGCGGAGCGGCTGGGCCCGTGAGCCATGGCCGCTGCGCCTGCGCGTCTGGAGCCTGTGCTCCGCAACGGAAGAGGCCGCAACAGTGAGAGGCCCGCGTACCGCAAAAAAAAGTTACCTGTGAGGGCTTCCCCGGTGGCGCAGTGGTTGAGAGTCCGCCTGCCGATGCAGGGAACGCGGGTTCGTGCCCCGGTCCGGGAGGATTCCACACGCCGCGGAGCGCCTGGGCCCGTGAGCCATGGCCGCTGCGCCTGCGCCCGTGAGCCATGGCCGCTGCGCCTGCGCGTCCGGAGCCTGTGCTCCGCAACGCGAGAGGCCACAGCAGTGAGAGGCCCGCGTACCGCAAAAAAAAAAAAAAAAAAAGACACCCCGAGAGGTGACCCCGTGAGCCATGATCCCTGACTTTCGTCCCACAGGCCCAGGGTTGGGGACAGAGTGGGGCTAAGCCGAGCACAGTTGCCCCAGGAAACCCCGTGCCGACCCCCTGGCGGGCCTCGGTCCCCCCGAGTGTCAGACGGGCTCGGGAGCGCTCCCCGCACGTGTGCCGGGCACTGGTGAGTTCTAGGCGTTAAGACACCCGACCTTCCCTGCCTGTGCGTGAGCACGTGCTGTCACCGTTTGGGGCTGAACACGCGGCCCAAGTCTCGGTCTTCCTTTACGGGATTTTGGGGGGCACTGATTCTATGTGACCTTCACCCTCCAAGTCCCATGGGAGATAAGACTGCGCTATGGACATTTCTGGATTCCGAGGGCCTGAGCCCCGGCCCTGGCCAGGGTCGCTCCCTTGGTCTCTCCTCCCCACCCCCGAGTCCAGGGGGGCCTTCTTAACCACCGTGAGACCACGGCAATCCCATCTCGAGACACGCAGCCAACGCGAGTGCCACGCGCTGGCACCAGGCCCTGTGCTCCTGACCATTCCGGGTAGGCTTAGTCACAGAAGCCTCCAGCTGTAAACGGACGGGATGCTCTCGGAGGCGGCGCGGGTGGACAGCACGCTGGAGATACCCGCGCCGGCTGCACGCGGCCTGGGCAAGTCAGAGAGCTGGACCCGAAAGCCCACACGGATGGTGTTCACGAGTTGACGCCCGGATCAGGCCAGACTTGGGGGACACGGGGACATGGGGCTGGCGATGCCTTCTCCTGAGACCTGCGTGCTGGTCAGACACGAGTGTGTCCAGTCCGCAGCGATTCACTGGGTGCTCACTCAGGATTCACGCCCTTCTCTGCACGGGATCAATAAACAGTTAAAAAGTAAAGCCATCGAGACTTCAGCCTTCTCTACGCAAGGCCTCCCGAGGCTCCTCACTTTGCTCGGAGTGAAGGATGGGAACCACCTCAGCCCCTTGGGTCAAGGTCAGCCCACCTCCAGATACTCCCTCCCTTTCCTCCTCGGTCAACAATAGCGTGCACTTCCCCCCAACCCCCCCAAGGAGGAAGGATGGCTCCCGCCTTGGTCAACAGAATTTGAGTGAAAGTGACATGTTGCTTTCAGAAGCTCCGTGAGCCCAGGTGCCTCTGTCTCCCCCACCCCGCCGCCACACCCCCGGATGTGCAGCCCTCAGAAGGCCGCTGCTGTCAGCCTGGGTCCTTGAGTAACTGCAGTGAGCAGTTCCTCCACTGTCCAGTCACAACACACAGCACCAAGGAGGGATAAGCCCTGTTTTAAGGGGCTGATCTTTGGGGGATGCTTGTTATGCGGCAACCCTGTCCGTCCTGACTTGTACACCAGGCTTCCAAGGCTCTCTGTGGCCTGGTCCTTGACGAGCTCTCTGGCTCTGTGAAACAGAAACACACTGGCTCTGAGCCCCATGGGGTCTCTGCTCCAGGCACACGGGGACCTCAGCTGTTCAGACGCAGCTGGTTCCTTCCTGTCCTGGGCCTTTGTGCCTCCATCCATCTCCCAGGAGGACTGCCACCTGCTGCCGAGGCACTCGGGTGGAGCTGGCCGCTCCCTCTTCTGGACCGCGCAGCCCAGCCCATACCGCCCTTGCCTGCTCCTCTCAGAGACCCCATGAGGGCAGGCATGCAGTCAGGCAACTGTTGTCGTCTCCTACAGGACCAGCAGGGTGTAAAGGCACACAGGATCGGCCTCCAGCTGCTTTGGTGGGACTTCAAAGGTGGCCCGTGCCCCTGATCACAGAGCCAAGGGCAGCCCAGGAGGCTGTGGACACCCTCCGCCAAGCTCTAGGACCCTCCCAGACCTGCAGAGCCGGCTGGCGTGCTCAGAACACGGCTTGTCTTAAACCCACCCTCCCTCCTCTGGTGTCTAAGGGCTGCCACGCCACCCTGAGGGCCTCTTAGTGGCTGGGGAAAATTGGGGTGCAAGGAAGGATCTGGGGGCACTCAGGGGGAGACGGCGCCACCAACTAGCCTATTTTAGACGATATTGGTTGGAGTCTCAGGGAAAGAATATCTGTTCCAGAAAGGCCTCCGTTTAAGGCCATGTGAGAAATGATCTCAGCCCAGCACGGCCCCGGATTTCCAGCTACAAGTTCCCAGCAGTGGCCGGGGACCCTCCCGGAGCAGCAGGGTTTCAGAGGGGCCTCGGCTGAGCCTCCAGTCGTGGTGGCAGGAGGGCCGAAGGTGGGGTGGTGTGGGCAGGACTCTGGGCGCATCGAGATGCAAACTGGCTGCCTGAGCACAGGCCCCATGGACCCCACGTCCAGGAGGCTCTTGGTTCCACTGAGTCGTCCCACCTGCCCCCCCAAGTTCCCCACCCAGAGCAGGGGTCCGAGGGAGCAAATGTGATGGCAGTGGCCACAGCAGGAAGGCCTCTGAGCAGGCATCTCACCTCCTGAGCACCACACAGGAGAACTCGGGAGTCCCGAGAGGGTGGGCCACTTGCTCAAGGCCACACAGGGAAGCGAGTGCTGGGGGCTCGCTCTCCTGCCTGCTCGGGGCCCCTCACTGCCCCTTGGGTCAGGCTGAGTCCCCGAGCTCGGCCTGCACTGCTCTCCAGTTTCAATTCCCACCCCTCTCCCCTGTACGTTCTCCAGCCACACCGGCCCCTTGGACGTGCCGGGCCCTCACCTCTGGGCCTTTGCACACGCCGCTCCCTCCGCCTGGATCACCAGTTCCGGGTCCTCACGGCTCACTGTCACCGCCCTCTGCAGTCACCTCCTTCATGTACTTGCTGACTCCCGTCCGTCTGGCCCATGGACGGTGAGCTGTACGCGCAGGGTCCCGTCTGTCACGCCGAATGGCCAGGCTGCGGCTGCTTCCAGGCTCCAGGCTGTCCTCACAGCCGCAGGCCGCTAGCCGTGGACGGCACTCTCTGCCCTCACTCGGCACCTGCTGGCCCTCCTCCAAGCCCACACCCACCCCCGCGCCCTGCCCCCTGCTCGGACCCTCCTGGTCCATCGCTCCAGGCTGGCATTCAGGGGTGACCCCCGCCCACCCTGCCAGCTCCCAGACCTCACGCCCAGCAACACTAAACCACAGGGTGCTGCCACCTGCGCCTACCGGCTCTCTCGTGCCGCCCCTCGCACGTACTGGGCGCGAGCATCTTAGGGTACGCCTCCCCCTAGTTCGCCTCGCAGACGTTCAGGGTCACCTCCTCTCGGCTCTCGTGTGACGGCCCAACAGCCGCCTGTCCTGGTTTCCCTCCCTGCCTCCACCCCCACTGCCCACCGTGCTGTGGGTGTGCCTCCCAGGGTGCCCCAGCGCCCAGCACACAGTGGGTGCTCGGAGCGAGCGAGCAGTGTGGCTGCTGAACAGATGAGGGCCGTGTGAGTCCAGGGGCCGAAGCTGCAGGCCGACCACGAGCCTCTAGGAGACCAGCAGGGGCTCTGCCACCCGTCCCCAGGGCACCAGGACGACAGCAGTCACTCTCATCCGCTGGCTGTGCACCAGGAGTTCACACGTGGATCACCCCTTCCAGCCCCAAGACAACCTTTCAAAGTACAGATGAGGACTCTGAGCACAGAGAGGGCAAGGAACTAGCCCAGTGTCACACAGCCAGGAAGGAGAGGAGCTGGGAATTGAACCCAGGTCTGTCTGACTCCCAAACACATGCCCTTTAGCCGAGAGGAGCTGTGGTCCCCAGAGCACGCAGTTCCAGGAGGCTCAGGGGGCTGCAGAGAGGGGGCCGTCTGCCGGGCGCCCCTCCCACACTCCCCCGTCGCCACCCATCTAGAGCCTGGCCTTGTTGCCAGACTCCTCCTTCCGGAGTCCATCCCCAAATCCTCTGGCTGGGAGATGGCGGCCCTCCCGGGAGCATCTCCCAGCCTGGCTTGGGTGACCCGGGCCATGCGGGGTGGGCCCAGTGGGCTGCACCACCATGGAGAGCCGAGGAGACCCCCAGGCTTGGCCAGGTTGGGGGGTCCCAACTCTACTCTGGGAAGCCGCATGGCTGCTGGGTGAGGGCTGGGGGCCCATGTTGGTGTGGGACTCTGGGAGTGGGCTCTGGGCTCAGGGGCCACGCTCCAAAGCAGGGGAACCTGGGGCCAGGGCACTAACTGAGCTGCCATCAGCACCAGCATCCAGGAGCGCCTGGAAGGCCAAGGGACACGGGACTGAGTCAAGCTTTTGGGTGACAGTCTGTGTGACTCTGGCCCAGACGCCAGCACCCCCTGGGTCGCCGGGCCCTCCCTGTCCCTTTCCATCCCCGTAGCTCTGAACACACACCCACACGTCCTGGGCACTTGTCTGTCTCTGCCAAGTCTCTGGCAGCCCTGGGGGTCCAGAACCCTGTCCACACAGGGCTCTGACCAGGAGGGGGCCCTCGGCCCCCTCCGTTAGGCGAGCGAACAGATCCTATGCTTTACCGTCCTTCCATAATGTCCCACGGCCCGCCTCTTCCAGGAAGGACACCCGGAACAACCTGCTGCCCCACTCTGGTCACTGGGCACCCTTAGTAATTAAGCAGAGATCTCACCCCAAGGCTCAGTCTGACCCCAGGTCCAAATCACAGCACCCCTGTGGGCTCCAGCCAGCTTCCACTCACTCACCTTCGGGGACGGAGGGCTCGCTTCCCACAGCACCTACTGGGTGCGAGCCTCGGTGCTGGGCGCTGGCTGCAGGAGCAGGACAGTCCCAGCCTCCAGCCCCCAAAGAAGAGCTGGCCGTTCTACATCGGCCAGGCCCCCTCCAGGGACCTCAGCTCTTAGCAAACTCCCCCCGGATACATGGGGAGATGGGGAGCGGTTCCCAACTCGCTCAGCAGTAACAGCAGGTCACCGGGGATGCAGAAGAAGAGGATGTCACGTTTGTTTTTCAAAAGCGTATGACCATGCCCGGTTCTGGAGCAACCGGACCCAAGATGTGTCCAGGTCGTTGGTGGGCGGTGTGATCGGGGTGGGGGGGGGGTCATCTTCCTGGGACCGCCGTCTATTGGCTGAATTTCCCGCAATGAACGTGTATTATTCGTCACAAGCGGGGAAAGCCTGCCAATCGACGCCTTTGCTAGGCTGAGCCCTGGTCTGCGTCCTCGTCTGTGTCCTGCTTGCTGGGCAGCGGCGAGCAAGTGACCCGACTCCTCGTGGGTGGGCCCTGTGACCCCATCGCTTCTCCAGACCCCCACCTGGGCCCTTGCTGGCCCCAAGAGCAGAGGCCTCTCACCCTGCCTATGCTGTCCCCTGTGGGGTCTCCACTGGTCTGGCCCCCACTGTGACGGCGAAGTCACCAGGGCAGGGACCACGGGTGCAGCGTGGGGCCGGGCATACAGCAAGTGCATAATCATAGCTCGCAGAGAGCGGCCGCCTCCCCTGCCTCCTACCTGTGCAGCTGCTCTCCCCTCTCCAGGCCAAGGGGGGCTGATACCAGTTCTTATAGGTGTTTGCTATCCCGCAACCCAGGGTCCCAAAACACTGCGACCAGAGACAACATCTGTGGCACTTCTGCAAACTCAAATCCAACTTTGCTCCTCCCCAGTTTAAAACCTTCCACGGCCCCCTCTGTGTCCCGAAATCACTGCCCTCCCCCCACCCCAGCTTCATATCCAAGGTCTTGTACCTTCTGACCCCTGTTCCCTCCTGCAGGGCCCCTCCCTGGCCAAAACAGATCAGCCTACAGCCCTCCTGCCAACGGGGCTGCCTCACAGCCCTGGGCCTTTGCACACGCCGGTCCCTGTCCAGAACAGGCAGACCTGCCCCTATTCATCCTTCAAAACCCTGTGAAGAGGCGCCCTGATCCCTGCCCGGCCCCCTCCTGAGTCTGTCTGTACACACAGTGATCACTGCACTCAATGCAATTAGGGGTTGACGCGTCTGTCTCCTACCAAACCGGAGGGACGCGCGACAGGGACCGGGCCTTTTGTCTTTGTTTTAAATCCCTAGTGCCCAGATACCGCCTGCAGATAAACAGGCACTCGGGAACGTCTAGCTGACAGGTGGGTGAGTCGGTAAACAACATCTGCACAGCCCTTTACAGTTTCCGAAGCCTTTTCCCGTCCTCCGTCTCACTGCGCTCCTCCACAGGGCAGCGGGGAGCAAAGGCCCCGGACCCCATCCCTGACGACAGGTGCCACCCCCGAAGGGCCCGGGGTCCCTTCCCTCTGCCTGGTCAGGAGCTGAGCTTCACCGGGAGCCTCTGGCAGGCTCACCAAGAGCGGCTTGGACCCCTTTTCGGCAGGAAGCCGACTGTTTCCCCTGCCAAAAGGGCTCCCTGCCCTCCACCACGGGGGAGAGCCAGGCGGGTGCCCAGGTGGCAGGCTGGCCGGGTAGAGGCTCGGCACCGGCCGCCATCCTGCCATCCCGCCCAGAGCCGTGGGATGCGGTGGGCTGGAGCTGCAGCCCACCAGCGAGTCTTGGTAACAGTTGCTATGTAAAATGCTTGGAGGGGGAATTTACTGTCAGCGTTAATAATAGATGAAGGTTTCAGAATTTTTGATGCCTTACGTTCTAAGCCGTTTGATTTATAATGTCTCTGGAAAGGGAGGGAAGAGGGTGCGGGCGAGGGAGGAGGCCCGGAGGCACAAGCTGGGAGCGTATATCCCCCGCCACCCTGGCCAGACGGGGAAACCGAGGCCAAGCGGCGGGGCCACGTGGCTCCGATGCCAGGACCCCAGGGGCCTGCAGATGCCAGGCTGCCCCATCCTCAGGAGGGGAGACGAGGTCTCGGCCTCTCCCGCCCGCCCTGGTTTGTTTTGATGGATTCCTGCTTCTCCTTGTAGCGCGAGCAGGTGTATCTCAAGTAGGCTCGGGAAGCGGCGCTGATGGCGCCCGTGGGGGGCTGTGCAGGGCTGATTACAGGCTCCACGGAGGCAAATGCAAGTCCCAACTTCCCTTCGGCTGCAGTGGCACCGCTGTCGAGGCGCGGAAAGTCCTCCGTGGGGAGCAGGGCCGCTGGCCGGGCCCCAGCACCTCACCGAGGGGCTGAGGAGGAAGAGCAGGGCGAGGGGCCGGCCCGGACGCGGGGGCCGGAGAGGCCTCCCCTGGGGTCAGGCCGCCCCGCACGGAGGCGACTCCCAGTTGAGTTGCTCCTGCGGAGGCTGCCCTCCCTGACCTTCCCACCTGGCCTCCCCCAACCCTCCTCAGCCTCTCCATCCAAGCCAGGAGGTCTTCAGACAGGCCCTTACCTCCCCGGATCCCCGAGACCCCAGTCTCTGGGCCAAAGAAATGGGACCCCGGGCCGGGCACCCCGATATCCAGACCGCAACCCCTCACCTTGACAGCTGTCCCCCAAAGCCACGTCATCTCCCACTTACAAATGGGGGCGTGGCGGGCTCAGGGTCCTCCTGCCCCACTCCTTGGGCCCTGCACACCCAAGAGCCCCGGCGACCCCTGCTCCAAGCACGTGGGAGAGCCCAGCCCTCCCGGCCCCCTCCCACCTGCTTCATTACCGGGTCTTTGTCCGTCTTGATCACCGCCCTGCGCAGGGCACACGGTAGGCGTTCAGCGGGTGTTTGTGGCGGGCTGCGTGGACCAAGGCACGGAGCGGTGAGCCCCTCTCCGGGTGTGCTCTGGGCCCCTCCTGACCGGCCGGCAGTCAGGGGCCGGTGCTGGGTGTGATCATGGCTCGCCCCCTCCCCCCGCCGCTGTCCACTGCCAGGCTAGGGCATCCCGAACTCCTACGCCAGGCCCAAGCCGGGCACTTACGGGACCAGGACACACAGAGCCACCAGCAGGCCCTTGAATACCCCCCGAGCCACAGATGGAGGGCTGCTCCCCTGGGCCTGCAGAGCCCCTGCCGGTAAGGGCCCTGGGCACTTAGATCAAGAAGGAGGCCTTTGGGGGTCAGGCCCCCCGCCCACTGGGAGAGGAGTCCTGCCTCAGGGTGGGTTCCTGCAGGAACTGTGGGCACTGCTCGTTCACTCCGCCATCCGGCCACCAGATCCTCTCCAAGGCCCTCCTCTGGGCCAGGCCCTGTGCAGACATGCTGGAGACGTGTGGGAATCTGACCTGCTCCCCACCTGGGGGGCACCCCGGGAGACGCACTAATTATCTACACGAGAGTGTGCGCAACAGGTCTGCGGGGCGCCGGGTGCCACGGCGGCTCAGTCACACCTGAGGGTGCAGGGGTCGGAGACGGTGAGGCCAGGCCCAGGCCGGAGGGCTGAGCCAGGGCCGAGGGTCTGGGGGACGTCCCCTCTTCTGGCTCAGAGGAACACCCCTGACGGTGGGACCCTGGCTGATGGTGACTGCGAGTGCTGCCTGGGGAGGGGGCTTAAAGGGTCGTGGACCCCCCATGTCTTCAGGGTCCCCGTTCCACAGAGGCAGGGGTCCACAGGGGTCCCTCGGGGGGCTGCGTCCAGCCTGCGCGTGGGACAGACATCTCTCTCGAGGGTCGGAGGACCTCCGGTGGAGAGAGACCCCCGGCGGGAGAGCTCTGCCCCAGCGTCCGGAAGCCTCTGTCCTCTGGAGCTTCACCGTCCAGGCCCTGCCACCCCTCAGCCTGGCTGAGCTGGACGGGAGGGTAGTGAGGGCGGCCGGCAGGCCAGGCCTCGGCAAATAGGAAATGCCAGCTCACCCTTGAGTCGGCTCCAGTGCCGACTCCCCTTGGCCTCTTGGTCCACCCCAGGCCTGCACCCCTCCTGTCTGCTCTGGCCCGGGACGCCCAGCCTCACCAACCCCACTTCAGGTCTCCGCCTGTGGTGGTCCAAAGGCAAAGCTGCGAGGAGCCGAGAGCCCACTTAACCAGCCACTGATCCCTCATTCACTCAACAACGCTGTATTTCACACCGTGTGCCAGGCCCCGTGTCTAGGGCTCACCGCCCAGCGCTGGGTGCTGCCTGGCTGTGGAGATACGATGCATAAACCAGGGTGGAAGCACTGTGACTGAAAAGCCCAGGCTGTGTGAGCCCAGAAGCCTCCAACCAGCCCAAAGATCAGGGGAGGCTTCCACGAGGTGGCATCACTTAGACTCATCAGCTGCATGACGTGAGGTGCTGTGGGGCGTGGCTTTGGCTACTTCCTCTCCTGGTCTTTGCCCTCCTCCCTGTCCCACTGCAAAGCTTCTGTTCATCAAGTCTTCCCAGACAGGCAGGCCCTCTCCACCCCCAAATGCCCAGCCCTCCAAGCCCCAGTTTTCCTGAGCCAAAAAACGGGTCCAGTGAATCACTCACATCAACCAAATAAATATTCACCTTCTCCCCACTCTCTGCTGAGAGACCAGCTTCTTGGACCATCTTCCGATCCCAAGCAAGGCCTGTGGGCAGCCCCCAGCCACTGCCCAATACAATCCTAGGACTCTGGGAGCACCAGGAACCAAGTGTTAGCGGATGAGGGCTGCCAAGTCGTCCGTCAGGCCTTTAATAAGGGAATTTACAGAAGGCCAGATAATCAGTGATAGCGCACGTGATTTCTGTAACTTTGTCAGCGCTGCTAACCTGAGTTATCATGAGAGGCAGGAGTGTGGCTAGGGGTTGGGGGCAGGCCATATGATGCTTATACGTAAGACAGGAAAAGATACCCCAGGTGCAAGGCTGTACAACGTGTCCCGTGGAGTGTAGGCTGGACTTCTGCCAGGAACTCTTGTGCAGTATACAACCTATACAACTGTACGTTTGGGCCCCAGGTTTAGGTGAGGGTCAGCATGGAGGCGTTTCCCCAGACAGGTCTCCCGAGCCTTTCAGACCACTCAACTCAGGTGTGAGAGCTGCCCGAAATCAAATGCAAAGGCACGTTTTTCTAAAGAGAGTGCAGAGCTTTTTTTCCAATTCCCAGAGGGTGCAGAGTCCCTGCAGTCTAGACCTGGATCTGGCCCCAGGGTCTGGGATGGAGAGTGCTAGACGGGTCTTAGTAGAGCCTGGGGACGCAAACATTTGACATTCTATTTCTCAAACACTGGACTTAAGATTTTCAGTATCAGCACCACACTGGCTTGAAAAAAGGCAGATTCCTGGGTTGTTTCCCTTGAGATCTGAAGTTTGCGGGTGGCCTGAGCCCAGAAATCCTCGGTGGTACAAACTCTGGGATTTTGATCAAACCGGCCAAAGCTCGAGAAGCTCTGATGTTATACACAGTTACTACTGGCTTTGCCTAGCGTCGTATTTCCTTCTTTTGGTGTTGGTGGGGAACGACGTATGTACCCCAGAGCCCATCCAAACCCCGAAAGCTGCATCTGTGCGTAACAGTGTAACTGGGAGTGCCGTGGGGGCAGGCGCTGTGGAGTTTTGTCACTCCCACTCCAGGCACAGCGAGTGGGCCACTGGGCCTCCCAGGGGCTCTGTCCCCAAGGTGTGCTGAGCAGCCCTCACCAGCCCATTTCTGCACCACGTGTGCCTCCTAGGCGGGGCCACCCCACGGCTCCCCATGTTGCCAGAACAGGGGGCCATTCACCACGGGCACACGCCAAGCCAGGCTCCTCGGGTTGGCATCCAGGCCAGATGCTCAGCCCATGGCCTGGCCTTGGACATAAGCTCCTCTGTGTCTGGGAGTAAAGGGACATCTGTCTCCCTTTCTCCCAAGCCCCAGCGTCCAGCCCTCTGCCTGCCAAGGAGGCCTTGGAGGCAGCCAAATGAGTGGATTCATTCAACAATATAAACTGAGCACCTACTGGGTGCCAGGCCACGGACAGGACCCTGCCTGACCGGCAGTCTGGTGTGGAAGGGGGGTGCACAATTAAAGGTACAAGCACACGGGAGACACGGCCTAAGCGGAGCAGGCACGTGGTCTGTTAGGAGAGCTTCCAAAGGAAGGGTGAGGAACTGGCCAGGATAAGTGACTCGGAGACCAGGAACAGGCAATGCACGTGCAAAGGCCCTGTGGCAGGAAGGGGCCAGTTGGCCCTTGGGGACAGACTGGCGGGGTGGACCACAAAGCGCGCGGACCAGGAGTAGGAGGCACTGGCCCAGTCGGGCCTCTCACTGCCAGACCCCGGGGACCAGAAGAAACGACCAGAGACGGAGCCACGTCGCGGCGGCCTTTGTTCTGGGCGCCATCCACGCGCACTCCCCCCAACCCCGCCCCCCGGAGGCCGTCCCGGAAGCCCCGCCCCTTACAGCAGCAAGCGCGCGCGCGCGCCTGGTTAATCCCGGCCGCGCGCGCCAGAGGGGAGACACGCCCCGCCCACTTCCTGCCCGGGATACCCCGCCTCTCCTCAGCGTGTCGGCCAATCAGGGGCGGCGGCCAGGCGGGGGCGGGGCCCTTGCGAACACAAAAGGCCAGAAACCCACACAGTCTCCGGCGCTGTAACCATGACTACCGGCGCCCTCGCACCGCCCCGGACGCAGCCGGGGACGCGCCCGCGGGCCGGGGGTGGAGGCCAGTGGGGGTCCCGCCCGCGGTGCGCTCGGCCCCCGCCCTCGTCGACTGAGAAATAGGGTCACGTTTTGCCCAGGGCTGAATTCGCTCCTTAATTCTACATTTACTGAGAGCCTGCTGTGTCCAGAGGCTAGAGATCCGCCACCGAACAGGTCAGACTCCAAACAAAATCCTGCCCTCGGGTGGCTTATACCGGGAGGCAGGGTGCGGAAGGGACGCAACCAATGAGCATAAACGTAAGCAAATTACAGGGCGAGGTGACTAAGCGCCGCTTCGGGGAAAACACAGATTGGAGTGAGCAGAATGGAAATGTCGGGGTCCGCAGCCTTACACGGGGTGATCTGGCGCCCTCCTCAAGAGGTGACACCGAGGGAAGGCTAAGGGGAGAGGAATCATCTGTGTGGCGCTGGAGCCAGAGCAACAGCCAGTGCGACGGGCCGGGGAGCAAGGAGGCCCCGCGTGTGTAGCTGAGAACAGGGAGCAGGGGCGACCAGTCCTGAGAGGTGACAGCACAGGGCCTCGGCAGGTCCCCCTCTTCCTCCTTTCCTGCTGCCCTTTCTCCTTCCTCTTCTCTTCCCAGGCCTTCTCTCCTCCACAACTAGAACTAGACTACTCCCTCAGCTCAGATAGGAAGGACCTGGGTCGCTGGTCTGGGCAGCAGCCCGGGCTCTGGGGCTGAGGCAGAGCCAGGACCCAGGCTCTGCCAGCCTTTGCTAAGCTGTTCCCTCCGCCTGGCACGCCCTTCCCACCTGTCAGTGTGTCAAGTGTCACCTCCTCCCGGAAGCCAGGCTTGGTGAGGCACCACTCCTGGAACTACCCTCCCTACAGACGCTATCACAAGCACTGACCATTACCCTCCTGCAGCTTGCCCTCTGGGGGCATCTGTCCTTCCTCTGCATGGGTGACAGGCAGGGGGCAGCTGCCAAGGGGCAGAAAGGCCAGCGGGAGAGCACTTGTCAATCACAGGGGACGGGGAAGACAGAACCTGAAGTCGATGGCCAGTGGTTAGTGGGCATGCGTGAGCCTACCAACCAGAGTCTTGCCTTAGCCTCCACGCACAGGAGCCCCACAGGGGCCCAGAGCTGGTGACTCAGGAACGAACAGAAGCCGTCCAACAAACATGGACAGCTAGAACGATGGAGAGACATACCCCGCCCCCAGGCGAGGACAGACCCTCATAAGACGAGGAGAAGGGCGAGCCAGCACCTGCGGCTCTGCACACTGGCCGCCTCCTTAAATGCCCACGCGTTTGGTGTGTCGAGACTCAGGGTGAGGGTGTCAGCAGGACACTTTGGACAGGTGGCCTTTAGGAAGCAGGGCAGGGCAGCACTTGACGACACGGGTCCTCGGGCTGGCTCTGGCCCCGGATCATGCCATCCGAGCCTCAGTCTCCTCACGTGCAGAGGGGGTTGAGGGTAATACCCACCTTACGGGGCTGCGCTGAAAACTACATTGATGAAGTCGATAAAACCCATGTCCTCTCCTTGGAGCCGCAGCTGGACTGTATCTCCCAGCGGCTCCTGCAACTGGGGACAGTCACATAACTGAGTTCTAGCCAGCGGCATGTGAGGGCAGGTGAGGTGCCCCGCCCAGGCATGGGGACCAAGCCCAGGCCGCAGGGGAAGGCAGGGCCACACCACGACGACGTGGGAGAAGCCACCCATCGGCCAGAAACTCTTGCTGCCCTCATGCATGAAGAATGAACTTCTGGAAACGTTAGGGTTTGTCTGTTACTGCCACCAGCCTTACCCTAACTAACTAGCTCAGGGATCCACTTACCCATTTCCTCATTTACCCTTCAATGAATACTCATGAGGGGCTCTGGGCATGCCCTCGTGGAGCTTAGGTGTCAACAAAGGCCATCCTCAGTAAGTGCTCAGGGCAGGGGACTGGGGCAGAAAGGCTTCCCTGAGATGGGGTCTCCAAGAGAGGGCAGAGAAGGGGCGAGACCGCAGGGGTGGAGGTCCTTCGGCCTGAGGGAACACGGTCCACTCCTGGAACCCAGAGGTGGAAAGATGCAGCCAAAGTGGTCTGGCTTCGTCACGTCCCTGTTCTGAGCCTCCATTTTCTCCTCTTTAAAACGAAGGCTACACTAATAACACTGTCTCTCGGGGCATCCCTGATCTCAGGGGAGAGAACGCCACTTGCGATGCTCCTGGACGCCCTTTCATCGTGACATCACCCAGAGTGGGAGCAAGGCCTCTGCCGGCCGCGTGTGCGGTGCAGGAGGCGGGGCATCGGTTCAGGAGGCGAGCAGGGCTGGGCAGGGCCTCGGGCAGGGCAGGGAGGGCTGGCTGCTGCTCTTCAGGCTCCTGCACGCAGGCTAAACCTCAAGGATTGTCTCCAGCCGGGAGAGCTATTAGGCAGCAGCGGAAGTGCTGCTGGCTCCCTGGGGAGGCGGCTGGGGGGGCGGGGGCTGGTGCTGAGCGGGAACTCTCTGCTGACAGGCAGATGCTGGCTGTTATTCAGTCTCCTCTGGACGGGGAAATGGGCAGCGGAGGATCTGGGGGGAGGTCTGGGAGGTCCCTGGGGGCTGATGCCCCATGCCAGCCTGGCTGCTGTCTCCTGAGATAAGGAGCAGGAAAAGACACAGCAGATCTGGGAGGCGTGCTGGGCACCACCGGGCAAGCAGGAGGTTGCTGGCCGGGGAGGTCCAACCAGGAGCTGCAGCCCCCAGTGACTTGCAGTGGGGACCGCGTCACTGCCGCCCTCACACACCTGCCTTGGCTCCCTAGCTGTCTGCTGCGAGCATCAAGGCTCCTCCAGACCCCAGCCCACCTCTGCACCCCAGCTGCTCCTACTGCTATGCTTCTGCACCCACTCTTTCGTCAGCCGGGCATGCCGGACTCACCTCCCATCCCCTTACATCTTTTCTGTCATCTTTTTAAGAACCCCTCGGAGTTCTAAACCTGGTTGAGTGAGGTGGCCAAGCAACTTCCCCTCCAAGCCGTAGCTTACTCATTGAGAACATGTGGAAGCTATTTCTTACCTCCCAGGATTGTTGGTGCAAATTAAACACGACAGCGTCTGTGAAAAGCACCTGATGGCAAACAGCACGAAGTAGTTATTTTAAAAGTAGCCCCCACACACCTCAAAAATCGCCAACCAACTTCTTGCAGCAGCACCTCCTCCAGGAAGCCTTCCCTGACCACACCCTCGGTTTGGCTTAAGTGCCTTCTTGTTGGTCCCTCCCTCCCTGGGCAACCCCTGGCATGGCTCCACACGGGGCAGCAATGACTGTGGCTTTCCTGGTGGGTGCCAGGCCTCACAGTCTGTGTCAGACAAAGAAGTTGAAAGAAGGGGTGAATGGCAGAGGCCCAACCTCAGCCTCCTCCTCTGTCTGGCCCCCGGTAGGTGAGAGGACAGGCACCTCAGATGCCCCTGGACCCCAGGATTCTCAGCCTCCATGCTCGGGACCAGCTTGCCAGGCAGTGATCTGTCAGCCGCCGTCCATCTCTGCTCAGAGCAGTCCTGACCTCGGCCCAGACCCCCACTCTCCTCCCCAGGCAGCCACTGATGGCAGCTCCCAGGGATGGGGACGGGCCCAGTCCACTCCCTCCATCCTCTGCCATGCTGCCAGCCAGCCGGTGGCCAAGTGCCAGGTGGCCAGCCTGAGCTCAGGGCTGACTGGAGAAGGGGTGATAAAACATCCAGGTGGCCCCAGGAGCTTAGGGAAGCAACGAGTGGGGGTCCCCGAGCTGTCTCCATGTCTTCTAGAAAGCTCAGGGGTACTACGCATTTATCCCAAACGAGGCCACGCTGACACAAATCCAGCAGGGCCCTGCTCTGGGCCAGAAGGCTGTCAGCTCACAGCCCCGCCGGCTATCTCCTCCCACCCAAAGCTCGGGGAGGCAGTTATGGATGTCTTTGATTAATAAGAAATGGGGGCAATGAATTAATCATTCTGTAATAAATGCAGCTTGTTTGGCAGCCATATCTTTCAAAAACACGGCTCCTGTGTGTGAGAAATAGCGGAGGGGGGTCCCTCAGTAAACACATATGGCACTCCAGGGGAGTCTACCGTGTTTGCCCCAGGAGCCCCTGTACCTGGGGGTCGGCAGTGACAGCCTCGGGCATCTTCTGGCGGGGGGCGGGGGGGCGGGGGGGGCGTGACGCAGGAGCACCTGGCCGGGAGTCCCTGGAGAGACAGAACAGGCGGTAGGGGGGCGGGAGGAGCAGGGCAGAGAACAGGGGCTCCGGGCTCAGCCCAGGTCCCCACCTCCCTGCCCAGCGCTGGGCGGGGCTCCCGTCCCGGGTCTGCTGCCCGCCCTGCTCTGAAAGGAGAAGCAAGAACAGATGTTTCCTTGGATCGGAAAATAACGTCGGCTCCCAGATGGGCCATGGGCCGCGTCCTCTCCCTCCCCCGCTTTGTGGCAAGGTCTGTCTTTCTGGGGAGCAGCCGAGGGTGGCGGGCGGGGGCAGGGGCACCAGCGGGGCACCTGGCGCTCGGTCATCGCCCACGGCTGTCTGCCGCGAGATGTGACAGGTGCTGGCGGGGGCCATCCCGCCCGGGATGGGGGCCGGGCAGTGGGGCCCGGGATGGAGGCCAGGCCTCCACGCCCCCCGGCCCCCCGCCGCCCGCCCACAGCTGTGCTGGAGGTCGGCTCCCACCCACAGGGGACCGGAGCTTGGCCCGTGCGCGCCTTCGTGGCTCCTGTCGCTCAGAACAGAGCAGGGCCCGAGGCTGCCCGCCTGTCCTCCCGGGCAGGGGCTGCTCGCAGAGGGCCTGACCCGGCAGAACCGCGGGGACCCAGGGGCCACGGGTCCCAAAGCGGCTCCGGGTCCAGGTGCCCTCCCTGCTTCCCCCCCTCTGCACTTCTGAAGGCTGCACGCGCCCGAGGAGACCCGTGGGCCCTTCCTGGGCCCCACAGTGCCCGACCCGCCTCCCGGCAGGCCCTTCCCCGTGACCTACAGGCGGCGCCCTTCCGGCCCCAGCCCGTCTCCCCAGCAGGATGAGGGTCCCACGCACAGCAGGTGCTTGATGAAGGGGTGTGTGTGCAACGGCCCCGGGGTCTCCGCCAGCCAAGCTGGTTCAGTGAGAAGGAGGGGCGGAGCGGGCAGCACGTGGGACCCCACAGGGGTCACGCCCACAGGGGGCGTGTCCAAATGCCCCCCTCTGCGCGGTCGGTCACTCACGTCGGTGAGCCGTCTCTCAGGCCCCACGTGCCCGGAACTGTGCAGGGGACACGGGCAACTGGTTCCACCGTCCGTCCCCACTCGTATCCCCCCTCCCCACCCCAAGCCCGCCGGCTGCCCTGCTGCCCAGCCAGGGCGCTCCTGGGGGAACGGGGCCCCCTCTGTGGTTCAGGCAGGCCGAGGTCAGGGACGCTGTGCTGGGCTCTTCCTCTGCCCAAGGGCCGATCAGACGAGCCCCAGGCGGCTCCCAAGCCTGCCGGCCGAAGAGCGGCCGCCTGGCGCCCGGAGCGGGGTGCGGGGCAGCCCCAGACAGAACGCCGAGTGTGAGATGTGCCGCCCGCCTGCCCTAGCGCTTCCGGTGCCATAAACCAGGCTGATGGTGCCCGGGCGCCAACGGTGATGAACTGCAAGGGGTGGGGGGCAGCTGGGCCCCTGGACGCCGCTCAGGGGCCTCCTCGTCGGCCGGGGGCCTGGCCCACAGAAGGGACACGAGAAATGTCTCGGGCATGGAACTGCGTACAGATTCCTTCCAAATCACAGAGGCCGCCACTTATCTAGTGTTCTGCCTACATGACCTTGTTTAACACCCAGACTGGGGGAATTCCCTGGCAGTCCCGTGGTTAGGCCTCTGCACTTCCATTGCTGGGGGTCCGGGTTCAATCCCTGGTTGGGGAACTAAGATCCCACAAGCTGAGCAGCGAGGCCAAAAATAATAATAATAATAATAAATGATAAAACGGAGACTGGAATGAAGGAATTTGGAACAGCAGAAAAGCCGTTCACCTGGTAGGCAGGGGACACTGGAGGGGCACGCGGGGCTGCAGGACAGTGCCGGCGGAAGGGTCCCGTGGAGTGTAACCCCAGAGGCACGAGAAATGCACAGAATTCCCGGTGACGGGAGGGTGGGCCCCCCTGCCCACTGTGACCCGGGGTCGGCGGGTGGGGGGTGGCAGCGGCTTGGGCCTGGAGCTCTGGGAACATGAACTTTTGAGTTCATGCACTTGTGTTTTGTCTTTTTTTTTTTTTTTTTTAAACAATGAATGCATGTTATTTTTTTTTTTTTTTTTTTTTTTTTTTGCGGTAAACGGGCCTCTCACTGTTGTGGCCTCTCCCGTCGCGGAGCACAGGCTCCGGACGCGGCGCAGGCTCAGCGGCCATGGCTCATGGGCCCAGCCGCTCCACGGCATGTGGGATCTTCCCGGACCGGGGCACGAACCCGTGTCCCCTGCATCGGCGGGCGGACCCTCAACCACTGCGCCACCAGGGAAGCCCTATTTTTTTTTAAGGATATGACTTTTGGCAAAGTTGCCGGTGAATCGGTGCCCGGGGTTGGGGGGTTGTGGGCCTGGCAGGCCCTCCCGGGTGGGTGACTTCACAGTGGGGAGCACGTGTGCGCACAGGCGTTAATTCACAAGGCGAAGAGCCGACCCCCCGAGCTGCCTGCCAGCTACCCCAGGCCTTGGCAGGAAGCAGCCATTCATTCATTCATTCACTGATTCATTCACAGATATTTATCCCGTACCTGCTGTGAGTCTCCGGGCCTCTGTGGTAGGCCTGGCGCTGTGGCCTGAGGCCGGGCTGGGGTGCACGGGCCCCTGCCTGCCCCCTGCCGTGTGCCCCCTGCATCCCCGCCCCTCGGCCCCTGTACGGCATCACCTGCGGCCACGGGAGCCCAGCCCCCACCCTGAAGCCGGCAGGCGCCCAAGACGAAACTTCGGTCTCTGGGAGAGACACGGGCATGAGCTGGTTACTACTGCCTTTTCAGCAAACGTAATTCCTTTTTATTAGAAAATTAAAGGCTGGGGCCAGCTTGCCAAAAGCCAGAAGAGCTGAAACGTGCTTTCCTAAGATATGCAGCATCTAATGAAACAAGATTTGCTTGTCTGCCTCCTTTCCCACCATCACCTCCCCTGGGCCCACCCTCCCTCCAGTCCCACCCCTTCCACGGCTTGGCCGGGGCCCCACAGGTCCAGCACCTGGGCGCGGAGGGGGCTCGCCTCTGGCCCCTGGCACAGGGCAGGAGCCCCACTCCCCAGGTGTCAGCCTTTTGAGAATTATCTCGGGGACTCTCTTGCTTTCCTGAGATGCAAAGGCGCCCGTGGCCTCTGCTAATTTGAGGGTGTCTGGAGGGAAAGGCAGGAACGATAAAGGACTGGGCTCCTGAGAAAGGAGCTCGATCCATCTGGAGACCCGGGGGTGACAGCCCCAGACAGAAGGGAGGAAGCCGTGGCAGAGCCGAGGAGAGGGGAGGACGGTCCCTCGCTGCCACACAAAAAGCCATCCAGGGAGTTCTCTCTTACTGAAAAGTCCTTGATTCTTCTCTTTCTACCGCAGAACTCTTATTAATGGGGCAACGGAGGGGTCCGGGGGATGGTCCTCCCGCGCAGGAAGGTGGCTGCGCCGCCCCACGAGTCTTTAGAGCTGGGAACTAGGGAACTCCAGGATCGGGTTTTCTTCCACTAATCTCCCTTCCTCTTTCCTTTCTTTTTTCTTCTCTGCCGGTCAGAGGTTACCTCCCTGGTTTACAGGGAACCTCAGAGTGGGGTGGAGGAAGCTGCGAGTGACGTGTGTGTGTGAGCGCGTGTGAGCGCGCGTGCGCCTGTGAGAGCTCGCGCACGCGCGTGTGTGTGTACGTGCGTGTGTGTGTGTGCGCGCGCGCGCGCAGGCGTGTGTGCCGAATGCAAAAATGGTGACCACGGGGTGCCAACGGGGGTGGGCGTATGGGGCGGGGCGTCTGTCTCAGGTATGTCTGCCCCGCCCCCCCCCACGTCCCCACCCCTCCCCACTCTGCTCCCTGTTCAGGGCAAATGCATCCCCTCACTCCCTCCGTGAGTAACAAAAGGCAGATGGAGTCCCCTTCCACCTGCTCTGACTGAAGCCTCTGCTGTGGCACGTCTAGCAGAACCGCTTTGTTCTGGAGAAAACCAAAACGGGGGTCTGTCCCAGGGCCCGCCAGGGTGGGGGTCAGAAAGGAACACGAAAAGCAGCAGCAGTGTCCGACGGGTCCGCGCCGCCTGGACCTCTTCACCGAGATGCGTGGTCCAGGGAGGCGCCGCCGAAAGGGCTCTGGTCAGCAGAGTCCGGTCGGATCCCAGCCTAGTGACCACGTGGCCCGTGGCCTGGGGCAAATTCTCTCGCTCTCTGCGCCTGGCTTGCTGGCCTCTCATGACAACCATAAGAAGCCCCTGGCACAGTGTCAGGTCTCTCCCACCACCTGGCCAGCTCTTGGGCTGATGGGAGGAGCCACCTTCCCATGGGTGGGGGGGGAGTGTGGAAAGAAACAGGAGAGACAGTGACACCGGTTCCCCAGGGGTGGCTGTGCAGGGTCCAGAGCCTCTGGGAGGTTTCAGAGGAAGAGGGCATGTCCCTAACCCTGGTACCCAGGGTTTCTCTGGGTGGAGGAGGAGCTGGGATCCCTGGCCAGGGTCCTCCCAAAAGGAGGCCATGGCAACAGCTAGGGGCAGGGAGGGGCCCTGGCCCAGGTGCCAAAGATCTGCGTTCTGTGTGTGCACCACTCCCCGCAATGTGGAGGTCCCAAGGCTCCAGGAGGGCACCAAGCCTGAGCCTGCAGCATGGGGCCTGGCCCGCGTAGATGAGCAACCCCATGTGCTCTGGAGCCCTGATGCCTGGATCCCGGGCCACGTGCCTAGAAGGGGATTCAGCCTGGCCTGCGAATCCCTGCGGGTGGGGGTGGGGGTGGGGGGAGGCTGCGGCATCAGGAGGCTCCCTTCCCCCTCGGCGGTGAGGTGAGTCAGCCCCGCCAGCTCGGGGGAGGCGCTGCCCTGTCTGGGCCCAAGGTGAGGAGGTCAGCTCAGCAGCAGAGCGGCTGGCTGGGCTGGCGTCTGGGACCCACCCCACCCCACAGGCAGCCTCTGGGGCTCCAGGCCCCCCACCCAAGGCAGGATGGGGCCCAGCTCAGGGCAGGTGGTGGCTTAAGCCTCAAAATCCCCAAGCAAGGGGAGGCCAGTGGGGGGTGGCTGGAGGTCAGGGGAGCGGGGCAGGCGCAGGACGGTCTGGGGCTGAGACAGGGCGGCGCAACCTCCCAGCTCAGCAGGTGGGGGGGCCACAGGCCCGGCCCCCTGCTGCCTGGTCCTGTCTGCACCCGCATCCCCACCCCGAAAAAAAATCCCTTCTTCGCTTCCCCAGCGCCCAGGCTGGCCTGTGCCTGTCCATCTCTGGCCCCTCACCCTTGGAGGGCAGCCATAGCCCGCCCACCCGCCACCAAAGGTGGGCTGTGCGCTCCTAGAGCCAGGGCTCCAGCGAGGCTTGCGGCGCACATTTCTCATCCTAATTGTTTTCCGGGGTGCGTGGAGGACACAGCGCCCTCCGCCCTCGCCCCGGACGGCCCCGCTGTCCCTTGGCACAGCCCGTGCCCCGGGTGCAGGGCCCCACACACAGGCATTTCTGCGTGCCTGGAAAACACCCCTAGCGCCAACCCGGCACGCTAACAGCCCCACCTGAGAACGCCCACAAACCCCACTTCCCAGATGGGGAAGACTGAGACCCCCAGGGCCCGCCTGCATCCCCGAACCTCAGAGCCGCTCCCCGCCCCCAGCCTGAGGAGGCCTGCTGGAGCCCACCCTTCTCCCCATTTCCTGCTGCCCCTGGGGTCTTCTGTCCCCTCCAGCACACAGGCCCACAGGCCCCATGGGGCGGCAGGGAC
The DNA here is from genome assembly GCF_026419965.1 of Kogia breviceps. Lineage (NCBI taxonomy): Eukaryota > Metazoa > Chordata > Mammalia > Artiodactyla > Physeteridae > Kogia > Kogia breviceps. The sequence goes on along the minus strand of NC_081328.1, from coordinate 992,143 downwards.
CACCCAGGCAGAGAGAGCCGGAGAGGGCGCGAGTGTGTGTGCGGTGACCCAGCCCACCGGACGCTCCGCCCAGCTCACCGCAGCTGGGAAAACAGGCTCCCCAGCCCCCGCAGCCCGCCCCGCCCCCCTGCCCAGCCCCAGCCCAGCCAACCCGGCCAGCGCCTCACCAGGCCCTGAACCAGGAACTGGGCCCACGGCCACGGTCGCTTCAGCCTGGGCCACAGCCCCCCGCCACACACACCCCCCGCCGCTGCCCCGGGACCCTGGCTGAGAAGCCCCCAACATGGTCTGGCCCGGATCCACACCTGCTTCAGGCCGGCCCCCCTCCAGCTCTCCGACTTTTCCCCAAACCGTCTCTTAACTGCAGTGTCCCCACAACTGCCCGAGACCCCCATCTCCCTGAACCCGCAGCCCTCCACCCCGTGCCCGCCACTGGCATCCAGGGCGTGGGGTGCCCCCTTAGCTCCCTCCTTCTGGGGTGGGGGGCTCCCTGCCCTCTCCCACCCCACCAGGTGCGGGGTCTCTGCCGGCCCCGCGCTCCCGAGGCAGGATCACTGAGGCTGAAGTTTCGATTAAGGACGGGAAGTAATTACTCCGGGGCTCCAGGCCAGATCAAATGGTGACAGTCCTCAAAATCTGCTCCCCTGGAGTTGCGGGGAGGTGGCCCGGCACCCCGAGGTCAGCCTGGGCCCGAGCAGGGACCTGGCCTTCCCCCACTTTTGGCCTTGAACCCCGCACCCTTCTGCTGAACCGAGACCAACCTCAGGGTGCTCAAAAGTAGGGGGTGCTGGGGGGCTGGAGAAAAGGGTGGGAGCTCCTGGCAGAGGGGCTGGGGAGTGCTGAGCCCCAGATGGTCCCCGGGAAGCTGCGCCCACAGGGAAATTAACCATTCAGCCTCTGCCTGTTCCTGCAGTGAGCCCAGGGGCTGCCAGGGTCCCACAGCCTGGGGCTGGGGACCCCAAGAGCAGGACAAGCAGGCTCTGGGCTCCCTCGGGGAGGGGTGGGCCTGGGCAGGAACCTCCCGTCTAGGCCTTGGGCCCACCCCACAAAGCAAGGGTCGCAGGTGGGGTTGTTCCTGAGCCCCCAAGGCCACCCCCCATCTGCTCCTCAAGAAGCATTCACAGGGCTTCCCTGGTGGCGCAGCGGTTGAGAGTCCGCCTGCCGATGCAGAGGACGCGGGTTCGCGCCCCGGTCCGGGAGGATCCCACGTGCCGCAGAGCGGCTGGGCCTGTGAGCCGTGGACGCTGCGCCTGCGCTCCACAACAGGAGAGGCCACAACAGTGAGAGGCCCGTGTACCGAGGAAAAAAAAAAAAAAACAGCATTTACAGCCAGCCTTAACTACGCCACCCTCATCTCCAGAAAACTCCCTCTCCAGACACGTCCCTGCTCTGAGAATGACCCATTTCCTCTCCAGAAATCCTCTGTTTAATCCAGAATGTTCCATCTCCAGAAATGTTCCATCTTATTTCCAGAAATATCCTTTCTCATCTTCAAATATAACCCATCTCCAGAAATGCCAGTGCTCTCTAAAAAGGCTCCATCTTAGCTCCAAAAATGCTCCATTTCCAGAAATATCACACCCCATCTCCAGAGATGTTTCATTTCAGCTTCCAAAATACCTCAAATCCAGAAGTGCCCTATTTTATGTCCAGAAATACTCGAGCATCATCTTCAAAAACATTCCACATTTCCAGAAGTACCATAGTTTGTCTCTAGAAATAGTCCATTTCCAGAGATGTTTCGCCGCTTGCAATGTTTGGAATCCAGAACGGTCTCATCTTCACCCCAGAACATGCCCTCTATTTCCAAAACTGCCCCCACTTCACCTTCCATCTTCACGCCCTCCTCCAGAAAAACTCTGCATCGTCTCCAGAAATGCCATGTGTCTCATTTCTAAAAACACTCCATCGCTGCAGATATTCCGTCTGCATCCAGAAATGCTCACGGTGTGTCCACAAGGGTCTCCCCCTGTGGCCCAGATGCTGCAGAAACTCAGGAACCCACTTCCTCCAGGATCTCCCGGGGATCTCTCGGCCACCCGCAGGGCCTGCTCAGACCCCAGGAGCAAGGATAAAGTAAGAGGTGGGTTGGCAGGTGTCAAGGTCCCTGGAAGCGGGGAGCACGGACCCTCCCGGGTCTGACCCGGGGGCAGGGGCAGTGAGGGGCCCGGGTGGGAAGGTCTGGCCCAGGAAGGGTGGGCGGGGCCTTGGCACCCCCCCCCCCACCGCAAACGCATCCACTGGCCCAGGTGCCCACACTCACAGCCCCCCCCCTCCCCCCCCGCCGCCGAGAATCACACATGCGCGCGCGGCATCGCATCCGTCTCAGCACCGCAGCCCCACCCGGGCAAGCGCACGGAACACACGTCCCCACCCTCCTCCACGCTCCCCGCCTCTCTGGGCGGGTCTGGGGACCCCGAGGGGCAGCAGGTCGCTGCCGGGGCCCTCCAGCCAGACGGGGCGGCCGCAGTAACTGCTGTGTGTCACCGGGGGAAATTCACGGCCCGCGACTCTGGGCTCAGAAGGGACCACCAGAGAGGTGAGGGTGTGCATTCTTGACCTGCTCGCATACCTACTAGGATGGGGCTCCGGAGCAGCCCCGCTGCTTCTGGGCCACTTTAAATGACAGAAAGTTCCTCTCTGGGTGGAACTGAAACTCCACGAAGTCACCTCTGCCCACGTGGCCCGGCACTGCTGTCTGGAGTTGCGAAGCCCGAGTCCCACGGAGACTTCACAAGGAGACGTCCCCCTCCCTGTCCCCAGACAGCGGGGAGAGGTTCGGGGTCAGCTGTTCTGCAGGAAGGGGCCTGGAGACACCTGGGTGGAGGGTGGGCGTGCCAGCATGGGCACGCGTGTGTCCTCACGTGCGGATACACAGGCAGGCGTGCAGTACACCTCCAGGCCCTGGACCCACAGCCGGGGAGGGAGGAGGTGGCCCGTCTGCACCAGGTCTGTCCCTCAGACCTCGGGGCGGCCGTTCTTAAGAGCCTCCAGGTGGGCAGGAGGGGAAGGGGGCCCGATCCACGGTCTCCGCTCCTGGTGGCATCGGTTAGCTCTGCTCTGCTCCCACGGGAGGATAATTACCATTGATTAGGCCTCCTGATTTAGACTCGGCCTCAATTCACTGGAACCTCCCGAGCCCCCCTTTCTGATCCTTTGGGGCCAAGGGCGGACACAACACACCTTCAACGTGCCCTTCGATTTCCCTCAGCGTGGGCCCCTTTGTCTGCCACCACACTGGCCAGCTCCTGCCCAGAAAGGGGGCTTCCACATCTGTCCCCCTCAATCCCTCTCGTCCTGGAGAGCCATCCTCTCTCCATGGAGACCTCCCCCTCTGGGAACTCACGTCCCCACTCAAAGAACGTGAGAGAGAGAAGCCAAACAGTCAATCTCGCATCTGAACGGACCGTGGGCTGGCGAGCCAGGATGGAGAGCAGGGGGCGAGGCCTTGCGTGGGACGGCGGGCAGGGGTGTCCCCCGGGCTCCCGGCTCCGGGGCCCCAGACTTTCTGGAGGCGTCTGCGTCGGTATTCTCCGTCCCTCACAGCCCAAATTACACCGACTCTCCCGGGACCCTTTCATTGCACGTGGTCGCTTCAGCAGAAGGTTATGTGCAAGAACGTCAAAACCCTTCCCACATATTAACCAAAAGGGCGTTTTTTTAGATGCACGGGAAAAAGCGGCCAATTTTACAGTATCTGAGACGGGAACGGGTGTTGGACTGGGTGGCAGCCGGCAGTCCCTCACCTCTCTGCACCCTCTGCCCTGGATCGGAGAGGCCGGGAGGGCGGGCGCGAGGCTGGACCCAGAAGTCGCAGTCACGGTCACACGCGGAACCAGCAGAGCCCGGCTGGGGGCGGCATCCAGGCGCCGCCCAGCAGGCGTGAGGGCAGGAGAGCTTGGCAATGGACCCAGTTTGAATCGGTTCCTCAGTTGTGACATTTTACAGGTAAGCGTCAAAGGTGTAATCTGCTCAAGATCCGCAAGAGCTGGGGTGCCGGGATGGGAACCCAGGCGTAAGCTGGGGGGTGGGGGTGGGACTGGACTGAGCAGGGACTGCGGAGGCCCAGGCGGCGGGCAGCCCGATTCCAGCTCTGCCCGCAGTGCCAGGACCCGCCAGTCGTAAGAGAAGCAAGAAGTGGGACGCTTATGTGAAATCTGATATGATTTTTTAAACCCTGTGCGGGCCACACAGCGCCCACCCGAAGGCATCATGGGCGGACGACCTCTGGTCTGAGGCCTCCAGCCCAGTCTCCGGCCCCTCCTGGGGGGGTGCTCTGCTCCGACAAGGGAGCCAAGGGCAGACACGACAGAAACTTCTCCCCCGAGTGAAGTGGGGGAGTGGGAGAGGGCAGGGCTGCAGAAAGTGTTTTAAGTCTCTAGGGGACGGCCGGGGTGCTCTTCCGTCAGACGGAGGTGACGGCCGAAGCCGCCAATGCAAGAGGCTCAGAGGGACCTGTAGGATGGGGCGGGGAAGGAGGAGGAAGTCCCAAAGGTCAGCTCCCTTCACCGTCAGGGTCTGCCCTATTGGCCATGCCCACTGCTCAGGCTACAAGAAGCCCCAAGATAACTGGAGCCGTGGCCAGGTGCGGAGACACCTGGGAGGGGCCGCCCCCGCCTCGTGTCACGGCAGGAGATGCCCCGCGTGGCTGACCTCCCACCCCCCGCCGTCACCGCCATGCGAGCCACGACGCCAGCTCCCCTTACCCCCTCCCCAGACAGAGGGGTGGTGTGGGAAGGCCTGCCCCGCCTGGGACGCCGCCCACCCTGGGTCACCCCAGCCGAGCGTCTTACTGTCCCCGAGGACCTTGACCCACAGGTGCCTGACTCCTCCAAGCCTCAGTTTTTCCATCTGTAAAATGGGGACAACAGGAGACTTTCCTTCACAGGGAGTTTGAAGACAGGAAATAAGACCTCGGGGGGGGGGGCAGCAGCAGGAGGTCTTGCAGAGAGGACGCTCTGAACGGTAGGACTCCAGGTACCAGTCCCCTGCCCCTGCCATCCCCACCGCCCCCCCCTCCTGCCCTCTCTGGGTGTCCTTCCTCTCCATGCTGAGCTTTCTTCTGGGGAATTACAATCTGCTGGGCTTTAATTAGTGGTCCCCGAGGCCCGCCATCTCCCTCCCCAGCCAAGATGCCGTAGCCCCTCTGGCGGGGGGCTGGGCTCAGCTGCGGGCCCCGCAGGCCCCGGCCTCACCCTGGAGGGGCGCCCCAGGTCTGAGCTCTGTCCAGTCCACATACCACCGGTTACAATCGGAGGCGGCGGGCGTGCTCAGGGAGCAAACTCTGGCCCTGAAGGGTCCTCCGGTGGTCCTCCCACGTCTCCCTTGCCAGCCTCAGAGCTCACGCCTCCAGGCCTTTGCTGCAGCCGCGGCTCCCCACCTGGGGCACCCTGCTTTCCCCGCTGCCTTCACTGCAGTCAAGGCCCAGGCTCCACTCAGCCTCCACCCCTGCCTCCACCTCTCCTGCTCCCGCCGCCTGACCTCCAGAGCCCTGCAGCTTCCTTCCCGCCTCCAGGCGTGCTGTACGGTGCGCCCGTGCCCTCCTTCCTCTGGGAGGCCCCCCCTGACTCCCCTGGGACAGGGCCAGGGTGCTGTCAGCAAACGTCTGAGGGACATGAGCCTGACCTATGACCCCAGTGCCCATCCGATGCCCGCCCCGCCCGGCTGTGCACACAGGGGGACGGGGCAGGCTGCCGCTCGGGCACGTCCCGGCGGCCCCGGGCGTGCTCTGTGCTCCCACGGCCTCACCTCCGAGACGGCGAACAGGGCCGGGGACAGTGCAGACGTGCATGAGGCTGGCAGACTGAGGTTCAAGGCTGGACACGGAGGGCGGTTACAGTGACCCCTGAGGCACAGCCACTTAGCCGGGAGGCTGCAAACTGCGGCCTGGGGGGGGGGGGGGTCGCAATCTGGCCACAGGTGAGTTGCCGGATTAGGTGACAACATACCCTAACCAGAAGACGTCACGTAAACACCTGAGTACCAGTTCCTAAGAAGGTGGGTAACAGCACCTGGGCCGCATCCCCAAAGGCCACCCAGCAGAGCTGAGCTGCGGGCCCCCTGCCCTCGGCAGACTTGCGTGCCGGCCCTGCGGGCACTGCAGTCCGGAGGGCCCTGCGCCGTGCAGACGCGAGCTCAGCCAGGCCGCTGCTCCCGGGCCACACGCCTTTGCGTAAGCAGGACCCCGTGGCAGGAGAGAGGAGGCATCTCCGGCCCTGGGAAAGGCAAGAAGGCTGATACCACGTGGGTCAAAGTGCTCCTGGAAGGTGGCACCCTGCAGGCCTGGGCAGGCAGGGTCTCTGCCTGCTCCAGCACGAAGGGCTTTTCGTGGGAGAAGCCAACATCTGCCTCTCTCTCTCCCAGCGCCGCCCTTGGGAACGGACAGAGGACCTTTCTGGTCCCATCGACGCCTCTAGTTCCTCGTGACACCATTTCTGGCCCCAGAACCCTCCCCTGGGTCAAGCTCCCCCTAAGGATGTGGGACCCGGTCCAGCAGGACCATCCCCTCCCTTTTTCCAGACATTCTACCTTTGCTAATGCAGTTTCAGGTGGGCCCAGTGAACTTCTTAGTCCCCGGGAGGCTCCTACCGAGACGACAGCCACCTCAACCCCACCCAGACTGTCCCCCAGAAGCACAGAAGGAGCAACGGCGTTATCTCCCTCCCAGGAGCCAGCAAACCCAGGGCCCCCCGCCCGCCGTGGCAACGCACAGGTGCCCTGGTTGGACAGACGCACAGGCAAATGCTTAACGAGCCTCTCCGTGCGTCCGGACGCAACCAGGCACTTGACCAAACCTGACCTGGTTTTCCTTACCTTCCCGACAGGCCAGTCAGGAAAAGCCTACGCTCCCCACAGCACAAAGGGGAAACTGAGGCTGGAGGAAGCACGCGAGGCCCATGCTCGTGGCCGGTGCCGAGTGCGTGCGGTGCAAGGGGCGGGGCGGCGGGGCACCCTCTGGACGGTCGGGTTCCCACAAATGGGAGGCGGCCCGGTTCGCCCGAGCGCCTCCCCGTTATAGACCACGACAACACCTGATTGTGGGCTGCAGGCCGAGGGTCTCCGGGCTTCTTGTCATCACGGCTACCTGTTCCGTGACTGCACGGCTTACAGGGCGGACTGGGGGGCCAGACAACCAGGCCAGGCAGAGCGTGACCCGGCCCAGACTTCTCCAGAAAGGTCTTGGTGGCAACGGACCCAGCGGTGCGGTTTCTCGGTGGCCAGCGGGTCCCACGGGGGAGGGAGGGGAGCAGGCCCTGCCCAGGCCGGGGAAGACAACACGAGTCAGACCAGAGCTGCTGCGGGTGGCGAGTGACCTGCTCCCCACGTGAAGGACACCACAGCCCTGCACCCCACGCGGCTCGGACCTCAGAACCGAACGACCTCAGGAGCGCTGTGAGGTCGACAAGGCTTCCCTTGGGCGCCCCAGCTTCCCAGGGGTCCTGCAGAGGGAGGACCCCCCCTCATCGCGGGAGTCCGGGGGCAGGTGGGAGCTAGAAAGGGGGTCTGGGCCAAGGGATCAGAGGACTGGGTCCCCAACCTCTGGCTCCGTGACCTCAAGCCAATTCCCTACAAAACTAGAACCACAAACGCTGACTCGCAGGATCTGTGCAAACAGGCCCAGTGCCCAGCACGTGAGTGGGGACCTATGGGGCCTGCTGGCTGCCACCCTGACACCCAGGCACACACCCAAGCACAAAGACACAGCACAGAAATGCCCAAATGCCCACACTCAAGGGAGGGCGGCTCTTAACCTCCACCTCCTGGATGGAGCTGTTTGTACCTCAGAGAACATACCTGGAATGGGGGGTCTTCAAAACTCAAAGGAGAAGCTCAAATCTACCATGGTCACATACCCCCAACACCTCGCCACGTGCCCCCACCCCCCGTCCGCTCCACTCTGGGGGCCGGGTCTTGAGCTGGGCGCCCCCCCCCAAGTCCGCTCCACTCTGGGGGCCGGGTCTTGAGCTGGGCGCCCCCCCCCAAGTCCGCTCCACTCTGGGGGCCGGGTCTTGAGCTGGGCGCCCCCCCCCAAGTCCGCTCCACTCTGGGGGCCGGGTCTTGAGCTGGGCGCCCCCGGGCGCCCCCCACCCCCCCGCCGTCCGCTCCACTCTGGGGGCCGGGTCTTGAGCTGGCCCTGCCCTGCAGTGGAACCCCGCCCCATCCTACATCTCTGGCCTCAGCCCCATCCTCTCCCTGGCTGGGGGACGTGAGCAGGAATGGCTCAATCAGGATATAATCGTTTTTAATTAACGTGCAGATCATTTCACAGGCTGATCTCCTTGGAGACCAGAGGGAAGACGGTCTTTTAAGATTTTCTTTCGCCTCCCCCCACCTCCCCCTCCCAGTCGAAGGCTGCCCCCCTTCACCCCCCCGGCCGCAACCTTGAAAGCAGCACAAAAGCCTGGTGCCTGGATCCCTCTTGGGGCCATTAGGAGGAAAGTGTGTGCTCACACACAGATAAACACGCACGTGCCCAAGCCCCAGGGCGTGCTCTCCCCCTGGAAATGCACGAATGGGATCAGAGACCCGCAGACACGGGACGCATGGGGACACACGCAGGTTCACGCACACGCACAGGTATGCACGCATGCACACGTGCCCAAGGATGTACAGACGGCCCGAGGCGCACCGACATGGGCACACACACCCAGGCTGGCAGGCACGCCGACCCCCGAGAATACACAAACAGGATCAGACACACAGACATATGCACACGCAGGCACACGGGAAGGCGTCCAAGCCCAGAGACACCACAGAAAGGCCCAGATACCCACACTCACGGGAGGGCTGCGCAGAGCGGGGACAGGAGGCCCCTGTCCTGCGGTGGGGGGTCCGAGCCGCAACCTCCTCGTCCCGCACGCGCCCCGGCCCTGACCTCGGGCCTGAGGGCGCCCTGCCACCTGCCCCACGGGGACCCACGGACAGAGAGGCCACCACCCAGGTCTTGCCTCCCTGCCACCCACCTGGTCTGGACCCTCCTGGTCCCCAGAGCCCCCCGCACAGCTGTTCCACTCTGCCCCGAGCGAGCCCACCCCTAGGTCCAGCCTTTCCGGACCGTGCAGCGCTGGCCAGCCGCCGCCCGCACTGGGAGCCGTGCCCCCAGCCGCTCCTCTGGGTGCCCAGTGAGGCAGGGGGCCGGGGGGCGTCCTCTCTCCTTTTTTCAGTTTAAACAGGCCCTCCCCTCCCCCATTTTCTCCCTCTACCCCCTTGCTAACCCCGTTCTTTTCCCCCCCGTGCGCCTTTGCTCCCATCCTTGCTCCTCTCCTCCTTTTCTTCCCCTCCCTCCTCCCCCTTCCTCCCCAGGGGCCTCCTGGGCTCAAGCTGAGCCAGAGGGAGTGGGTGAGATGTCGCTGGCCCTTCCCCGCTGCCCCGCAGCGGCTGTCTGTGCCAATACCCACTCCCAGCCACGGAAGAGACCCAGAGCTAGGTCTCCAGATGGGAAAGCGGGGGCGTGGGGGAAGGGGCGTGGGCACTGGGGTGCCCTGACATCTGCAGTCCCACCGTCTCTCTGCACCTGCTTTGGATCCTCAGCTTTTCCTCCTGGAAAATGGGATGGCAAGGGGGAAGGGGGAGCCGCAGGGAGGGGCCACAGGGAATCCACGGCTGGCCAATGGCGGGCTGGTACCTTGGGTGGCCCCAGGTGCCGTGGACATCGTGGTCACAGCCAGTGTGCGTGACACACGCGGGCTGAGGAGCCTGCCTGGTGCTCTAGCTGCCAACACGACAGGCCAGCCAGGCGCTTCTCCTCTCCTGTGCTCTCAGGGCCCCCATCTGTGAGATGGCCAAGGTCAGCCTAAAAGACCCCGAGGGACTCTTCCCAGATGCGGAAACCAAAAGGCAGATCGGTAGCCCATTCTCGGCTGCTACGAGGCCCAGAGGCTGCTGTGTGACCTTGGAATTCACTTCCCTCTCTGGGCTCACGTTTCCTCCTCTGTCAAAGGAAGGAGGTCAGACAGGTGATTCACTGCCAAGGCGCTTTCGGCTCTGAGAGAAGGTTCTAGATAGTGGGGAGGAAGGAGAAGAGTGTTTCACTCATCAGGGAAGAAACGAGGAGCCCGTTTCTCCCGCTGCAGGTGCCAGCAGCGTCATTTTGAGGAAATCATTTTAAACGTCAAAAAAAGCTCTGCACACAAACAAATCCACTACCTCATCCATCAGGGGCAACGAGAACGAGGAACAAAAGGGGAATATTAAGTAAACGGTGGCGCATCCACCCACTTGGAAAAGCCTGAAGACGTTAACTGCGCTGTTTATGAAGAGTTGGTTACAAAACAGGAAAAGGCTCCCGTTAGCGCCAACCAAGAGAGCAGGATATACGTCTGAACATAAAGAATGCCGACAAGTCTCTAAAAAACAAACCAACCACCAAGTCAAGATGACTGTGGAGAAACGCAACAAAACACTAACATTGTCAGAGCCCTCCGAGGCTGTCTGTAACCTTTTTTATTTTTCTCTATTTTTCACATTTTCCTGTTAACCATATTTTAAAATATATACATTGAAAATATCGTTTAAAAAAAAAAAACAAGGACTGAATGCCTGCAATTGAGAAACTTTCCCCGACCATTCATTTATTCACTCATTCATTACTGATGCATTCACCCCTGTGTCCAGCAGCCGAAGACCACTGCTCCTCGTGGCCAGGCTGGGCTCTCACTCACAGGAAAGGGAAACCAGTGGGGGAGGGAAGACGCCGCCCCCCCGCCCCAGGATCTACACCAGGGGCCTGTGCTGTATCTGGGCCTCGGGTGAGCAGAAATCTATCCTGCCAGGTCCTGCTTTCCTGCAGCCTCGGCAGGCCTGCCCTCAGCTGCCAGGGCCTCACAGTCTAGCCTATGGGTCAGAAACCCACGCTTACAGGCAGGGAATGGGGACTGGGGGAACGCGTCCACCTCACGCCCATGGCAATAGCCCCAAGGCGGTAGGCATAACCCCTTTTCCCTTGAGGCCACACAGCTGCTATCTGGCTGCGGGCACCTTCTCTGGGCTCAGATTCCCTCCGCCCCAGGGTCCCTGAGTAAGACACCACCCCCCCAGGCGGGAGCACAGCACGTCAAAGGTCCACACTGCGGCCTGGCCCGCCGGGTTGGGGCTGACAGGTTTCCCGGGAGGGTTAACTCTTCCCACGCCTGGACGGAGCCACAGAACAGCTGCCCCCCTCCCGCAGGAACCCCTCCTTAAGTGGAAGGATTCCCCTCGCCTGACCGGGTTGCTGGGCCCAACCCTCGGGAGAAAAAGGGGAGAGCCCCCCTTAGCACCCTGCGCCGCTGCCCGGAACCCAACGAAGGCAGATTTCCACTTCCACGGACTCTCCTTCAGCCCCGCTCCCATGCCAACGAGCCCCGACCCCTTTCACGCCTCCCCTCCGCCCCCAAGGAGCAAAGGAACCCGAGCGCTTAGCTGACCCTGCGGCCGCCACTTTGAGTTGAGCCCGCCTTCAGGACTGCGGTCCCCAGAAATTCTCCGGGCCAGGGCTCCCTTCGCAGGGCCCAGGCGGGAAAGGAGAAGTTTCCACCCCTCTTCTCCCCTCCCCCAGCCCCTAGGGGAGGGGCGAGGGTCCGGATCTCCGGGTCAAGGAGCAGCGTCTGCTGTGGATCGCAGGAGACACACACTCCGTCACACACACACACACACACACACACACACACACACACACACACACACTCTCTCTCTCTCTCTCTCTCTCTCTCTCTCTCTCTCTCTCTCTCTCTCTCTCTCACACACACACACACACACACACACACACATATACACACCACCCTCGCGATCACCTCTGAAGCCCGCATTGTACAGGAGGGGAGGAGGCTGGCGGGGGGGGGGGGCTCGACGTGCCTGGAGTCACCAGCCAATCACCAAGTCCGAGAGAGGCTGGAACCCACGACCCGGGCCCCGAACCCAAGCCTCGGGCCTCCACTGCGCACCCCACCCCGCCCGACCCATCCGACGTCCACATCTCTAACCCAAACAAGCCCCTCCCCCTAAGGAGCCCCCCTCCCCCTTTCCCTGGCCGGGGTCAGCAGCCCCCGGAGAGACCGAGCTTCGACCCCCCCCTCCCCCCGCAACCACACAGGCGCGAGGTTTCATTGTCAACCTGGCCACTGGGGCGCGCGCGAGGCGGCGGTGCGGGGCAGGGGAGCTATCTCGGCCAGTGGGGAGGGGTCTCCAGGGGAAGTGTTTAGAGCAGCTCCTCTCGCTCTGTCCAGATCCGGAAGCTGCCGGGGGAGGAGGAAGGCGGGGGCGGGGAGAGCGCGACCTCCGCGCTCGCGGGCTGCGAGGAGGGGCTGCGGCGGCCGGAGGAAGCGCCCGAGGCGTCGGGGGCGCCGAGTCCCCCGGGAGGCTGCGCTCTCGGGAAGTTTCCCACCGGTGGCCCGGAGCAGGACGGGGCGCGCAGACACCCCTCCCCGCCTGACCAGCTCCCGGGCGCAGATTGCGAACTTGAGCAAACTCCTTCCTTCCCCGCGTCCCTCCCCTCCCGTCCGCGGCCACCAGCCCCGCCATCTCAGACCCCAGCCTTAGGCCAGCGGCACTGTCGCCAAGACCCCTCACCTACGTATGGTGGAGAAAAGGGGAGGGAGGAATCTCCAGCACAACCAAACTGCGGCCAAAAAAAAGAAAAAAGAAATTCCTTCTGAGACCGATTTCCTCAACCGGTGTGGAAAACCCCAAACAGGCAGATCTGCAACTCCAGCCAAGATCGCGGCGCGGCGGGAGGGGTGCCGGGGGCGGGCGGCGACCCCCGCCGGCAGCCCCGGGAGCCCTCGCGCCCGGATCGGCCCCCCGAAGACACAAAGCTCCGCCGCCAACAATACCTGCGGGTTCCTCCTGGGTCTCCCGGGCGCTGCGCGTCTCGCCGCCTCCCTTCCCCGCGCCGCCTCTCCTCCTCCTCAGCTCGCGCGCGCTCTCCCCTCGTCTCTTCCAGAACGCGGCGGCCGGATGAGATCCTTGGGAGAAAAAAATGTGAGCGCTCGCACGGTTCCTTTCTCTCCGCCCGCCGCTCGCGGCGGCCCGGGGCTCGCTCCTTTCTCCCTCGCGCTCCCGGAGCGCGCGCCGCGCCTCTAGCGCCCCGCGTTTCCTTCTCGGCAGACCCTGCGAGCGCCCTCAGTAGCCATTATTCACGGGCCACCGGGGCAGGAGGTAGAGACAGCCCAGTGGCCGCATCCACTCGGCGAGCGCGATGCGGGCGCGGGGCGCGCGCGGGGAGGGGCGCGCGATGAGGGGGCTTGGCTGCGCGCAGCCCGCGCCCCAGACGCGGGGGAGGGGAGGAGGCGGAGGGGGCAGGGAAGGAGGAGGCGGGGGAGGAGCGGGAGCTGGTGAAGGGAGCGGGAGGAGGGGGCGCCGGGGAGACGCTCCCGCGGCTCTCACCGCAGGGGCTCGGGGTCAACGGCTAGGAGGCTCCGAGGCGCTTAGAGACCAGGCGGGGGGTGGGGGTGGGGGTGGGGGTGGGGGTGTGAGTGTCTCCGTGTGCGCGCGCGCGCGCGCGTCAGACATGGAAGGGGAGGGAGGGGACGCTTTAATATTTTCCCAGTGACTTAAGAGCCCGTGGATGAGCTCCTGGCTGCGCGCTTGGGCCCGTGTGTGTATCAGTGTGGCTGTGTGTTTCTGGTCTGTCTTCCGTGTGAATATCACGGGGCTTGGGGGCCTGCGGCGAGCTTGTGAATGTGCTTCTGGGTCTCAGGGGCACGGAGTGATGCGGTGCCTGCGTGGGGTTGTTTGTGTGCGATTGTTTATCGAGGGTTGCGGGACTGCGCCTGTGTGGGCCGTGTCTGCGTGAGGTTGTGTGTTTATGGGCTTGTGTCTGCGTGGGCCCGAGTGTGTCTCAGGGGTGTCGTGTCTCCGTGGGGGCTTGTTTGCGTGGGGCTGCGGTTGTAGGGACCATGCAGGGCTGGGGTGCGCCCGCAGGCAGCCTTGTGTGGGGCCGGCGGGGCAGTGTTCTGCGTGCGGGGCCGAGGCCTGGCTTTGAGGGGGTGTGTGGGGGGGTCCGCGTGGCGTCGGGGACCGCACCGCCGCAGAAGAGGCGCTTGAGGCACGAACAGGCCGCGCTGGGGTCGGGGCTAAGCGAGACGAGTGGTGGCGGAAAAGAGAAGGCGGAGACCCGGGGGCCCGCATCCCGCCCCCACCCCACACCCCCGTCCGCACCAGAGACGCAGCTTGGAGATCCTGGCCCTGGCCAGCCCCGCGGTCCTAGAGGCAGCGGGTTTGGAGGACCCTACCGGGCCGGGAAGACGCCTACGGGCTAGGGGTTAGCGGGCACCCAAGGCTCGGAGATCCGCGAGCAGCCCAGAAGCGCGCGGAGAGGGCTGCCCGCAGAGGCGAGTCGCGGGTCGCGGGTCCGGGGACGGCGGAGGACGTGGCCCAGACAAAGAAGAGCGGGGCCGGGGCCTCGAGGCGGGACCGTACCTCAGGATCCCCCGCGGCCGAGGGGCGGCCCCTCCTCGCTCCAGTCCCGGGGCCGCCGCCGGAGCGGCTCCAGAGCCCCGGGGACGCGGAACTACGCGCCCCGGGCGGGGCCAAGGTGGGGGGCGGGGGCGAGCGTACCGGCGGGCGCCGCGCCCCGGGGCCGTGATTGAGCGCTCGGCAGCCCGCCCCTCGCCCGGCAGCGCACCGCCCACGCAGCCATTCATTCATTCATCCATCCTCTCTGCATCCACCCACCTTCTATCCATACACGTGTCCGGCCTATCGTCCGTCCGCCCGATTATCGCGCCAGGTATCACCCTGATGCGTCAGAGCTGGCTCGCTCCACTTTCTCCTGCTCGCCGATCCGTCCGTGCCATTCTCCTCGGCCGCCACCTTGCCGCCCCTCAGGCCCCTCTCTGTCTGGCAGGAGGGAGGAGCGCACCCCACGCCCTGTCACACTCGGGCTTTGCTTTTCAGTGATTCAGGGGACCCCTGTCCCCGCCTACTATCCCCCCCAACTAACGGATTCATACATCCTACACCCAGCCCTGGCTTCTCCCCGCCCTCCCTGAGACCTGGGGGTCGCCAGCAACACATCACACCACTGCCGGAAGGCCTCCTCAGCCCGGCCTCCTCCGGGCTGGGGACGGGGTCATTCCAGAGCGGGCTTATGAAGGACTGCTCTGCCCCCAGGTCCTGGTGGCACAGGGGCCATTAGGACCCCAGTGACCAGAACAGTCACTCCCAAAGCCGCCATTTATTTATAAGGTGTCAACTGGGGATGAAAAAAACAGGTTCCTGGGCTCAAGCCCAGACCTCATCAACCCAAGTGCCCAGAGCCTCTTCACAGGCTGTTCCCTCTTTCTGGGAATCAGCATCTCACAGCCAGGCTTGGGAACCACTGGCCTGGAACATCTTACAGCCTGCACAGTCCTGAGTGCGGCCGCCTGGGGCAAAGAGCAGCCCTTTTTGCTCCCAGAAATGGACCCTCTAGGCTGAGCCCAGACTCACCTGGGAGGGACGCACCAAAAACAGAGATGCACCTGATTCCCCCCCCCCCACCCCCCCCGCCGGCCGGCCCTGAGCAGCCTCTCCCCGCTCTGGGCTCTAGCCCCACCCCACCCCCATCTCTGAAACACAGACTGCTTAATCTCCATCTTCAATTATCTGGCCTGGGAGCCAGGGTCCCTCAGTCCTGAGGCCGCTCAGCGAGCCAGGAGACGCCCGCTGTGTGCACCATCAGACGAAAGAGTCCCCCGTCCCTGCTGGGACCCCCGACCCAGCCTCAGTGCCACCCGCCCCACAGCCTCAGGCCGTCCCTGTCACGTGCAGGTGGGAGAATGAGGTTGGTAGTGGATGCCCCCTTCCCCTGGGGGGCAGGCACAGGCTCCCTCCCCTTCCTGGTTTCAGAGTGACCCGAAGACAAAGTCCTCACAGTGGCTAAAGCTCCCACACAATCAGCTTCCCGTGCCCCGCACCACCGTCTCCTTGCGGTTCCTTGAATTCACCAGGCACGTTCTCACCTCAGGGCCTTTGCACGTGCTGGTGCTTCTGCCTGGAATGCTCTCCCGCCCCCCCCCCCCCCGCCACTTCTAATGTACCATACAGTTTACCGACATATGTATTTTGTAGGAATTTTTGTCTGTTTGCTCACTGGTGTATCCTCCGTGCCTGGAATGGTGCTTGGCACACATTCAGTAAGTATTTGGTGACTGAGTGGGTGAGCCTGACCCAGCCCAGGGCTTTCTCTTTGAACCCAGGGCCCCTCTGGAGAACAATGGAAGGGGCTAGAAAACAGCGGGGCAAGGACAGATGGTATGACTCATCCAAGGTCACTCTAGGGCCCTTTGTGGATTCTGGATTCCGAGCAGGAGTCCTAAGAGTCTGGAGGAATGAGATGACGAGCCGCGGCTCATCCCGAAGGAGGATAAGGGCACGGCTGAGGGTCCAGATGCACACCTGCCAAAAAGGACAGAGACCCCCCACCTGGCCAGGGTCCTTCCACCAGGGTCGTCATGGAAGGTGGTGAGCAGAGCCCCTCATGGAAGGGACCTGCCAACCTCTGAGAGAAGCCAGGCTCAGAGCCATCAGAGGACTTGTCAAGAACACACAGCAGGACAAGCCGATCCCCACCTGACTGTCAGCTTCCAGAGCAGGCACTCAGGATGCACTTAGCAAAAGGAGCGAATGAAGCGACAGCATCAACATTCAGACTTAGGTCTGCACAGCCCCCCAACCCCTTGCCTGTCCCATCAGACCCTACTGGCAGGATTCATGGGATTCTGGAGGCCGTGCCCAGCACGTGGCGGGTCTTCTGTCCACACTGAGGGGAGGCTGCCTGGCTGGCTAGCTAGCTCCCTGCTCCGGCCAGGGGTCCAAGTCCACGGCCCACCACGTGAGCCCTGCTCCAGGCTCAGCGGGGAGAGGGGACTCTCCCTCGCGTGGCTGGCGGGAGAGTCCCGTGGGCCAGGGCGGGGTGTCCACGGTCTCAAAGGGCCGCTGCTTCCTGGGGAGGTATGGCTGCAGTCAGAGAGCCAGGGCTTGGACTGGCGGCCCTTCACTCGCCCAGCACTGTCGGCAAAGCCGCCTTCCTGCAAAGCCTGTGTCCAAACGCTGTCCAGGGTGAGATAATAAACAGGGACCCCAGGCAGGCAGTGCGGTCAGCGGGGCTGCCAGATGTGGGCTCAGCGACAGGCCATCAGGGAAGGCGTGAGCCAGGCGCCACCCTGGTGGCACGAGAGGCAGAGAAAAGGGACGTGCACTCCAGACACCAGGCCAGGCGGGTGCTACCGAGACCCAGAAGTCTCGTTCAAACTCAGCCCCGCTCCGGGGACCCCCAGGCCTCCTGGCCTCAGGGGGGCTGCAGCTCGCCGAGGAGAGGACGCAGCACCAGGTGGCTGGCCTGCAGGGGCGCAGGCCTGGGGTCAGAGGTGCACCAGCAATTTCAAGTTTCCATCTTTCCCTCATCTCGGCCACCCTCCCCATTTCAGAGACAGGGTCCCTGAGGTCCCGATGGCTGACTGGCCCACCCAACTGCTTGGCCCATGTTTACTGAGCACCTACTACGTTCCAGGACCGTTCAGCACAAGAGTGTTCAGAGCAGGGAACAAGGCCAAGCTCCCCTCCCTCCTGGTCAGGACACTCCGGAAACTGCCTGAGCGGGCGAGTTCCGGGGTCTGTGACATTTAGGGGAGGTGTGCCGTGACAAGTGAATGAAGCTTGGAGAGGGGGCCGGGAGTATCTGGGGCGGGGAGGCTGCGTTCCTGTGGCCGGCCAGGGGACTGGCGCCGGAAACAGGTGAGAGCAGCCCTGAAACACGAAGGTGGCGAGGCAGGCGGCTGCCGGGGGTAGAGCTGTGCAGACAGAGGGGACGGCAAGGGCGCACGAGGCCCAGAGGCCGGCGGCCGGAGCGGAGGCGCGATGGGGCGCGCGGGAGGGAACAGAGACAGAGGAGGGACAGGAGCCACCCGCGGGCAGCTCTCGCGGGGCCGAGGTGAGGTGTCCCTGCGGCGCTCTGAGCCGAGGAGGCCAGGGGCCTCCACGGGTCGGCACAGGGCTGAGGCCAGGGCAGGAGCAGGGAGGCCAGGGAGGTGGCCTGGCCAGGACGGGGACCAGGGAGAGGCGAGAGGGTGTCCCGTTGTGCGTTTATCCCGGAGGCAGGGCAGCCAGGTGAGCACGTGCGGCGGGCTCCCCAGCGAGGGGGCAGTCAGTCCCCCTGCCCCCGGGACAGGTCTGTGACCTTCACGCCCGCTCTGTCAGCTCAGATGCCTCCCATGTTAGCAGATGTGCCAGGAGCCGTGCCCGCCTGGGTCAGCTCCGGTGACCTGACAAGTCGTGTCCACTCCGAGCCTCGGTCCCCCCTCTTCACGCACCTGTGGGTCCAGGCCGGCAGCCGAGGCCCGCGCACCTCCCTCCCCGCGGCTCCTGTCCACCTCACGGACCAGCGGGCAGGCCTGCCCCACGGGGCGCTCCGTGGCCAACGTGTCTGGAGTGCCCACCGGGTGCCAGGCGTCGTCAGGGCGCCGGGGAGACAGCGGAGAACAAGGCAGCCCCGCGGACAGCAAGGAGCTCCCGCCCGCCTCCGTTTTCTCCCCAAACCCTCTCACGCCCAGCACTTCCTGAGAGCTGGGCCACAGTGTGGACTCAGGGCAAAGAACGTGATGTTTTTGCTGGGGGCGGGGGAGGGGGATCAGTGGTGTAAATACCCAAGTCCCCTTAAGCTTGGGGCACGTTTCCGGTTTGTTCACCCCCTCCGCACCCCAGGGGCCGGCAGGAGAGGTTGCAGGAGGGTGTGGGGTCTCCCCATTTAGCTTCTGCCACAGCCAGGGCAGGAGCGGGGCCGCGTGGCGTCCCTCTCTCCTGCCTGGGGTGGCCTGTGGCCCTGGGGCTGGCTGCGCTGGGGTACACCCACAGTGCCCGCTGAATGTCAGGCCAGGACCAGTCCTTGCCCTGCCTTTGATCTGTACGACCTTTGATCTCTGCCATCTGTCTGTCCATCCTTCCTTTCTAGGCTGGTGGGAGGCCACCAGATGAGGTCACATAACTTCACACTCAGGTAGGGCACACCCACGTGCTAGGGGACCCTCTTCCTTGGGTGTGGGGCCTGGCCTGGAGGTCCCCAACTTGCTCTCTCTCACACACTCACCCTGCCAGGAGCCTCCACAGCCTCCCTCTGCTGGGGGATCCAGGCCAGTGCAGCCCCGGCACCCCGCCCCCGCCATCACCTTCCTCTCTCAGCGTCCCGGAGCCCCCCAAGATGCTGGATTCTGTCCCTGAGCTTGGAGAGCAGATCAGTGCGGGGCAAAGGAGAGGGAGGGAAGACAGATGGACGTAGGGGAAGTGCAGATGAAGGGCGGGGGGCGGGGAAGGAAGGGGGGAGAGATGGAAGCAGAGGGGAGGCAACAAGGGAGCCTGGGCAAGAGGGTGGGCACGGGTCTGCCGACGCCTCTCCCGCTCTGCATTCTCCGGAAAGGTCCTAGGACCGGAGGGCACACCTTGGTTCCTGGCTGTGACCGAGGCCACCCACTCCCAGCACTTCCGGCCTGGCTGGGATCCTGACTTGGCCCTGGGAGCAGCTCCTGGCAGCCACATGCCCGCTTGGTGCCCAGCAGGGCCCACCGAGGGGCTGGGGGCCACAGTGTGGCTGGGGCCTAACCAGCCCACCGCACCAACGCGCATGAACCCCTGGCCCCAGCCACAGACAGACCCCCGCCCTCTGCCGGGGATGGACCTCTGACCCCAGCTGTCGTCTCTAGCCAGAGGCTGACCTCTGACCCCAGCCCAGCCTCAACCCTGAGGCTGGCAGAGGCCTACTGTGGTCACCATGCTGTGGACATGTTCCTCCGGGGACCACGTAGGAAGAAGGGAAAAGGCCCAGTTCAGGGCCACTCACCCCCAGGTAAGAAGCGCCGTCAAGCCCACAGTGGCCCACACAGAGGCCCCAGGCCTGCGGTGACCGGGGAGGCTAGACGCACACACGCAGCCAGGCCCCAGGGCACAGCCCCCGACACATGCCAACGGACATGCAAAAACGCACACAGGTACCAGCACACAGACGTGTGCACACGCAGACTGTCCCTGACCCTTCTCGCTGGGCCACATGGCCCCTCCGGCCGAGGCCCAGGGGCTCCCTGGGCATTAGAGAATGGGAGCGACAACAGACAGCCCTCCACTTCCTCACAGCCCCTCCTTGGGCCCCAGTGGCTTCCTCTGCCCGCCTGGGAGGGAGCCCAGCAAGAGGGCGAGCGTTGCTCCCTCCCCCAAACCCCCCCCCCACTTCACACAGCAGATCAAGGCGGTCAGGACGTGTGCACACACTCACTCCCGATTAGACACACACCTGCTCTCATAGGCGGGCGAGGAGATGCCCACGGGCCGCGCGGGCACGTGCGAGGGGCACGGGGTGAGGACACGCAGAGACTCCTCTGTGACCGCGCCGCACACACCCACACCTGCCTCCGGGTCGCTGTCCCCGACCCGCTCGTGGTGCCCCTACCTCTGGTGGCTCACGTCACCCTCCAGCCCCCTCCCAGCTCGGCTCAGAACTCCTGGGGCCTCTGCCCTCCCTCGACTTGGTGGCTCCAGGGACGCGGCCCCCAGGGACTCCCCTGGCCCACAGCCAGCCCCCAGCACCTGAGGACCCAAGTCCTCCTGACCGTGTCCCGCCTGGCCCCAGGCTTCTGGTGGCACGGTCTCCCTAAGGGGGACCCGACCCGGTCCCCCGCCCCAGCTGCAGGATGAGGGAGGCTGGGCTGGGCTCTCCAGGGGCAGGTGAATCCCGGGGACATTCACATCAGAAGCCTGAATTCTGGGCCTCCTGGGTCTGCAGAGAATGTCCTCTGGAAGGATGGAGAATAAACTGCTGGAGGGTGTGGGCGGGGGCCGTCTGGGAGCTGCGTGAGTGAGTGTGTGTGTGTGTGTGTGTGTGTGTGTGTGTGTGTGTGTGTGTGTGTAGGGGGAGGGGGCGGGGGCGGGGAGGGGAAATCACCGTTCCCGGGCTCCGCCTCCTAGTCCGCCTCCATCCCAAATTCCCCAGTGGAAGCCAGGTGACTGACGGGTGGGGGCAGGGGTGGCGGGTGGAGATGGCGCCAACTCCACCAAGCGCTCCCGGGGAACCGTCCCAGCAGCCCTGGAGGTAGGTGTCTTCAGCCCACCTTAGAGACACGAAAACTGGGGCTGGGGGAGAAGAGCAAGGCACAGGCCCGGGTGATTTCAGGTCCAGCGCGAACCGCTGTGCTGTCCCCAGGGCTTCTCGAGGGCCCGCTCTTACGCACCTGTTACGCCCAGGCCCCAGCGCAGCGCAGCCCACCCGGCACCACGTGCGGAAGAAAGGGGTCCAGCCCTGGCTTCAGAAGCCCTGCTGGGCTCTCCAGGAGAGTCAGTGGGGGCTGAGGTCACCACACTCCCAGACAGCCTGAACCAGGAAAGGCAGGCCCCCACCTGCGCCCAGAGCAAGGCCAGCTCTGCCATATCCCAGCTGTGTATCCCTGGGCAGCTCCACACCCTCTCTGGCCCCGGTTTCCACAGCTGAGAAGAGGGGTAATGCGTCTGCTCCTGCTTGGGGGTGACGGTGGGGGGGTGGGAGTGGGGCAGACACGGGCTGGGCAGCAGGCTTCGAGGCTGTAATAGCGCCCTCCCTACTAGCTCAGTGTGCGACCAGGAGACTCCTCCCAAACCTAGGCCCAAAACAGACGTGAGGACCCTTCACTGGACGAGCTGACAGGGCCGAGAGCCAAGTCCAACCAGCCACGACTAGCAGCGTTTCCAGCCGCGGAGGGGGGAGGCCGACTGCTGGCCAGCTCCCTACACGGTCCACACACTCCCGGGACCTGTGGCAACAGACCCACTCAGCGGCTTCCGTTGCACTTCTCAGCCTCAGTTTTTCCACCTTTAAAAGGGGGTGTTGATTAACGGCAATTGGCACGTGCAAGTCACTGTGGGATCTGCCTGCTTTATCTCTGAGGATGATTATGCCCTTCTGGTCTATGGAGAGAGCTGAGTTTTCAGCCTCTGGGATGAGTATCAAATTCCGGTTCCATGGTGATGGCCTGAACGTTGCACGCGGTCACCCTACGCAGCCATGCTTCTGGGGCAGAGGCCCAGACCCGCGCCATCCCAGAACCGCATGGCCACCGACACCGCCCGGGGCTGCTAATCCCCAGGTCCCTCCACAGCCCCCCAGCAGCCAAGAGCAGGTCAAGGAGGCGCCGGGAGCCCCATGCCACACACCCAGAAACTAGGGCTCAGAGAGGGAGGTGAGGAGGTGTAGAAGCAACAGGAAGACAGCTTTCGCCTCCATATAAGGAAGAACGTGCTCACAGGCAAGAGCCGCCCGGGAACGGAATGAGCCTGCCGCCTGGGGAGGTGGTGAGCGGCCTGTGGCTGACGGCGTGCAAGCAGACAGAGGGGGCCTCCGGGCGGGGGCACCACGCAGGCGGCTCGCACGCCGGCCAGGGGAGGGCCGTGGGGACCTCGGGTCCTGTGACTTGACCGAGGCCACGTGAGCAGGCACGGAATTCCAGAAGGTCAGAGCTGGGGGCCAGAGCTGCCGAGTGAGAGCCCGCAGACCCACACACGGCATCTGAAACTGGCTGGAGAAAGGGGCCCAGCCTTCCCATCGATTCCCTACCCGCCCCCGCCATCACGAAGCACTTAACTTTTAGAGGGAAATTCCTACTTTTAATTTTAGACGTTGGAAAGTATACAAAAGTAGAAAGGAAAAAAAAACCAAGGTCCCCCTCGCCCTGGGACAGCTACCACTAATACTTCCTTCCAAGCTTCTCTACGTACATCAGTTTTGGTTAGAAATCCTGGTGCGCTCTAAATTTTTAAAAATTAAGATACAATTCACATACTATAAAAATCATCCTTTTAAAGCAGTTTTTGGTGTACGCACAGAATTGTGCAACCATCACCACTATTCATTTCCAGAACATTTTCATCAGAAAGAAACCAGTACCCATTAGCAGTCACCCCAGTCTCCCCCACACCACAGCCCCTGTCAACTGCTCATCTGCTCTCCGTCTTTAGGGGCCAGGGCAGCACTTCTTCCCGGCCTTCCTGTCCCCACCCCGGCCCCCTTCAGCCCTCTGGCAGCCGAGGGAGCCTGCTGAAACCCATGTCAGATCATATCCCGCCAGCCCGCCCGCCCTCAGAACCCTTCGTGGCTCCCACCTCCCCCGAGCTACAACCACACTTACACCTCGGCCCACGGTTCCATGCAATTGGACCTCTGCTGCCTCACCTCCTCCCACCCTCCCCTTCCCTCCCTCTGTTCTAGGCATGCTGGCCTCCATCAAGCAGGGTCCTGCCCCAGGGCCTTTGCACCAGCTGTTCCTCTCACCTGGAACACGCTTCTGCTAGGCTCAACTTTCCCCACCACTCCCTGCAGTTCTGCTTTCTTCTTCAGGACACATCACCTGACATTCTTTTTTTTTTTTTTGCGGGCATCTCACCGCCGTGGCCTCTCACATTGCAGAGCACAGGCTCCGGACGCGCAGGCTCAGCGGCCATGGCTCACGGGCCCAGCTGCTCCGCGGCACATGGGATCCTTCCAGACCGGGGCACGAACCCGCGTCCCCTGCGTTGGCAGGCGGACTCTCAACCACTGCGCCACCAGGGAAGCCCCATCCGACATTCTTTCTGTCCCATCTTCTCCACTAAAATGGCAGCTCGCACCTAGCACTGAGTTGCAGTTCAGTGAATGTTTGGGTTGTTTCCAATAGAACAAGCAATGTAAAGGAGTACATGCAAAACCCACGCACCTACAGAGCCGACGTTGTGAACTGGCCGCCCCTCTGCCTGTGGGCACGCGAGGTGCAAGCCACACGGTAACTCTCCAAACCTTCCCAGGGGAGTTCTGAGAACTCGGATCTGGTCATCCATGCCGCACAGCCGCAGGATGTCAGCAGGCGGTGAGGCTCCCGCAAAGGCCCAGCTGACCGCGCCCAATCCCAGCTACAGCCCATCCCCTCCCCCAGCCCCAGAGCTCCCACCACCCTAGCAGCTGCTGCAGCCAGTGCCTGCTCTTGCCGTGGTCCCACACCTGCTAAGGGACCCCACCTCACCTGCCCCCTCGGGTGCCCCCCCACCTCCCCCTCTGACAGAGCTAGGGGGCACCCTCTCCCTCCCAGCCTCCCCTGGCCCTGGCTGCGCCCTGCACACAGTAGGGCACATAGGGGGCAGGAAACTGCGTTTAGAGGCTGAGTGAACGGCCCGCGCCCTGAGGGCTCTATTGTAAAGCGCGCGCGCGCGCACGCCCACCTAGAAGGGTCCGGCTGGGGTCACGCTCAGTGCCCACACTTGCCAACCACCTACCACCTACTATGCGCTGGCAGGAGACACAGCGATGGAAAATCCAGGACAGCCCTGGGGGTTGGGGGTGGGGGTCAGGTACAGAGAAGAGGTGGGAGGGCTGGAGCCCAGATGTGCCGCTGCAGTCGGGCCCGCACGTGCGTGTGTGCGCGTGTGTGCGCGTTCACGCTGACAACAGCAGGCTCCACAGTGGGCAGAGCCTGGAGTTCTCCCAGGGCCTCGGTCTGCCCCCCTGCGTGCAGGGCTCCCTGGATTGCCAGCCTCCCTGGCCCCAAGGCTCAGTCCCGCCTCCCCGGAGAGGAGAGGTTTTCCGGGTACTGCGGCCCTGCCTTCTCATCCATCAGGATTTTGCTGCATTCCTGTGAGTCATTCTCCAAACAAACCCGTTGGAGGAAGAGAAGGGAGCAGGGCAGGCTGAGAGGAGAGGCTCCATGTGAACCCAGCTCTGCCTCCCACCCACTCCCCGTCCACACCCCCTCCGATGCACACATGGGGCCCCCAGGAGAGCTCTGGATTAAGTCTGGTCTGGTCAACTGTGCCGTGGAGTTACTGTGTGACCTTGGGCAAGACCCTTGCCCTCTCTGGGCCTCTGGAGAAGATAGCCCTGAAGGTCCCCAGCCATAGGATGCACGGGCTTCCGCGGGGGCTGTCTGTCACAAAGGAGGCAGGGTGTGAGGGAGGTGTGCCCGGGGTCCCCGATGCGGCTCTTCCCACTTCCTTTTCTGTCTCCCTACCTCTGCAGTGAGGAGGGCAAGGCCTCAGGAGGCAGGGGGCCGAGGAGCAGGCAGAGCAGCTCGTGCCAGTCACAGGGCTCAGGCCTGCCTCGCCCGCCCGCCACGGGGCCAGCGGGGCCTCCAGCTGAAGGCCCATCCCCTGCATCAAGGGCGCTGGGCAGGCCTCCCCCGCGGGGCCAGGAGAGAGGGGGGTCTCTGGGCAGAGCCCAGCTCTGGGGTGGGGGATGGGACACCGCCTAAGCCAGGAGTACAAGTCCCCACAGCAGCGGCGGGAAGTGAGCCGCTGGCTGCGTCTACGTGCGTCATTCCGTGCGTGCGCACGCCGCTGGCTGCGTCTACGTGCGTCATTCCGTGCGTGCGCACGCGCGTACGCATCAGTAGAGCGGCTCTCCCCGGAGTCAGCGGTGTTTCTCAGTGAGAAGCTGGCCTCTGAGTCGCCCTCACTGCGGCCACCAGTTCCGACCGGGGCACGCGCAGGAGCCCGACGCCCTCGGGCGTGCCCGTCCGTGCCTCGGGCTCCGGCTGGTCGGAAGCCGGCTGGCACATCCGTGCGTGCGTGAGACGCAGGCTGTGCGGGCTGTGGAAGGGCTGGGGCATCCACGAGGGTGCCCACAGCGTGGCGGCTGGCGTGCAGGGTGAGCTCCCAGCTGGAGGACCTCCTCCCGAGGCACGACTCCGGGGACTGCCCCTCGAGGCTCCCACTCTCCGGCTCCAGAACAAGCATCTTCCAACCCCGAGAGCCGCACCCACGCATGCGCCCCAGCCGGGGGCTCGTATCTGGGGGCCCCTGGACACTCAGAGCAAAGCTGCCGGCCACGTGACCGGGCACCATGCACGGACCCTGGACCCGGTACTGGGGTGCAAGGAGCCCGGGCAGGGGCCCGCCCGCCTTCCCAAGGCCCAGCAGGTCCTGGGTCAGGCCTGGAGGCCACATCCTGGCCCAGAGGAGGGAGGTGAGCGGCCTGCAAGGGCACGGGCGGCAGGGGGCAGACCCAGGGCTGCGCAGGAGAGAGACCCTGGGGGGCAGCCGGGGGTGCTCAGCCACTGCTCCCAGCTGGGACGAGGGAGGGTCAGCTTACAGGCACAACGGAACAGGGGTAACCAGAGCCGGAGGCCAGGAGGCCAGCAGGGCCCCCGGAGCCCAGGATGATGAGAAGGAAGTGGGGGCTATGGGCGGAGAAGGCGAGTTTCTGAGCGTGTGGGAGAGACCAGACGGGGTGGGGGTGGGGGACTGAGAGGAACAGCCACACAGGACAGGACGGGGGCTCCCAGCTCTGCCCCGACCCAGGCTGGGATGTGGACCGTCCTCCTCACAGGCGAAGGCCAGGGGCTGGCACTGCATTGGTTCTCAGGCTGCTGCCCGACCACGTAGGAGACCCCCGGGCTGCAGCCCCGCTCCTGCTGTCAGTCTCTTCTCCCTGCGCCTCAGTCTCCCCGCCTGTAAAAGGGGCCCCCCGGCCCACCCTGCCCCTGAGTCCACTCCCCTCTGTGCCTAGAGCTGGGGTCGGGGCACAGGACTCACCCTCCAGGTTCACCGACCTCCCTCAAGTCACCTGCTCAGGAGGCCTTTCCTGACTCCCCAGCTTAAAGCTGCAAACAGCTCCCAGACTCCTGCGCCATTTTTTTCCTCACTGCATTTATCGCTTTCTAATATCCTCTGTGGTACCGTCTCCCATTAGAACAGACACCCCAGCAGGGCAGGACCTCTGTTCTGTTCACCCACGTGCACCCAGAACAGCGCCTGGCACAGGGCAGGGGCTCAGTAAATGCGTGGGAATGGGTACAACACCCTGTTCTCTGAGACAGGAGAGCCTCCACTTGAATGGTGAAATCTTTGTAACGTTCCCCCTGTCGAAGTTTCAATCCTCTTTTCTCCTGAGACGGCACAGAGGAGACACCCGTGCCGCCCCTCCCAGCCCAGGCCCACCCCCAAGTCAGTGGTTGGATCTGGGGCAGGAAGGGTGGTCATCGTTTTCCTTCAGTCCCTGACCAGCCCGCATCCTAGTCGTCACCCCTGGGTGCTGCTCAGGCACTGACCGCATTGATCCCCCAAACCTTCCCCACCCCTGTGCCGGGCGCCCCTACCCACCCCCACTCCCCCGGGACCACTGGCCGTCCCCCAGGCCCTTCCTGTGCCCGCCCTTCCTCTTCAGACCCCTGTCCGGCCCCTGCCCACCTGGTGCTCTCCGGGCCGGGCACCTGCACAACCATCTCCAGCCCCCACTGTCCTGCGGGCTCCCTCAGGCCAATGAACAGGTGCTCAAGGGACACCTGCTGAATAGATGAATGAATGATGTGAACCGATTCGCGAGAAGGTGAATAAATGAGCGAGAGTCTCCGTGGAAGGGCTCTGGGAACAGGTCAGCAATAAACAGGTCTGTTGTTTGCCACGTCTCCTCCGCGGCTCACAGGTCTCCGGTACGGACCTGGCAGGGGGCATGCTTGAACACGATGCCGACGGCAGTCACGATGCGTCAGTCCGCGTGGGCTAGGCTACGTTGCTGTAACAAAACCCCCAGACCTCAAGGGCTTAAAACAAAACAACAAAGGTTTACTTCTCGTTCACACTGCAGGTCCGGCAGGGTGGCAGGGAGGCTCCTGCTCGCCAAGTCGTCACACCTGGGCCAAGGGAAAGAGGCCTGGCAGGTGGCCCTGGCAGTGACACACCCAGCCAGGGAGGGACACATGTCTCATTGGCCAGACCTGGTCACATGACCCCCAACCAACCACAAGCCGTCCCAGAAGCTCATCCTACCATGGGCTTGGGAGGATGGGGAACTAGGAGTTTGGACCAAAAGCTCGACTGACACCACCACCAATACCAACAGCAGAGGCCACTCATCCAGTACTTCCTGTGCCCTGGACGCTGGCCTGAGGGCCAAAGTGGAATTTCCCTTAATGCTCACGCATTATTCTGAGGCCAATGCCATGAACAGCCCCGTTTTCCCGCTGAGATCACTGAAGCCCAGACACTGGAGTCACCGACTCACTGAGATCAGCCAGCTTGGATGTGGGGACCCTGAGGTCGGAACTCACGTTGGTAATTCCGAGCCCTCACGAACTCCCCCATGGAGCCCACTGCTGGGCACAGGCTCTCAGCTTCCTCCACCGAGGCCAGCCTGGGACAAGGACTGCACTGGTCGGATGACTGTCCCCACCAGAAAGAGCCTCCTTGCCCTGCCATGTCCCGTATCCAGACATCCCCGATGCTGGCCCCAAATTCCACAGATAGAAATGGAGGCCCAGGGCTTCCCTGGTGGCGCAGTGGTTGAGAATCCGCCTGCCGATGCAGGAGACACGGGTTCGTGCCCTGGTCCGGGAAGATCCCACATGCCGCGGAGCGACTGGGCCCGTGAGCCATGGCCGCTGGGCCTGTGCGTCCGGAGCCTGTGCTCCGCAACGGGAGAGGCCGCAACGGGAGAGGCCGCAACAGTGAGAGGCCCGCATACCGCAAAAAAAAAAAAAAAAAAAGAAAGAAAAAAAAAGAAATGGAGGCCCAGAGGGAGGGGTGACTGGGCCAAGGTCACCCCGTGGGGCTGTGCATGGCAGAGATGAGGTTGCAAGTCCCTGTCCACTGTGGCCTGACTGTCCCAACTGCCCTGACAGCACTGGGTGCCCGCAGGCATCCACAGCCTCAACCAGGGACCCTCAGGAGTGAGGGTGGTGATACACACTCCACCTTCCTGCAGGCAGGTCCACTGAGGCCGTCCCCAGTTCCAGGCCAGCAAGAAGCCTGGGGCCCTGACCGCCCGGGCTGCTCTCTGAGGAGCTGGGCTGAGCAGCCGGCACCTGCTCCCAGGGACAGTCCCATCGGGGAGGCCAAAGAGGGACGGACGGAGGTAAGTCTCTCCTCCAAGGTGTCACCTCCAGGACTTCTGAAAACAAGGCCGGTGACCTTCAGAAAGCCACACTGGGCTGGGGGTGGGATTTGTGCAGAGTGGCAAGGAACAAAAGAAAAGGGGGCAGTGGAGTCTGAGAAAAGACCCACCTGGAGTCAGATCCCAGCTCTGCTCTGTGAGCTGAACCTCCCCAAGCCTCCGTTTCCTCATCTGTAAAATGGGTTTGTGAGCGGGAGTACAGAGCATGTATCGGATGCCTGATACAAACGCTGGGGCCGTTATGGTTGTTATTGGTATTGTTTTGCACACCACGCCCCCCATCAACCTGGGCCCCAGACCTGGATTCACATATTTCTTGAACTACGGGGGTCCCACACCAGAAAGATTATGGGTGCAGACTCTCGCCCTGGCTGCCGCTAGAATGCGCTCCTCTCACCTGGTCCCTCCCAAAGGTTCCGCGCCCAGGAGCTAGGTCAGGAAGAGCCCCCGCCTGGGGGGGCTCCCAAACCCCGCCCGGCATCCACACCCCAAGCAGTGCCACTGGCTCAGTGTGGCCAGCCCTCAGCTCAGCCGTCCTCTCAGCCTCCTCCTCTGCCCGGAAGCCAGGAGTCCCCGAGTCCCCTCACCCGCTAAGCCCCAGCTGCTGGGGGCGGGGGGTGCGGCAGAACCTTCCAGCACCCAGGAACCCTACGCCCAGCTCCCCACCCAATCCTCAGCCCACAGCATCTGTGGAGCACCTGCTACGTGCCGTCTACCCTGAGAGACAGAGCTGCAAAGGGCCAGGCCCCTTCCCCGCCGGCCCGCGGTCCAGCTGCGCAGACCCGCGGGAACACGCACAGGCTTGAAGGCGCACGGACCTGCCCCCCAGCTACCCCAGCTGAGTGCCTCTGGCCGCGGCCTCGCCGCGCCAGCCTCCGCGCCTCCGTCTGCACCGGGAGACGGGAGCGGGAGCTGCCACGTGGGTGGTACCGAGCCTCAAGCAGAGCCTGGCACACAGTAGGTGCTCAACCCGTGTAGGCCTCATTTCTCCCCTAGACAGGCGAGGGCAGAGCCAATGGAGACCGCCCTCCAGCTCTCCACCACCTCATTAAACAGGGAGGACTGTCCGCCCGGCTGGGATGCCACCTGACGCCCCTGGCAGCCTGCCCGTTCCCCTCCATCCTGTCTGCAAGGACACTGGGCCAGGAGGGAGCAGGCCAAGTCCTGGCTGCAGGCCAGCTGTGCCAGGATCCCAGGAAAACGGAAGAGGCCCACCCGGCAGGCCCGACTGCCCCGGAGCCGCACAGAGTCACCGCCAAGTCCCCCCCTCCCCGCCACCACCTGCACACACGCAGTCGGCCCACAGTCAACACCAAGGGTTGCGCTGGTGGAAGGAACCAGGCTGCGGCCAGGCTGTGGCCTGAGTTCAGAGGGACGCATCTGGCCCTCTGGGCAGCAGGGAGCCACTAAGAGTGTCGAGTGGCAGAGGCCTCTGCCCACGTCCCCGGCCTCAGGCCTCAGCTCCACCTGTGCGCTCGGGCCTTGTGCGCTTGTCCCTCACCACCACCACCCCCCGCCCCAAAACGCCCAGGCCTTTGCTCCACCGCCCCTTCCCAGAGCGCTCTTCCCAGGCTCTCCGAGGAGCTCACACTCATTCTTCCAGGCCAGACCTTCCCAGTCTGCGCTCAAAGACGCGCTCTGCTTCCCCCAACTTGGTCCTTTTCACACTGCAGTACAGGGGTTCCCTCCTAAGGCCACCCGCTCAGACAGGGACCCTTGGCAGGCAGAGCCCCAACCTGACAGGGCCGGGGTCGGCGTCCACAGAGGGGCACTGCATTACCCTCTATGGTTCTGTCTCTCAGGTGGCACGGGGGCAGGGGGCGCAGGAGCCCGCGGGAGACACGGGCGGTGCAGACCAGAGGGCGTGGGCTGGCGGGGGCCTAGCGGAGGGGCTGGGGTGCAAGGGAAGGGGAGAGGGCAGGGAGGAGAAGGCCACCTTGGGGGAACCGCTGAGCAGTTCTCCTGCCCCCTTCCCTTCTCCCACTCCCCCCCACACCCCAGGGCGAGGAGAGGGTGGGAGGGAAGGACCCAGCGGGAGGTGAGCTGCCCTGACCTGGCCGCAGCCCCGAAGCCCCGCGGGTGGGCTGGGCAGGAGCAGAGGCAGAGGCCCCCAGGGAGCACCTCGAGCCTCAAGGAACTGACTCCCCTCACCCTGGGCTGCCCCGGCCCCGGCAGGGGGACCAGCCCAGCCCCGGGGCTCAGAGGCTCACCTGGGAGGGGCAGGGATGGACGTCAGGGAGGGTGGGAGAGGGAGGTGTCGGGCCTCGGAGAGGTGACACGGCCTGCCCACCGGGCGCCTGGCGTGCAGTGAGCGACCACCGTTGTGACTGTGGGTGCCAGAGGGTGAGGCCAGGTCAGGGGCAGCAGCCGGTCCCGCAGGGCCTCGAACGCCAAGCCGCAGCTGGCCGGGCGCCGGAAGGGCAGGCGTGCGGGCGGGAGGCGAATCAAGTACGTGAACGCGCGCAGCCTGAGCCCTCGTTGGTCCAGCCCAGCCCCCAGCCTCCTCCCGCGCACCTTCCGGGAAATGAAGGCCACGCAGGCCGGCAACCGGACAGGAGCAATTAAACCCGTGCTCGTGCTCGAGGCCACGAAGCATTAATGCAGCTCATTAGCGGAAGAACGAGAAGACCCTCCACTCGGGCCAAGGGACCCGAGTGCCAAGAGAAGCCCCACCCACGGGGGCCCCGCCTGGGACGGGGTGGGGGGCCCGGGGGCCCAGTCCAGGTCCCAAGACTAGGTCTTTGGATGGTGAGGGACGAGGTCCAACGGGGACAGCAGGTGTCACTCTCCCAAAGAAACACCTGGGGAAACAAGCCTGGAGGTGCGCGTGCCGCCCAGGGCCCCCAGCAAGGGAGCTGGAACCCAGGTCTCGGCCTGCAGGTGGCTCGTTAATTCAACACAAGAACAGCAGCCAACACTGAAGCCAGTTCTAAGCACTTAAAAATGCTCTCATTTAATCCCTCCTGTGACTCCAGGAGCTCGTGGGTCCTTACTGCTGTGATCCCCACTTGACAGAGAAGGAAACCGAGGCTTGGACAGGGACTTGATTAACAGGGCGGTCTGGCTCCTGAGGCTGGGCTCGTAACCAGGAAGCCGCATCACCGCGGGCAATACAGCCAGGACAGCACCAGGGAGGCGTGGGGTCTGTGGCTAGGAGGGGGCGTGCCACCCCACCCCACCTGGGTGTCAGGCCGTAGGAGGGCTGCCAAGCGCGATCTTGAGGGAAGCAGACTGCGATAATCCAGGTGAGCTGTAAGCTGGAATTGGACGTGACATCTCCCAAGGACTGCTCCCTGGCAACTCATTTGCTTTCCCCCCCACCAAACACTGGTGGGCCTTCAAGGTGGGTCTGGGGCCCAGATGTGGCCTGACAACAACCAGTGTGGCACCTGGTCTAACGCACAGCACAGCGCCGGGCAGTTAAAGGCGTCCAGGGCCTCCCTGGTAGCGCAGTGCTTAGGAATCCGCCTGCCGATGCAGGAGACACGGGTTTGAGCCCTGGTCCGGGAGGATCCCACATGCTGCACAGCGACTAAGCCGGTGCGCCACAACTACTGAGCCCACGGGCCACAACTGCTGAAGCCCACACGCTTAGAGCCCGTGCTCCTCAACAAGAGAAGCCACCGCAATGAGAAGCCCGCGCACCGCAACGAAGAGTAGCCCCCGCTCGCCGTAACTAGAGAGAGCTCGTGCACAGCAATGAAGACCCAACGTAGCCAAAGATAAAAATAATAAACTTTCAAAAATAAAAAATAAAAAAATAAAGGCATGCAGGACACACTCGTGGGGGCAGGTGAATGAATGAACAGACACCTCCCTCTGCTGCAGAGGGGCTGGGCCTGATGCTCTGGCTTCCTCTCTTCCCAGCTTCCTCCAGCCCAGGGGCAGCCTTTGTGAAAGCAAAAGGAGGTGGGGCCTGAGGGCAGGCTCCCGGGGTCCCCTGGGGCAGTGCCTCTGGCTTTCCAAAGTCAAGGCTGTAGCTTACTATGTCTTGAGGGCGCTGGCGGGGAGGGCAAAGAGCACTGGGAGAGGAGACACCGGCTGCCTGAGTTCCAATCAGAGGTGATGGAGCCGTAAGGGAACTTCTAGCCCCTAGGGAGCCCAGAGAAGGTGGGCAGTGGCCTGGGGCCACACAGCAAGGGTCTCGGTCCCCTGACTCATTCAAGTCCTAGCTGAGCCTTTCAGGGGCCGGCACAGCCCAGCGTAGGCACAGGACTCCTGCTCTCTGTCAGAGAAACTCTGCAAGTTTGGCCCATGCCTCTGTCTTGGCTCTTGACAAAGGCGCAAACCCACGCAGGAAAGCGTAACGATGCAAACAACTTATTGATTACTGTCTTTCCTGCTTTGGCCACAGCTCCCCAAGGGCAGGGCTTATGAACAGCCAGATCACGGATGATTTTAGCCCCAGCACACAGTAGGCCTGCAAACACATCTCCCGGCCAGGTGAAGTATCGTTACTACAAACGGTCGCGGCGCCAAAGAAAAATGTGGCCGGTTTGGGCTTTCCTGCCTCCCCAAAGCCTTCGGGCACCCCGTGCCCCCAAGCAGCAGGCTCAGGGGCCTGGACGGACCTCGATGCCCTCATGGCTGGGGCTGGAGGCAGGAAAGGGGCTTGCCCCCTCCCGAGCCTGACCCTGAGGCCGGCCCACCCTCTCAGCTGCCGGCCGGCCTGCAAAGGTATCATCGGTGCTGGGGTCCCTGGGCAGCCTCATTAGGAAAGTAGTGACAGACGCGTTAGCTGCTGAGGTTGGGGAAGCTGAGGGCTGTCACGAGGAAAACCAAATGCCGCTGGGCCGCGTCTGGGCCAGGAGCTGCAGCTAGGGAAGGAACGGAGACGACACCCCGGTGCAGAGTCGCCCCCAGAGCTGGGACTTGCTCCTGGGACTCGGGGCCCAGAGCCGGGTCTCCCCATCATTCCTTGCTGTTCTTGCTGCCTGCCTCCAGGCTGGACTCGACTTGCCGAGTGACCCCCCCCCCCCCACGAGCCCCTGCCTGCTCTGTGCCTTGGCCTCTGTGCGAGAGAGAGGCGTGGCTGAGGAAGCAGAAGCCTGGCAGAGGGGGCGGGGCTGCCGGAGCCATGCCCAGAATTATGGGCTGCCACGGCCACCACAGGCTGTGTGCCCTTGGACCTCGGTTTCCCCATCCGTCAAACGTGGGTCCAGACCACCTTGACCCTGGAGTTCCCTCTGGCCTCTGAGTCACAGGGCAGGGAAGGCCCAGTTCTGCTGGAAGAGTCCCAGGGGTCAGCCTCCCTTGAGTCCCCAAGGCCAGTCCTTCCTGGGGCCTGCGGCCCAGCCACACAGGGGTGACGGAACACAGGTGTGCCAGGCGTCAATCCCTCCCGGTGCCCAGGGCTGTAGGTGGATGCTCCCCGACCCAGCCGGCGGCCACTGCCTCTGCCTTTGACGTACAGTCCTGCACCACGCTGCGCGTGCGCGCAGAAACAGGACGCACGTACACACAACTGCCACACGTGGGGCCCCACTCACAAATGCAGACGCACAGGAGCACGTGTGTCCTCCCCCCCACGTCGTGGACACCACCGCACACGTAAGCACCCAAGACACGCTCACAAAACCTGTCCCCTCGACTCATTTCCCAACCGAGACACACACGCACAGACACCCCACTGTACACACACACATCACACACACGAGCTCACTCTCAGCAATCCGACACACACAGACTCGCACACATGCCTGGATGCAGCAACCACTCGAGAACGAACCATCACCCTCCGCGTACAGAGCCCCCCAGAGACTGACAGACACGTGCCACATATACACAGCCCCCAAGCCCAGGGACACACACAGACACACACCCATCTTGCCACGTGGTTAAATTCCACGTGGCAGGCGGCGCCCTGCCCAGAAGAGCGGCTCCAGATAAGTAAACGGCTCAGAGCATCAACCTCAGCCCCCACCCGGCCGCCTCCTTGCTACAGGCGAAGTGAAGCAGGCCTTACATATTTTATACATGAATAAACTTGCTAAAAGAATACAATTTACAGAGCCATTGGCTGCAGGCTCCCAACATCCCTCCCGCGTCTTTTCACTTCGGAGAGCACACGGCAGTGACGGCAGGTGGTGGCCAGTGGGGCATGCTGTCCGGTACCCCACCCGCTGCTCCTCCGTCTAGGGAGTTACTCCAGGGAAAGGAGCGTTCTGTGATTTTCCATCCACTAAATGCTGCTGCTACTTAGGGACAAGGGCCCTGTGATCTCTTGCCTCTTCGGCTTTTCCCTCCAACCCTTGGATACCTTTTAAATGCCAATCCGCCCTTGGCAACTCTGATTTTCCAAGGTCTGTTTCACACAGGGCTGGAATGTGTTAGAATCGAACTGCTGAGAAATGGGGAAGAGAAGGCCTGGCAGGAGGGACAGACGGGGGCAAGGGCAGCCTGTAGCTCGAGAGGCAGCTGGGCATAGGGAGGCTGTGCCTGGTGCCAGGCCCGCACACCCCCGGGGGGAGGCTAAGGGGCCCAGGGCAGCAGAAACCTGCTCCTAGGAGACAGACAGGGAGCCGACCGTGGGCCACAGGACCGACAAGGGGTCTTCGAGTCCGAGTGTGCTGGGCAAAGGAGGCCCCGGATGAGGCTGAGGTCTGGGACCTCGGTGTGGCCTTGCGGCTGGAGCCTGGGTCTCGGGGAGGGCCGCAAGTCTTCAATGTACCTGTGCAGGGTGGGTGGCCCCTGCCCAAGCAGCCGATCAGAGTGAGTGGCTGTGGTTCGGAAGGGCTCCTGGGGTCTGCAGATGGCGAGAGGGCGAACTAAGTCAGAAAGCAGACCACAGCCCGACTCTTGTCTGAAGCTCTCCCAAGACCTGGTTGCAGTTCCCTCCAGACTCACAGACACAGGAAAAAGGAGCAGGTCCCACAACAGGAGGGGGAGAAAAGCAGGATGTCAGATGGTACACAGGGGAGGAGTGGTGGCATACTTAGAGACCCCGTGAACCGGGGGTGGGGGCAAAGAAAAGTCAAATGCAGCTGCCTTTGGAGACTGGGAGTTTGGGTGAACTGCTTTTCTTTTAACTTGCCTTATTTTCCAAAAGTCTACAATAAGCCTGTCCTCCTTGTACAGTGATTTAAAAAAAGGTATTAAACCACCAAGTGCCTTACAAAACCAAACATCTAGCATGACTCCACATCTTACATTTATTACAATCATCATATGTTGTTTATCACATGCCTAGAGAAAACATGTTGACAATGGTGTGTCCTGGGGGTAGAATTATAGGGAATTTTTACTTGTCTTACGGTATTTTTAGGTTTTTCTAAAATCAACATGTTTATAACCTGCTGGTTTTATTAACAAAATGCTCAGGCCTGAGAAGTTCTTTTCCATATCAAGTCCCTCCCGCAATTGCTGAAGCCCATTCTCACCCTCCCGGTGCGCGTGCACCAGGCGAGGCTCGGGAAAGGCCAAGGACGACTGCCCCCGCCCAGAGCCCCCCTTCCTTCCAAGGCCCAAGGCTGCACCACGTCCAGCGGCCTGCCCAAGCCAGGTGGGGGCGGGCAGAGCTCAGCGAGTGCCTCGGGAGAGAAGGCAGCCCGGGAGTGACTAGCAGGCCACCGAAGGGCCGAGGCCCGAAGGGGCGCCAAGCAGGAGCGGCGGCTGGCGGGGGAGGGGCAGAGCTAAACCCAGGCCCGCCCCGCCCCGCCCCGCAGGGCAGTGTGGGACGCACGGCCGCAGCTCCCCGGCAACCGGCACCGGACGCGGGAGCAAAACCCTGCCTAAGCCAGACCGCCCGGAAGCCCCGCCCCGCACCCCGGTTCCCGGAAGCCGCGAGCTACGAGGGGCGGGGGCCTAGAAGGCCCGCCCCCAGCCCGGGTTCCCGGAAGCTGCGGGTTGGCGAGGTGAGGGGCAGGGCCTGGAAGCCCCGCCCCGCAGCCGCGCGGGGCACGCCGGGAGGAGCGCTGCCATGGCGACGCAACGGCCACCCCGCCCCGCCCTCCCCGTGTCGCGGTCTCGGCCCCAGCGGGGCTCATCCGCTCGGACGCGCGGAGCCTCCGGGGCGGCCGCGGTGGGGGCGCCGCCGGGAGCGAAGGGAGGCCAGAAAGCGTGGGCGTTTGCCCTCCCGATGTCGGGGAGGAGAGGACATGGCCCCGGAGGCGATAATGCAGCTGCCTGCGTGTCTGGCCTGCCCGCTCCTGCCAAGCCCTCCCCGAGGCGGAGCTGCGCGCTCCTGGACTGGCGGGCCAGCCCCGCTAGGATCCAGGGTTTGGCTCCGAGATGGCCCCTCCACCACAGTGCAGCCGTTCCGCGCCAGGGCCTGGGGCCCGGGATGCTGGCCTCTGCCCACCCACACGCCAGGCATCTGCTGCTGGACAGTGCAAACTCCTGTGCTCGGCTGCCGTCCAGGCCCCCGCAGTGCCCTCCCAGGAGACCCAGCCAAGCTGGCAGCCCGCCAGGCAGACCCTGACCCCTTCCTGGCCTGCATCCCCATAGGGTGGGGGCTCACACGACAGGCCAGGCCAGTCGCGCCGGATGACTTATCTCCCCAGTCCTGTGTGAGTGGCTCTGCCCGGGTAGGTGGGCAAACAAGCCCAGATCTGTTAAGGAGTGAAGTGGCTGGGCTGGGACTCAGCCAGGCTGACTCCAGACGCCTGTCCACACACAGTGGGCACTCCCTGCTCCGTGGCCACCCAGCCTGGGCTGGTCCAGCCACCTATCTCTGCCCAGAGCACTGGCCTGGCCTGCGGTCCCCTCCTCCCCCTCCCTCTCCCCCTCCCACCAGCCGGCTTCCCTTCTGAGCCGCCAATCTACAACCACACAAAGCCCTGTTTGTTTGCTTTCTCTGCTGCTCCCCCTGGATCCGATGTCTTTCTCTGCTACCTGCCGGCCTGGCTTCCTCTCCATGCTGCCTTCCCAGCCTGCTGAAGGGAAGGAGGGGCCGACCATACAGCAAGCCCTGCCTCGTGGCCACCCCATAGTTCCTAGAATCCACCTCCTTAGTGCTGGAGGCTGGGGACCAGCCAGGGCGATCTGACTGAAAATGGCTTTGCAGCCCCCTCACTGCCTCTCAGAATGTAGGGTGTCTTCTGGGTGGAGCAGGAGAGATGCCTGCAGCCAGGGGCTGGGACAGGGGGAGGGGAGCCAGAGCGGTCCAGCCAACCTCCCCTCTCCTTTTGTGAGCAAGGCCTGTTTTGTTTGTCCATCGGGAAGGCTGCCCCTGACTTCCCAGCAACCCAAGGGGGCTGCCAGAGATAAGGAGATGAATGGGACCAGGAAGGCCAGATTCGAGGAGGCAGAGGAATGCCCCAGGTTCACATCCTTCACTCACCCTCACTCTTTCCAGGGGTCCACAGGCTGCACTGGGAGCCTGGCTTGGTAGATGCCCCCTCAGTGCCCAGCCTAGGCAGGCACCTGGGCAGACCCCTCAGCATGGCAGGCACCCTCTGCAGTGTCTCGGGAAGCCCTATCGGCCTGAGCTGAAACAAGGCTTTCACAGGCAAAGAAAAATAAACACCCGCATTCCACACCACCTTTTCTACCTGCAGAGTGGGGCTGCCCTCTCTCCCGGTTCAAATAAAGAAACCCAACACCGATACTGCACAGAGATACCATGATCCCGCCTGGTTCCTTCTACCCAGGGCTCTTTTATTGCACCCTGCCACGCTGGGTGGCCCAGGGCAGGTCCTAACCTCCCTGGGCCTCCCTCTTCCCCTTCCTGTCCCCTTCCATGCAGAGTTTAACCCTTACAGCAACTCCAGGATAAAGGTGTGCTTATGCCCGCTTGACAGATGAAAGGAGGCTCCAATTTCCAGAGACTAAAACTGATCTGGTCAGAATTCAAGCCCACTTCTGACTCTAAAAACCTCCCACCAGGTCACAGTACTATTTCACAGTCAGAGACTATCTGCCGACTGGATGAGTGACCACCGTGAGGAAGTGAGGGAGGAGCAGGCAGGGCCTGGCTTTGGCGCCCAAGAGATGTGGTTTCCAATCTCAGCTCTGCATTTGCTCGCTGTGTGACCTCATGCAGGTCACTTAACCTCTCTGAGCTTCAGTTTCCTTGCTAATCTGTATGAGGCGGTTAATAAGGCTGAGAGAGGACCACCCAGTGCCAAGCACAAAAGCAGGCACTCATTAAATGATGGCTTTGCTCCATGATCCCTCTCAGCAGCCAAAGAGCCAGGCATACACTTATTAGAGGAACCAGGCCTCTCGCACCTCTGCTTTCCCCCATCTGGCCCTGTGGCCGGGCATGCCCCCTGTCACCATCTCTGGCCCTCTGCAACGCTCAAGCTGAGCTCCCCAGGCTCCGGTCCAGGAGACCAGGGCCTCTCTGTTTAATCTGCCAGGGAGGGGGGCCCCAGGGGTCAAGGTCACCCCAAGGGAACAAAGCCAGCTCCGTCCACATCCTGCTGGACTCGACGAGAGAGAGCCACTCAGTTAAGTCTGATCCAGCAAAACGTCTGTTTTTAGTGCTATTTTGGGCCATGGTGGGGATTTTCTGTGCTCCTCTCAAAGGTATCCTAAACCAAATTCCTTCCCATCTCCCCCATCCCTATCTGTGTTTGAAATGAGAGTATTGTTCTTCCTCTTCTTTTTTTCCTGCTTCTCTTCCACACCTATCAGATGGATGCAAGTAAGGGAAGGGGCAGAGCTGGGACCCCTCGGGGGGCAGCACTCCCCCCGCCCCAACCAGTCCCCCAGAGCACAGCATGCTAGGAGACGAAGTTCCCTCAAACCAGGCAAAGCAGAGAAGTCCTC
The DNA here is from genome assembly GCF_026419965.1 of Kogia breviceps. Classification (NCBI taxonomy): domain Eukaryota; kingdom Metazoa; phylum Chordata; class Mammalia; order Artiodactyla; family Physeteridae; genus Kogia; species Kogia breviceps. The sequence continues at coordinate 952,608 of NC_081328.1, read as the reverse complement.
GGCCTTCCGGTTCTGGAAGCCCTGAGGCCGGGTCATTGTCTGCCCCTCCCACCACACACCTTTGCCTTTCTGCTTCTCTGCCTCTGCTTGGGCTGCACCCGCGCCCCCGGCCTGGAAGCCCTCCCCCGAGGCCTCCCCTGCGAGGAGCGCCTTCTTAGCTGCAACACGATCACAACCGAATCCACATCTATGAATCATGTCTTTCAGGTCCACTCACCTACCAGACTGTGGGCTTCAAAAGGGCAGAGGCGGCCGGCGTGTAGTCACCCGTTTCTCCAGCGTAAGGCTGCTCAAACCCCATCAGCACCGTTGACATCCGGGGCCCGGTCATTTGTTGGGCGGGGGGTGGGGGGGGCCTGTATATCCCAGGATGCTGGGCGGCATCCCTGGCCTTGACCCACTAGATGCCAGCATCCCCCCCCCACCCCAGTGAAGACAACCAAGAAAGTCTCCAGACAGTGCCTAACGCCCCCTGAGGGCCAAAAGCACCCACAACTGAGAACCACTGCTCTGAGGCCTGGCACCCCACCCCCCAAAATGAGTGCATGACGACTCTCCCTTCCTCCCCCAATGGAACAGATGATTTTTATTTTATCTCTTTTCCTCTTATCATAATCATGTACAAATTTCATTTTCCCTATCAGACCAGAAGCTTCCAGGCTACTGGCCCATTTGACCTCAGCTGTATATCAGTGCTGATCACCAGTTACCATTTTGCTGCAGGAATCACTCTCAAAGCATCAGAGGGCACCCGACTAACACCCAGTTCTGCTCCCCCCTCCACACCCTGCCCTGGGCTCCGGTGAGACTTTGCTTCAGCAACTAAACTCCTCTGGGCCTCGAAGTCTCTGCATCATTGCAACAATTCTTTGTCCTATTAGCTAGTGGGAGGGTTACAACTTCACACCTCTAAGGAGCTGTAGTGCCCAAGAAGAAATCTTTCAGATGGTTTTTAATTTACATTTTCTGAGAATTATTGTTACCAATAGGCAACATCATTAAGCACTTTGCTATGTGCCAAGTACAGCTGAGTGCTTTACGGGAATCATCTAATTCAATCCTCTTAAAGGGAAACGATGATGTCGGTACTATTGTTTCTGCTGTCTATAAAATGAGGAAAGAGAGGCCCTGGGAGCTGGAGGAACCTGCCTGAGGATATCCAGAGGTGGTCTGCTGGCCTCTGGCAACTGAGAATGTCAATCAGAAAACCCATTCAGGGCTTCCCTGGTGGCGCAGTGGTTGAGAGTCCGCCTGCCGATGCAGGGGACACGGGTTCGTGCCCCGGTCCGGGAGGATCCCACGTGCCGCGGAGCGGCTGGGCCCGTGAGCCATGGCCGCTGAGCCTGCGCGTCCGGAGCCTGTGCTCCGCAACGGGAGAGGCCACAACAGTGAGAGGCCCGCATACGGCAAAAAAAAAAAAAAAAGAAAAAAAAAACCCGTTCAGCTTCAACCCTTGATACTGAAATTACTTTTCGAAGTCTGAAGCCCGCCTGGTGCAGGCAGAGTTAGACCTTCCCAGGTGGATAGGCCTCACCCACTGGGCTCCTGCTGCAGATACCTGGCCCCAGGGCCGCACGGAAGGTCTGCCTGGAGAGGTACCTGGCACAGTGGCCTGCCTGGGCCAGGGCTTGGGGGCGGGGTTCGGAGGGCTGCCACCCCCTTCCTGGGTGTCACCCGTCTCCAGAAGGCCCCGGCTGGACTGCCTTCCCTCAGTGCTGAGCGGATGCTGAGATTCTTCAGGGCAGGAATAAAAAAGAACCACCCTCACACACCTTCTGTGTATTTCTATACATGAAAACAGGCTCTGTCTTAAGAATTTTATCTGCATCAACTAATTCTCCCAACAATCCTATGAGGCAAGCGCTGCCATTTCCCCCATTTTACAGGTGAGTAAAGCAAATAAGTAACTCGTCTGAGTTTGCAAGCGGCAGAGCCAGAACGTGAACCCAGGAAGCTGAACTCTGAAAGGTGTCCACGGCCAAAAAGTCTGTGTTTACGGCTGTGCTCCCAGCACCCTGGTGTGCGGGAGATACTCAGTATGTGATTTATGAATGAATGCACAAAGAAATGAATGAGTCTGTGGTTACACCGCCGCCGCCGCCGCCGAAGTCCACCTACAGCACCGGGGCAAAGCCTCTTGGCAAACAGAAACTCTGGCCGGTAAACTGTTAATGCTCACCTGCCCCACCGGGCGACAGAGACACGCAATCCATCCACCTCAGCCTGGCTGGGGAAGGAACAGGCACCAAACCCCTGGTTTTGGCCAACGTCACCGCAGGGAAGGCTAGGGGAGGAGTGACAACAGGGACCTCTTCCCCCAAAGTCCTTCAGCAGAAAGAGTACTGGTCTCCGCCGAGTCCACGGGCCAGCAGCCAGGGACTCGGGGCCTGTGACTGCCTGTTTCAAAGGTGGGGAGACGGCGCCCCTGAAAGGACGGTGGCACCTGGATGTGAACCCGGCCTGGCCTGTGTTTTCTGACCCCACGCTTTCCAGATCACAGAGCACGCTGAATGCAGCAGTTACCGCCCCCTCTCGGACAGGAGGGGAAATGCGCTAGGGTGGTGCGGGGTGGGGGTGGGGGGACGGGGACGGAGAGGGCGTGACTTTCCTGAAGCAGCAGCTGGAACTCAAACCCTGTCCCGATTCCAAACCCAGGGCCGCTCCCCTGCTCAGCCGTGCTGCCCAGACTGGACTGAGGCATGCCTCCAGGGAGGGGACGGGAGAAGAGGGGGCCAAATGCGGCGTAGTCTGCACCAGCTCCCTTGGGACCCCCAGCCTGGGGCCCGTCCTCACCCTGAGGGGCCCCCTACACCTCCTAAGTGACAGCTCCCCTCTGGGCTTGCGGGACCCCTTCCCCCTGAGGCCAATCACCATGCAGAAACTGGACGCCTGCTGTCCAGCGGCCCTGAGGCTCTCACCTCCGGGGCCGGCCAGCCCAGGGCCGAGGGGAAGAAACGTGCGGGGAGGGGGTGTCTGCTGGGTGAGCGACGATCGGCCGGTCACATCAGAACCCTGGTGCTCCTGGCCCATCCTTCCTGACTAGGTGCCCTTTCCCACGTCGCCCTCTCCTCCTCCTCCCCACCCGCCCCCCCGGTGTCCCACCACCACACACACTATCCACACAGGTTCGAGAACCAGTAGAGCAAAAGCTCTCCTCTGGCAGCCGAGCCCCGTGTGCACCTCCAGCTGCTGGCACCCACCCTGGTGTCACATTCCAGTCTCGGATCCCGGTGACCCACCCAGGCACGGGGCACGGCTCCGCCTCAATCCCGGGGAACAGGACGAGCCAGTTTCTCCTCAGCCCCCCAGAAGGAGCAGGGGCCCCTCTCTGGCCTTGCCGGTCTCCTCTGAGGGTGATGAACAGAATCCCCAAGATCCCACAGGGGCCCCCGAAACAATGTTGGGCTCCCCCGCCCCACCTCGCCAGGCCCTTCCTGCCGGGAAGCCTTCCGAGCGCCCCGGGGGCCCCCCGCCTCACCTCTGGAGCTGGGGTCGCATGGAGGAGGCGGCGGAGCTCTGGGCCTGGATGCCCCGGCCTCCTGGGGAGGACAGACACTGAGAATTACCGATAATTCTGTGATAAACGCTATGCCTCGGGCACAGACCGAGGGAGATGACTCAGTTCTGCCGTGGAGGTCAGAGAAGGAGGGGACAGGCCGTCTGTTTGGGTCTCGGGACGCAGGGGGTAAGGTGAAGGGCAGCCCAGGTAGAAGGAACAGCTGGGGCCGACGCGCAGGGGCAGTAACGCCAGGGCTGCATCCTGGGAGGGGGCCCGGCCGCGGCAGGAGGACACGGAGCTTGAGTGGGGCCACAGCAGGCGAGGACCAGAAAGGCCCGCACGGCGTGGGAGGGACTCCAGAGCGGACCTTGATTCAGAGGGCAGCAGGCGACCCGGGGAGTCACTGCCGTGGTTGAGACCGGTCACTCTGCAGTGTGGCCCACGCTGGGAGGGGACAGGATGGAGGCAGGGAGGCCAGCAAGGAGGCCGCGGCAACAGCCAGCCTCTCCCACCACCACGTTCCTTCTGAGCCAAGTCCTCCCTCCCGGCCACAGGACACTGGCCGTGTCCGCTGCAGCTGCCGAAGCATCGCTGGTGTGCTCCCTTGGCCAGGAACGCCCCCTCATCACCTACCTGTGCTCCAAGCCCCCTCTGCCATGAAGCGCCACCTCCACAAAGCCCCAACTCTGGTCGAGTTGGGACATACTCACGCCCGGATCCTAAAGCTTAGGCTACCTGCCCACCATCCTGGAACTGGCTTCCGCGGTGCCCTCTGCCCCGCCCCGCGTGACCAAGTCCCGCCAAAGACACCGACCCACTCCTTCCCTTGTCCCCAGAACACCTGCCGGTGCTTCCACGCGAGGCCCTGCTTCCTGCCAAGGCCTGGCACGAGCTCCCACCTGTCGCCCTGGGTAGCATCTGGCTCTCACCCCTGGGCTGTGACCTTGGAGGCAGGTGCATCAAGCACAGAACTTTGAAACGGTGGGCCCTGGGAAAATACCTGGTGGGCCAGGAAGCCCAGGTGCCTCTCTCGAAGGAACGCCGCCCGGCGTGCAGGGTTCCGCCCGGTCCTGCCTGCGGAGCCACACGTCGCTTGGGGGACATCCATGCCCAGCCACGGGCGCCATTAAAGCAGCGAGGTGCAAACGGGGATGGCCGTGGGAAGACGGTGGTGATTAACAATGGTGACAGTGGCAGCTAACATGTATTGGGACAAGTACTGTTCTCAGCTTCACAGGTTAACGTGGACTCAGTCGCTTGTTAAAGCTCCACCACAGTCCTTTAGGCTGGTACTGTTATTACCCCCGTTGGGGGCACAGAGAGGTGAACAACTCATTCAGGACGTGGTGGAGCCAGGAGTCACCCAAAGCCTAGCCCTGGGGCACCCCACCTGTCACCCCACCCAGACGGCAGGATGGAAAAGGGGGCCGACCTCTGAGAGCCTGAGGGGAGGTCTCGTCTGGGGTAAGAGGAAGCTACCTATTTGTGTATATGATACATGTATGCATAAGACAACATCAAACCACATTCAAGGTGTTAACCGGGGTTACCTGGGGGGCACTTTTACTCTGTGTACTTCTGGGTTATTTGCATTGTTCACAGTGAGAACAAATCCATGTCTTACCTGAGTAATTCAAAAAGAAGAAATTGAGAGAAACTGGGCCTCAATTAATGTTTGCTGAATGAACAGAAGGCAGACTCATTTTCTAGGCCTGGTTTTTCAAACTCTGGGTAGGACCCATTAGTGGATCGTGAAATCAATTTAGTGGGTCACAGAAAGCAATTTTAAAAAAAAACAAACAAAACCAAATAGACTAGAACATAAAGTATCAGACCAGGGTACATAACAGAGTAAAGAGCTATCTCACTAAACTTTTTTTTTTTCCAGTTACACACAGTGGGCGTGAATGGAATTGTGACCTAAAATGCATTTCTTACTATAGGTCACGGCTGAGGGTTTGGAAGCCACGGTCCAGACTAAAGGGTCTAAGGAGGAATAAGCAGGCTCCCTGCCTGCAGGGGCCTCCTGGTCCACAGGGAGAGAAAGACCGTTACGGAGCGGGTGACCCCCCCCCTCTGTTTAGGAAGCTACAGAAGCTTCTGGCTGTTGAGAAAGGTCACACTCAGTCCACCCCACCCCATACTCGGCTTCTGGGGCCGGGATCACCCCTGGACACATTCTCCTTCTTTCCAAGCCTCTTGCCTGTGAGAGCCTTTGCCACAGTTTTGGGGCTGAGCCTCCCCCAAACCAGAATGTCTGTGTCCACTCCTCTGTGTTACCCAGAAGGCCGCTTTTCCTAAGGACTCCCTTCTGGACACTCCTGAGGCCCTCACTGTCAAGGGGGAGGGGTGGGAAACTAGAAGATTCCTTTCCAGCTTCCAGATCCTGAGGCCACGTCCCAGGGAAGCCTCTGGAAATGCAGCTGTGTGGTCAGTCGGGAGGGGCCTCCACTGAGTCTGCAGCGAGGGCTGCCCCCACCCAGGGTGCGCCTGACCCCAGGCAGAGCCAGCTCTGAATGGAGGATGCGGTGTGGGGAGAGAGAGACGGAGCCCCCAGCCTGGGGCTCCCACGGCGCTGGCGCCTCCACATCAGAACTCGCCGAACCCACCCCGCCGCCTCCCCTCCCCGGGCAGCAGACAACTAAAAAAAGATAAAATAAAAAGAAGTAATTCCCCTGCTCTGACGTCAGCGCGAGGTCTTAACAGCCCAACAGCGGCATGAAACTGGATTGCAACCAGATGTAATGCCCTTGAATCCTCAACACGCCGCTGCGTTGGAAGACAAATGGGGGTGGGGGGGGCACCCTGGGTGGAGGGAACCGTGAGGGTCCCGCATGGGTCCCGGATCGGAGCCTGCGGAAACCCTGGGAAGCCCGGGGCCCGGGTCGCCATTCAGGCGCGCTGCCTCCCCTCCCCCAGCCCCCCAGTAGCGCATTGTTACTCTCGGCAGCCGTCTCCATTCAGGCCCTGAGCCCCAGCGCCGCGCCCGTCGGGGGCTCGCCGAACCAGGGCACGGCTCGGGCCGCACTCCGGCCCCTGGCGTGGATTGGAGGACGACCCAGAGCCCAAGAAGGGGAACAACTCGCTGGGAAAACGGGCGCCCCAGGAAGCTGGGGCCGCCGCGGCCTCGGGCCTGTCTGGTGTTTCGCTTCCCCTCCGCCCCTCTTCGGCCGCCCCCTGCGACCAAGGCTCCAAATGTCAACCCCGCGTCCTGCAACCTCCCCCCCCCCCGCCGCGCTCGGCCACACTGCCTTGCGCCGGGTCCCCGCGTCCTCCTCCCGGGTCCCCTGCCTCCCAGGCGCGGAGGCGCGGGGCCAGGGACCCGGCCGGTGCGCCGCCGTCCGTCCGGGAACACGGGACTCGCGTGGCCGGAGCCCCCACCGTGACGTCACCCCGAAAGGCCCGCGCGCCCCGGGCCTGCCCGCGTCGGAGCTCCCCGGCCTCCGGGGCCGCTTCCTGCCGGGTCGCGCGGCCTGCGCACAGGCCCGGACGCCGCCGCCCGCGAGGGGGCACCGCCGCGGGCTCCGCTGAGAGCCCCGCGCGCCACCCCTCCCCACCACGGCCCTCACCGTCCCTCGAGGCCCTGGCTCCCACGCCGTGGTCCTGCCAGGCCCGGAGCCCCCCCCGGAGAAGTCGGCTCCCTGCCCCCCACCCGGACGCACTCACAAAGCTCGCCTCTGGCCCCGGCGCCGCGCGAACGCCCCGGTCCCCACCCGCACTCGGCTGACCCCCGGCGCCACCGCGCGCACAGCCCCCGCACCCGCGACCCTCGCTCGTCGCGCCCGCACCCCGCAGCTCCCTGGACGGCCATCCGGTGACCTCGCGCCCCCCGCACACAAAGCACTTCCCCGCGGCCCCCGCGCCCCCGCCCCGGCGCTCGGTGCTCACCTCAGCGCGCGCTCACTCGGGGGCCCGGGGTCTGACGCTGCGACTTCGCTGCCCGGAGACCCGGGAGGCCATGGGGGTCGGGGCGCGGCGGCCCGGCCGGCCAGCAGCCAGGCAGGAAAGAGGGTGGGCCTCGGCGCCCCCTCCTCGGGCCGGCGCTCGGGCGGCGGGCTCGGCGGCCTGCTCGGCGCGCTCTCGCTCCGGCCGCGCCTCGCTCCGCACCTCGCCTTCCGAGCGCAGCCGCGGGCAGGGGCGGCGCCCGGGGCGCGGGGACCGGGCCCTGGCTGCGCACCGCCGGGCCTGCTGGCGTCGCAGGGCCGCGGGGAAATGCGGTCCCCTCCGCGCAGGAAGAGCCGGCGGCGGGCGGCGCGCGGGGGGAGAAGGCGGCGAGAGCGCGAGAAGAAAAGTTCCCGGCCGCCTGGCTGCGCTCGCTCGCCGCCCGGGAGCCAGGTGGGCCGCGCGCCCCGACAGCACCCCCTGGCGGCCCGCGCCCGCCGCGGGCCTGGGGGGAGGGGGCTTGGCGGGGGGACTCCGGGGGGCCCTCAGGGACTCGCGGGCCGGGGTCGGGGTCGGGGCCGGAACCTCGGGCGGAGGACGTGGACCGGCACCGGTCTTTAGATGCTCCCAGGCTCTGGCCGGGTCCCTGGGCCAGGCTCCCGCCCTCACCCACCACAGCCCTCCTGTGACCTCCCCTTCACAGTCTGGGAAACGTTCCGACCTCTAAGCTCAGTAGGCCGCCGAGCATGGGTTTCTTCACTTACTGGCACCTCGCTGGACGCAAAATCAGCAGAGAGACAAGTGGTCCTGTCGTCATGGGGCTGGCACCCTGCTGGGCAGAGACAGACAGCAAACAAATGCTTCCACACGTGAGGAAGATCGTTCCAGGGAGTAATGAGCGCTAGTCATTAGCGAAGTGAGGAACAGGGGCTACTTAGCCGGGTGTGAGCGGGGAATTGCCCGTTCCTGGCAGGGGGAGGAGCAAGTGCAAAGGCCCTGAGGCAGGAGAGAGCAGGGGGACAGGCAGAGCCTTAGGGAGGACCCGGGTCTCCAGGGCTACCAGGGCCTGGTGGGGACCTTGGATGCAATTCTAGTGCCATGGGCAGACCTTGGGCAGAGGAATGCTGAATGAATGGGTGAGTGAACCTATTATGAGCTTACAGACTCCCTGACTTCCTGCCCCAAAGCCTCCACTCGCCACAGCCGAGGCAGAAGGCCTCCTGCTCCCACCCAGCCTCTGGGGTCTATTGGTCCCACGAGCAGGGGAGGGTTGTCAAGGTGTCAGGGTCCCGGGAACTTCAGCCTCCTCACCTGTAGGTAAGGCCAGGTGGTGGGTATGGTGCTCTTACTCTGTGACAGAGGATTGTCCCCCTGTCTACACGTCCTCTCATCTGATCCTGACACCCACGCCCCCCACGCCCCCCAGGAGGCAAACCCACCGCTTTTGTTCACGGGGAAACTGAGGCACAGAGCAGTGAAGTCATCTGTCCAGGGTATCAAGCTAAGGTGACAAGCAAGACCCAAGACCTGCACCCAACTCAGCCACCACCCCCGAGGGCGAGCTTGAGAGCCAGACAGAAGAGGGATAAGAGGGTGCACATCGTGGCTTTAAGCACAGGTTCTGGGGGAGACAGACCTCGTCTCTATTCTGGCTTCTCTGAGCCCAGCTGGCAGGCTTTGGAAAAACCAGTTGACATAATGAGTCGCGGTTTCCTCATCTGTAAAATGGGGGTAAGAGCAGCACCTACTTCCCGGGGTTCCTGAGGACTCAAGGAGGTGGGAGTGTGGAGCATCGAGCCCGGAGCCTGGAGGCCGTGAGCGCTGTTAGTGCTTCAGGTCACAAGCTAGAGGAGGGGGAACGGGGCTTCCGTACAGCCAGGCGCTTCTACCCCCTGCCGTGTCCAGCCTCCTGCCCTCCCTGCCCTCCCCTGCTCTGGGAAGAACCCAGGGAAGGCCTGGTACCAGGGACCTCAGTGGGCGGTGAAGAGAGGGGGCGTCCCGAGGGGAGGAGGAGATGGCGTGGTCTAGGCATTAACCACTGCCATTCTGAGGGCTTGTTGCGCACCAGATGCTCTGTGTGTGTGTGAGTTTCCTAGGGCTGCTGCGACAAATGACCACACATTTAGTGGCTTAAAACAACCCAACTTTATTGTTTACAGTTCTGGAGGGCAGATGTCCAAAATCAGCACCAACAGGAGAGTCCATTCCCTGCCTTTTCTAGCTTCTGGAGGCCACGTGCATGTCATGGCTCGTGCCCCCTTGGTGACCTCCAGGAACCAGAAAAGGCAGGAAATCATTGCTTCTGTTGTCACAGCTCCCGCTTCCTCCCTTGACCTTCTTGCCTCCTCTTATAAGACCCTTGCGATTCCATTCGGGCCGCCTGGATAATCCAGGAGACTCTCCCATCTCAAGACGCTAATTTAAGCACACCTACAAGGACCCTCCACCCCCTGTTTTTTTTTTTTTGCCACATAAGGGAACATTCACAGGATCCGGGGATCAGGACCCAGATATCTTTGTGAGCCATTATTCAGCCTCACACTCCATGCGTCCTCTCAGTGCTCCCTCATCACCGCTCATTTTACAGATGAAAGAATTGAGGCTCAGAGAGGTCAGTCCCTCATCCAAGGTCACACAGCAGGTGAGCTTATTCACGTCTCCCATGCATATTATTTTTTTAAATAATTTTATTTGTTGATTTATTTGTTTATTTTTGGCTGCATTGGGTCTTTGTTGCTGTGCTCGGGCTTTCTCTAGTTGCAGTGAGTGGGGGCTGGTCTTCGTTGCAGCACGCGGACTTCTCATCGCGGTGGCTTCTCTTGTTCCGGAGCACGGGCTCTAGGCGCGTGGGCTTCAGTAGTTGCGGCTCGTGGGCTTAGTAGTTGTGACTCACGGGCTCTAGAGCGCAGGCTCAGTAGCTGTGGCTCGCGGGCTTAGTTGCTCTGCGGCATGTGGGATCTTCCCGGACCAGGGCTCGAACCCATGTCCCCTGCGTTGGCAGGCGGATTCTTAACCACTGCGCCATCAGGGAAGGCCCTCCCGTGCATATTAATTGAGTGCCCACCGTGGGTCAGACACCGGGTTAGGTTCTGGGTTGCCATGCAAGAGCTACCTGTGAAAAACGTGCTGTGGAGCCCAGGCACGAAGTGTCATGACCTGGTCCTGTTGAGGAATTCAGGGAAGGCTTCCTGGAGGAGGTGACCTGTGAGCTGAGATCTGGAGAGTGACCCTTAGGCTTCTTCAGAAGGCTGGGTAGCCTAATTTAGGGAGGGGAGGCTTCTGAGCAGGAGAGTGCTCAGCCTGCTGTGGGCACCATCAGGGGTCGGTCAGCAGAGCCAGCCCCCGGGAGATTTCTGCTGAGAAGCTACTTGTCACCTTTCGTGGGGTGCGGTGGGAGGTGAGGCAGGAGTGGGCCCGCTGCCCGACACACACACCCAGTAAAGGCAGTGTTGCTACAAAGGTTCGAACTTGTAGCCCCGAGGTGGGATCCAGGCTGCGGGCTTGTTTTGACTGGAGAGAAAAGTGTCTAAAGATTTTGGAGTTGAAATACCTTTAAGGAATCTAAATTCTTGCGGCCCTACCGCTCCCCACACCCACATTTAAATCACCGACTGCCCCCAAAGGCACTGGATTTGAGACCTCCTCCCCCCTCCCCAGGGGTCTTAAGACTCAGTTTTGCATCTGTGCCTTGGCCTGGAACTCCCCCTCGGTTTTCTCCTAGGCCAAAAGGAGACAATGACTCCCAGCTGAGGGAGAGAGGTCCCCAGGGCTGGACTACGGGGAAGGGGGATCCACCTCCGGAGAGACTCCCGTGCCCTGAGGGACTGGCTTACTGGTGGCTCACCTCCGTGGGGACGTCCCCAGTTCAGGGGTCCCCCTTGCTCACGTGGAAGACCGAGCACAGGGAGGGGAGGCACCTGGAGTGGGGGGCGTGCGGAGCGGGCTGCAGGTGTGTCTGAGGGCCCAGCTTGAGCTCTGCGCAGCCAGCCTGCCTACCCGAGGAAGCTACGTTGGGGAGGGATAAAGTCCTACCTTGTCTCAGCCGTTGTGGATCTCCGTGACAGAGAACCTTTGTCCCAGCTCACACACCTGTCTCTTGGTGGTTATCACAGCTTGATTTCCTGGGGGAACATTCCTTCCCACTATCTGTCCACGTGGTTCAGCCTGGGCTGACACTACCTCCGGTACACAGAGATGTTCATAGGATTCAGGTTTAACCGATCAAAGTGCCTCATTTCCCTGCTGCGGTGGCTGGTTCAGGGATGGCCTCATGACCCAAGGCCGCTGGCAGTTTTGCGGGAAGCACTGATCTTTGCTGGAACCTCCAGGGGGTGTTCAGCTGGTTGGTTGTGGGCCTGAGAATAAAGCCAGTATGTAGGAGAGCAGTGTCAAAACACACACAGAGACACCGGCTGGGCACCTGGATCCAGCTACGCCTGAAGCTCAATTGACACACAAGCCAATACGTTTACCTGTTTACCTAAACCAGCCTAAGTCTGTTTTCTGTCGCTTGTCTCAAAGCGAACTAAGGCTGCTTTACCTGGAGAGGAAAAATTAGGTTGAGGAGGGCAGGGGCCTGACTTCTTCAAAGATCTGAAGGGCTGCCCTGGCCTTGTGTACTCACATGCAGGTTGTGCATTTCCAGTAAGTGGAAAGACCTGGAGCAGCATTTTGACTCTTTATGAGGCAGAACTTTCCCACAATAAGAACTGTTCAGAGGGGACCACGCACTGCCTCAGGACAGAGGAAGTTCCCTCCTTGGGGCTGTGCAAACAGGTAGGATGTGGCGGAGGGGACTCAGGCTGGCTGCAAGGACAGCGGTCCTGTCGTCAGATGGATATGAGCTGGGACCTCAGACCAGCTTTCGTGGACAGCTGGGGATCATCAGCGACTCCCAATGTTTAATTGTAAAATATTTCAGGTAGTCAAGAAGGTACAAGAAATAGTCAGTGATCACCCCTGCACTCACCATTGTCAGCTCGAGAAATAAAACCTCATCGATACAGCTGAGTTCCTGGTCATAGACCCCCTCCAACTTTAAGCTGTTACTACGTGTGCACCGTCCTAAGGGCTGTGCAGGTCACAGGTCTTTCTTAAACAGGTTTGAATTGCCATACTTTCAGGCTGTACAGATTTTTTTCTTATTACCAGTGGGGAAAATAAAAGCACTTAGGTACTAATAAAACATAAATATTTTTTCTTCCTTCCTTCCTCCCTTCCTCTCTCCCTCCCTTCCTTCTTTCTTTACTTCTTTCTTGTAATAAAAACCTTTTACAGGGCTTCCCCGGTGGCGCAGCGGTTGAGAGTCCTCCTGCCGATGCAGGGGACGCGGGTTCGTGCCCCGGTCCGGGAGGATCCCACGTGCCGCGGAGCGGCTGGGCCCGTGAGCCGTGGCCGCTGCGCCTGCGCGTCCGGAACCTGTGCTCCGCAACGGGAGAGGCCGCAGCAGTGAGAGGCCCGCGTACCGCAAAAAACAAAAACAAAAAAACAAACTACTACAAAAGCAGTCCCCAAACCATTTCTTACCTAGTTTATATGAAAGCTATTCCACCCCTCCCCTCCCAGCCCCTATGCCCCGCCCCCTCGCCCCCTCGCCCCCCTGCTCTGTGTCTGGGCTCCATCTCCGCTCTGCACACTGTGGACGGTCACAGTCTCAGGTCTGTGAGGGCTGAGGCTGAGACGAGGCGCATCCAGCACTTGGCACGTCCCCTGGCGTGTATGTGGCGAGAGCCGGGTTCTGGCGCTAGTTAGGATGATGGTTGCCCAGGTGAAGAGCCCCAGGCTCTCCGGCCCCTCCCCTGCTCACCCGCCTGGTCCAGGCTGTCCTGAAATCCCGTCGGTTCTACGCTCTGCTCCCTCCTTGGTCGCGGCCTCTGTAACTCGTCTCCTCGCCCTGTTTCAACACCGCCATCCACCCTCTTCACGGTGGCCCCGTTCTTTTCCGCTGTGTCCCTCCCTGGCCTGCACTCCCCCTACACACACACCCCAGGGCTGGCCTGGCCCGTGCACATGCTTCCGGCTCCTCCCTGCAGGATGCCTTACAGGTCCCTCAGTTGCTTCAGCTCCTATCTCCTGAGCGTCCTCACATGCCGTTACCTCTGCCTGAGACACCCTTCCCTCTTTGCCCTGTCTGGCTGCTCCCTCCACACCTTTCCAGGCTCAAATGAAGAGTGGGCTCCTCGGAGTTCCGTGGTGGCGCAGCGGTTAAGAATCCGCCTGCCATTGCAGGGGACACGGGTTCGAGCCCTGGTCCGGGAAGATCCAACGTGCCGCGGAGCAACTAAGCCTGTGCGCCACAGCTACTGAGCCTGCGCTCTAGAGCCCGCGAGCCACAGCTACTGAAGCCCATGCGCCTAGAGCCCGTGCTCTGGAACAAGAGAAGCCACCGCGATGAGAAGCCCGCGCACCACAGCGAAGAGTAGCCCCCGCTCTCCACAACTAGAGAAAGCCCGCGCGCAGCAATGAAGACCCAACGCAGCCATAAATAAATAAATAAAAATTTTAAAATCTTAAAAAAAAAAAAAAGAGTGGGCTCCTCCAGGAAGCCCTCTCAGACCTCCCCCGGTCACCCGAGGCCCTCCTGTCACATTCCCAGTGATCACTATCCTTTGCAAGTCTCTCTGGCTCCAGGTCGTGAGTTAGTTCCTTGAGGGCAGGAGTGCCGTCCTCTTTAGGGCAGACCAGTTTTTTGCAGTCATTTTAAAAACAGTACTTCTCAGTTTTCTAAGCTCTTTGCACTGTCAACTCAGGTCAGCCTCCCAAGAGCCCAGGGAGGGGGCACTGCATCAGCCCATTTTACAGATGCGGAGGCACCAAGAGGGCATCTCCCCTGGCTGCCGTGACCGCTGCCGCTGACCTACTGTCTTAAGACAGCTCTGACTTGCTCCCCGCAGTCCTGGAGCTCAGGAGTCCAGCTCAGCATCCCTGCGGCTCCAGGCGACAGTGGCGTCTCACCCTCTTCAGATTCCAGGGACCGCCTGCGCCCCTCGGCTCGTGACCCCTTCCTTGCCTCTCTGCTTGCATCGTCACCTCTCCTCGCCTGTGTCGGTTCTCCCCCACTTCTCTCCTGAAAGGACACTTGAGATGACGTGTAAAGCCCACCCGCATAAGGTGGGATCATCCCTGCATCTCGGGATCTTTAATCACACCTGCAGAGTCCCTTCTGACACATGAGGTCACACTCACAGGTTCTGGGGATTGGGGTGTGGATATCTCTGGGGCCACTTTTCAGCGGCCACAGAAGCGTCCCCAAGCGGCAGATCTGAGACAGCCCCGGTGGTCTGGCTCCGGTCTCTGTGCCATACGTAGAGCCTCCCATCCTGGAGGTTCGTGGCCTGGCTGGCCACACGGGGCAGGGCACTCGAGGCAGGAGGAACGCGACCCCAGCCTGCAGGCAGGAAGAAAATCCCCACAGCTCTGTGGGGTGGAGGGAGAGTACAGGTTACGTGGGCCCCATGAGGCATTGCTGTCCACGGCAGGCCACAGGGAGGCCGTGGCCAGGGAGCCTCCGTGTTGGGTGGGGCACAGCTGTCCCTCCCACCCCCACAGCAGGGCCTGGACGATGGTCCTTCCAGAGAATGCACCGTTTAGGATGGGCCAGGCAGAGGGCCAGACGGTTTTTCCTGTCTCATTTAGACTTGACAGGCATGATCTCTCTCTCACGTACCCATTCTGCAGATGTGCAGATCGAGGCTTATGTACAGTGGCCACAGCCAAGCCCTGTGCTCCCTGCCTTTACAGACCCGGAGTCCCCCGGGGGGTCCGTGGTGCTCTGTAGGGAGGAGCTGTTCCCCGTCTGATTGTACAGAGGGGCAGCTGAGCTGAATGATCAGACACGGAGGGCAGTGCCCGGCAGAGGGATGAGGCCCGAGCTGGCCTCCAGAGCAGAGGGCCCCAAGGTCACGTTTGCGTGGGCTGAGGGGCCCCTGAGGCCGCTCCCTCTCAGGCCCACAAAATGGCAATGCTGCAGCCACCAGGCAGCAGGGTGGGAGCTGTGGGGAGGGGACACGGGGAGTGGGGGCACCAGGGGAGGGAGTGGGGGAGGGGGAAGGGAGGGAGTGGAGGAGGGGGAGGGAGGGAGGGAGGGGGAAGGAGGGAGGGAGGGGGAGGGGGGAGGAAGGGAGGGGGAGGGGGAGGGGAGGGAGTAGGGGAGGGGGAGGGGAGGAGGGGGGAGGGAGGGGAGGAGGGGGGAGGGAGGGGAGGAGGGGGGAGGGGAGGGAGTGGGGGAGGGGAGAGAGTGGAGGAGGGGGAGGGGAGGGAGTAGAGGAGGGGGAGGGGAGGAGGGGGGAGGTCCAGGAGGGTCACCATAGTAACTGAGCCAGCTCTGCTCTCAGGCCCGGCTGCCCCTGGGGAAGGAGATAAAACGTTTTTTATCGATTTCTGTCTGGAAAGTCATCGGTGATAAGCTCCTCCGGCCAAGATGGGGCTGGAGGCCTGGCTGGTGGGAGCGTGCGTGGTGACTGCACACTCCCGGGCTGTGGAGTCGGATTGGGAGGTGACCAAGCCAGCAGGGGCCGGCTGGGCAGGGAGCCACATCCTGGGCTTCAGCCTCCCGCCTCGGTCTCCCCTTCCACTTGACGGAGCAGCCGCACCTGGGCTGCCTGCGTCCCTGCCAGCTGTGATGTGTCAGGGCTGAATGACAGGAGGAGAGGGGCTGGGGCCCGGGGCGGGCGCGGTAGACCACGGCGCTGTTTACCTGCACCGTCTCCGTGGGTGTCCACCTGCATCTGTGTGGCTTCCTGCAGTCCCCAGGCGGTAGGGTCTGTCTCGTGCCAGGTGCGGGACCGGGCAGGGAGCAACGGTGACCAAAGCAGACACAAATTCATGTCCTCGTGGAGCTGACATTCTGGGGGGTGGGGGGGAGACAAACACATAGATAAGTAAATACACAGGCTAGTTGTGAGGAACTGGCT
The DNA here is from genome assembly GCF_026419965.1 of Kogia breviceps. NCBI lineage: Eukaryota > Metazoa > Chordata > Mammalia > Artiodactyla > Physeteridae > Kogia > Kogia breviceps. The sequence goes on along the minus strand of NC_081328.1, from coordinate 936,315 downwards.
CTGAGTTACTTAAGTAGGAAGTCGTGGAGAGCTGGAGGGAGGTGCCTGCCCTGCCACGGAAACAGCGGGTGCAAAGGCCCTGAGGCCAGAGTGAGGGGGACGGGACGGGAGGAGGCCTGTGGGCCAGAGACGATCAGGAAGGGCATGGGTGGCCATGGAGGGACCTCTGGCTATGACGCTGAGTGAGGGGAACACCTGTCCAGACGGGCAACCACAGGCGCCGGCCAGGGTGTGGGCTGTGGGTTGTGAAAGTTCTAATGCCAGATATATTCTGAAGGTAAAACTGACAGGGTCGGAAAGAGGAGTCCAGGGCACTTGGGGGCGTTGGCCTGGGCGACTGTCCTCGTGCTTGCCTTAGGCAAGGGTCCCGCTCTTTGCGGGTGTCTGAGGTCCGCAGGCCCAGGTCAGTGAGGGTGGGCTCGCGTGTCTGCACATGCGGCTGTGGGCATGTGCCCTCAGAGTCCGGGGCAGGGGTCTCAGCCCTTCCTCCACCCCTCCTGCTTTCCAGGCAAACCCCTGCCCACCTCCTCTCTGCAGCCCCCGGATCCTGGGGGCTGGGAGCCGGCGAGAGGCGGAGGGAGTGGGCCGGGAGGGGCCCCGACAGGCACTCCAGAAACACTCGTGGGGCGAACGTGAGCTCTGTGGATCCAGCCCCTCGGGGGTTGCTGGGGTCCGTCCTGGGGCCCCGAAAGGAGGAGCCCGCCCCGCGAGCCCTCACGCCGCGGGGCCCTCCCTCCGGAAGTCAGGAAGCATCCACGGGTCCGTTCAGCTCTCAGAGTCACTCCCCTCCTCCTGCCCACATCCTGCCCAGCCTCCAAGACCAGCTCAAAGCCTGGCTCGGGGAGCCCGAGGAGACCCCGGGAGCACGGGGCCTGGGTCACCAGAGGGGCCCACTGCTGCCACCTGCTGCCGTGTGTCCTGGGGCAGGTCTACCTTGCGCCCACCTCTCTGGGCCCGGGGCTGCGGCGCCTGTCCCGTGGGCTGGTCCTGCCAGTTTCTGACCCGTCAAGGGAGCTTCGGGAAGGTAGGAGGCGGCCCGGGTGCCCTCCCCGTGCTCAGCTACCCCACCGTCACCCCCGGCCCCATCGCCCCCATGCCTTTCATTCTGGGGGTCCCCCCAGGCAGGCACCGCAGGCCCCCGGGGCCCCCGACGTTGGTACCACACAGGATCTGGGGTCTGTCGCTGTACACGGTCCCCCTCGGTCACGCACTGGTCACGGCCAGAGCCAGCTTCAGGAGCGGGCACAGCTCAGACCCCCCGTGGCTCTCTGTGGCCCACCGAATAACGGCCCCCCAAGACAGCCACGCCCCAACCCCTGGGACCTGGATGTCACTTACATAAACAGCAGAAGGAGTCTTTGAGGGTGTGGTTGAGTTGAGGACCTTGAGGTGGGGAGATCGTCCTGGATCATCACGTGGCCCTAAACGCCACACAGGTGTCCTCCGAGAGAGGCCGAGGGGATGTGACCTGCCGGGGAGGAGGCCATGTGGCCACAGAGGCAGAGACAGGGGCGGGGCTGCAGCCACGGGCCTAGGAAGCCACGGAAGCTGCTAGAGGAGGGAGTGTGCCCACCAGCACCTTGGTTCGGCCCAGCGATACTGGTTCTGCACTTCCGGCCTCCAGCACCGGGAGAGAATAAGCGTCTGTGCTTTAAGCCACCGCGTTTGTGGGGCTGTGTTACAGGGGCCACAGGAAGCGAACCCACTTACATTTCAGGACTTCTCGGCTACCGCCCTGAGCCCCTCCCTGCTCACTGCTCACCGGAGCTGGGAGGTGAGTGTGTAGGGTAGGGGGTGGTCACACACCCCTGCAGCCCCCCAGGGGAAGGTGGAGGGGAGGGAGGGGGCTGGGGCCCAGAGCTGCTGGACCCTGAGCTCAGGCCTGGGGTCCTGGGGGTGTGCGACTCTCGTGCCCAGCTCCTGGGTGTCAGGGTGCAGCTGGGGTCACCCTGGAGAAGGCGGCAGGGTTCCTCCTGGCCTCGGAGCAGAGGGCACAGGATGTCGTTACCCCCAACCCTTGCTGGGAGCTCAGCAGGAGGAAGCCCACAGAGCAGGGCTGTGTCCACACCTGCGTGTGCGTGCGTGCGTGTGTGTGTGTGTGCGTGTGTGCGTGTGTGCTGGGGTGTGGGGCGCAGATGGGCAGCGCTCCCACACTGGCAGAGAGCAGGTGTGTGTACCTGGTACAGACACAGCTGAAAATGCAGGTGTGCCAGAAGCAGCCTGCGCCCTTCCTGTCTCTAGATCAGTTTAAATCCCGTGCTAAGCCCGCCTCCAGCTGGCTCCTGGGAAACTAGATCTCAGCGGTTATTGGAGCTCCTGACCCCCTCAGTGACGCGACGGTACTCCGGCCACTCTGAGTCTGGCCCCCTTAGCTGGCAGGGCTGCGGATCAGGACAGGTGACCGCCTCTTCCTGGCCGAGAGAGACACCAGCAGAACACGCCGTTGGGGAGGAAATGCGGGGGGGGGGGGCACCTGCCTGGTGGAGCGGGGGAAGGGCGGGTAACTAGCAGACGGAGCAAAACCAAGCTGAAAACCCACGTCCCAACACCTGGAGCCCTGGCGGTCGCTGCTCACAGAGGTGTCCGTAGCCACGTGGCGCTGTTTGAATTTCCACTCATCAAAGGAGATAAAGAAATGTTTTCTGTGGTTTCTCGGTCACACCACCCACAGCTCCGGTTTTCGAAGCCGCGTGTGGCTACCTCGGGGGGACATCACGGAAAGCGGGTGGTCCAGCGTGACACGAGAGCCGTGCTTTTGAGTGGAGAGGCCTGCCCGTTTTACAGACGGGAAGGCTGGGGCCAGACCCAGCTCTCGGCCGCTGGGAAGTTCAGCTCCTCCGGGCTCCATCCCGTAGTAACCCCAGGGCGGCCTGGCAGGGTGAGCGTCGGTGCTGCCCTCTGCACCCCTGGGCTGACGAGGGCTTCCAGATAGCACTCCTGCTGCCGCTGCGGGAGGTGGAGCCCCCCGAGCCCGGCATGTTGAGTGGCCCTGTGGCTGCAGCCCTGCCTTGGGCCGGCCACGTCACTTCTCTGTGACTCAGTTTCCCTTCCAGGAGATGGAGATCGTGACGGCTTCACAGGGCCGCCATGCAGTTTCTATAGGTTAGTATCTGTAAAGTGCTCAAGTCAGGACACAGCCCGGTGTGCAGCAAATGCCGTGTCCACTGTCTGACATTTCAGAGACGATGGTGTTCCGTGCGGAGAAACAGGCCCGTGCTGTGTCTGAGTGAGCGCAGGTGCCAGGCTCCTCTCCCAGAGGAGGCTGGGCTGGGACTTGACTGGACTCGAACCCCTACCTTACCTGTGCTTTAGCATTCACTTGACAAACGTTTACTGAGCTTGCTCTTGGCGGGGCGCTAAGCTCATATGATATAAATCTGGAGCTCTGGGGGCCGTGCAGGAGGCCAGGGAAAGCTGATCTGAGAATAAAGTAAACCAGCAGAAAGGGAAACCCAGAGGAAGGCTCCTGATGGTGTCTGAGAGCTGGATCCAGGTTTATCTGGAGCTAGTTTCTATCCAGTTACATTCACCAAATACTTTTTTTGTCATTTGCAACTCAAAGACTAATGGGAGGCCAGCTCATCCAACCCCTTGCCTCGAAGCCACATCCTTTTCCATACAAACTCTGACAGCCTCTGTTTGAATGCCACTCACAAGGGAGATCTCACGACCTTCCAAAGGATGGCTAGACTGCTTGCTGCTGGAGAAACCATGCTGCTGAGATGGTAGCCTTCTGGGTGACCCTGAGCAAGAGGCTTTCCCTCTCTGAGCCTCAGTTTGCCACCTGTGGAAGGGGTTCCCTGGCAGCGCTCATCTGGAGGACGCTGAGGACCCAGGGAGAAAAGGTGCGTGAAGTGCTGGGCCCCCCGACGTGGATGAGGCAGTGCAGGCTCCACACACGTCTGACAGGCCAGGAAGGGCTGGTACCAGGGGTCTGCGGGGAGCCCAGGAGCACCGCCACGGCCCCGACGCACAAGGTTGGAATCCTTCCTGGCCACTGTGCACAGCCCGAGCTGGCGTTGTCCGTTGTCATGGTGATGGAGGCCCGCTGGAGTCCTGGGCTGTCAGTCACCTGGGCCTATGTTGTGGGACGCGGGCATGAGTGCTTTGTGTGCCCGCGTGTGTGGGTGCGCCAATGGGACACCTGTGCGCAAAGCTGCGCGAATCTACACGTGACGTGTGTGCATCGTGTGTCTCTGGCCTGAGGCCAGGTGGCCGAGGGGTGGCCCAAGTGTCTGACTGCGGCCCTCGTGGGCACCCCTTCTGAGCTACCGTTTCCTCCTCTGTGGACACAGCAGGTTGTGAAAGGCAATCGTACCTGATACTTCACATAATCTTCACCTGAGAACAGGGAGGCAAAGTTATTCATTCAACATGTCCTTATTGAGGGCTGACTGTGTGTCAGGCCCTGTGGACACAGCAATCAAAGTCCCTTCCCGGGGCTTCCCTGGTGGTGCAGTGGTTGAGAGTCTGCCTGCCAATGCAGGGGACACGGGTTCGGGCCCCGGCCCGGGAAGATCCCACATGCCGCGGAGCAACTGAGCCCGTGAGCCACAATTACGGAGCCTGTGCTCTAGAGCCAGCGAGCCACAACTACTGAGCCTGCGAGCCACAACTACTGAGCCCGCATGACACAATTGCTGAAGCCCGTGCGCCTAGAGCCCGTGCTCTGCAGCAAGAGAAGCCACCGCAATGAGAAGCCCACTCACCACAACGAAGACCCAACGCAGCCAAAAATAAATAAATAAATTTATTTTAAAAAAACAAAACAAGTCCCTTCCCTTGGGAATCTTCAGCCTGATGGGAGATGGACAGCACGCAAGTCAGCCAATAAGGATGGTGCGTGACGGGTGGCCGGGGGCAGGCCTGTGAGCAGAGGCCAGAGGAAGGAGGGACATGCCAGCAGAGAGAACAGCAAGTGCAAAGGCCCTGAGGTTCAGGTGCTGTGGGGCCGATGTGCTGGAGCAGTGTGGGCTCCACAGCGAGGGGCCTGTCAGGTCGCCGGCAGTCATGGGGGCGAACAGAGGGACCAGGGCTGCCCACAGGGTCGGGCAGGCCAGAGCTTGGGTGCCAGGCCTGGGGAAGGGGTTTAGTTAAGGCCAAGGAAACCTGGACAGCAATTCACCTTGGAAAGGCCCAGGGAGCGTGGGGACTGGTGTGGAAGATGCATGGGGGTCCCAAGTGGGGGGTGACAAAGAGGTGGGGGACAAAGCTGTCTGCTGGTGGCAGACAGCTCCCCTCCCCTCTTGCCCGGAGCGACTCTGCTCCAGCCCCTCTGCAAGCTCTGCTCTGCACAACAAACCCCACAGAAGAGGTACAGAGGGGCGGGGAGTGCAGCGGCTTCGAGCCTACCCCGGCCACCAGGACAGCTACAAGGGAAAAACGGGTAACACCAAGTTCTGGTGAGGATCCGGGACACGGGACCAGGGGAGCGCTCACACGTGGCTGTGGGAATGTGAAATGCACAGTCACTTTGGAGAACGGTCTGGCAGTTTCTTATACGGTTAAATATACACTTACCATACTAGCCTTTCCACTCCTAGGTGTTTACCCAAGAGAAGTGAAAACATATGTCTGCACATATGCTTGTGGCAGTTTTATTCATAATTGCCCCAAACTGAAAAAAACCCAAATGTTCATCAACTGATGAATGAATACGCAAAACGTGACACATCCCTATGATGAAATATTATTCAGCAATAAAAAAGAGTGCACATGGGCTTCCCCGGTGGCGCAGCGGTTGAGAGTCCGCCTGCCGATGCAGGGGACGTGGGTTCGTGCCCCGGTCCGGGAGGATCCCACGTGCCGCGGAGCTGCTGGGCCCGTGAGCCATGGCCGCTGAGCCTGCGCGTCCGGAGCCTGTGCTCCGCAGCGGGAGAGGGCACAGCAGTGAGAGGCCCCGCGTACCAGAAAAAAAAAAAAAAAAAAGAAAGAATGCACTGAGGGATAGGCAGAGCCATCAGTGAATCTCACATGCGTTTCGCTGCCTGGAAGGAGCCGGATCGCGAGGCCGCGAACTGTGATTCTGTTTACGTGACGTTCTGGGAGCGTGGAAATGACAGACAGGGACAGCAAATGGACCGGGGGCTGCCAGGGCCTGGGGGTGGGTGGGGGGAGGCCAAGCCAGGGGGCACCCAGGAACGTTCTGGGGGTAAGTGTTCCATGTCGTGACAGTGGTGGTGGTTACACGGTTTTACACATCTGTCAAAACTCATAGAAGCGTACACTAAAAACCGGTCAGTACCTGTATGTCATTACACGGTACTGATCCAGCCGCAAAGCCTGGGGCTCATGACTTCCCACCCTTCACTAGAGCCACGGAGGGACCTCCGGAGACACCACTCTCGGCCCCGTTCCGTTTGGCCGCCTGGGCCTTAATCTGGCTGTGAGAGCAGAATCAAACGTTCTCGGTGAATGTCTGATTGACTGCTTTGGAAAGGATTCCCTCCCCACGCGGAGGGCCCTTGTCTTCGAGAGCTGAGGAACAGCCGGGCCAGAATGTCAGGGGGTGCGGAGGAGGTGGGCGTGCGTGTGCTGCGTGCATGAGGCGGGGCTCCGCGGGGTCCCCTGTAGAATGTGTCGTCTGTGACCACCACGGGCGCTCTCGCTCCCCTCCTGGCACCAGGCAAGGCGGCATGGACGCCCCCGCTCGCTTTGAAGTCAGGGTGGCAGGTGACTTGCTCCGGCCAATGAAATCGTGCCCCAGGAAGCAGCTTCAAGAGAGGGATTGCAGTTCTTCCCTTTCCCTCCGCCCAGACCTGCCCACCCTCAGCCGGACAGAGCCTCTGCAGCCTGGGTGACTCTGACGTGTGGTGTCTCCCTGCCCCTTGGGTGAGATGTGCAGCGTGAGCGAGAAGTCGCTTCGTTCTTTTTCGTCCTTTCTCCCCTTCTCACCCTCTTGACAGTCTTTTGCGGAGCAGAGGTTTTAAATTGTAATGAGGCCCAACTCATCGATTCTTTCTCTGATGGATCGCGACTTGGTGTTGTATCTAAAAAGTCATTGCTCAGCCTTTGTTCTTTTAAGACTTAAAAGCCGCTGAGATTTCGGGGCTGCTTCCTACGGCAGCATGACCTCATGTGTCCTAACTAATGCAGCGATTAGAACAGGACTGTCGCTCGGCCTGCAGAGTCAGGCTCCGGAGCAGACTGTCCAGCTCTGCTACAATCCAGACAGTGGGGAACAGGGGACCCCCCCCGCCCCCTGCCAAAGCTGGGCCAGGATGCCGCTGCCGCCACCACAGCAGCCCCCCAGCGTTGGATGCTGGAGCCAACACCCCACCCCCAGATGTTCTTAGGTAAGGATCTCAAGGTGAGATCATTGTGGATTTAGGGCGAGGCCTAAATCCAATGCCAGGTGTCCTTATAAGGGGAAGATGCTACACCGAGACACCCGGAAGGCTGAGGGCTGTGCTCACCACCATTCCTGGTCACGGCCGGGCCAGTGTCCCCGGGGAGCAGGGGTCACCTGCCTGCACGGCAGGATTGAGCGAAAACTGAGGAATTCTTCCAGAATCCCGGCTTCCCAGGCCTGGGGGTTCCTGTAAGGGGACAGAACCAAGCCCAGATTGACGGTTAAGGGCTACGACACGGGCCCAGCGGTCCCAGAGACACCGTGTGGCCTGCAGAGCTGGAAATATCCGCTCGCTGGCCCTTTACAGGTTTTCCGATCCCTGTGCGAGTGGCCGTCCGCGTGGGGCCTCCGGAAGGGAAAGGGGGCAGGGCGCCAGGCGTCAGCAGGCCGGCCCAGGAAGCACAGGTGCGTGGCCGCCCCGCGTCCCCGGCGGTGACACGCCTGGCCCTGCTCGCCAGCACTGAGGTGGGGAGGGGGCAGCGTGGGACCCACCTGCCAGAGGCGCTCGGGGCTGGACGGGCCTGTCCAGACAGGGAGCTGCGGTGGTGGCCGTGTGGGGGAAGAGCCCCAGGAGGACCCGTCGGGAGGAAGGAAAAGAGGAACCAGCGCCACAGCGTCGGTGGCCTGGGTGAGGCTGGGGTCCTGGGGCACCTGGGGCCAACCTCCTCCGACCACCCGGAGAGCAGCGCCGGTCACGCCCGCGCGGTCCGCCAGGGGGCGCTGCTCCCCTGGCAATGACTCCCGCCCGCACCTTCTCTAAAAAATACGTTTACTTATTTGTTTACTTATTTATGGCTGCGTTGGCTCTTCGTTGTTGCTGCGCGCGGGCTTTCTCTAGTTGTGGCGAGCGGGGGCTACTCTTCGTTGCGGTGCGCGGGCTTCTCCTGGCGGCGGCTTCTCTTGTTGCGGCGCGCGGGCTCTAGACACGTGGGCTCAGTAGTTGTGGCTCACGGGCTCTAGCGCGCAGGCTCAGTAGCTGTGGCGCGCGGGCTTAGTTGCTCCGCGGCACGTGGGGGTCTTCCCGGACCGGGGCTCGAACCCGTGTCCCCTGCATCGCCAGGCGGATTCTCAACCACTGCGCCACCAGGGAAGCCCCTTCCGCACTTTCTAAAGGGCCAGAGACACCAGGGTTCCGCCTGCAGCCCCGCTCAGATGACAGCCCTTCAGGGCCACCTCTTCCTTCACGTCTGCTCCCGGCCTCCACCCCACAGGAAAGCAGTCTTCTGGGAAAATCCATGCTCCCCTCCCCTCACGGCTTGCCTTCCCTACCTGTCTGCTGATAAAATAGAGGGTCCCGAATCCCTCAATGGCAGGGACTGTGGGCTTCCCGGGCCCAAGTCCACGGCAAGTGCAGGGGACTCGGTGTGGAGCCCCCGTTGGGAGGAGACCCGCAGATGAAGAGGAGCTGGAAGCTGGGGAAGCGGAATCGGAGGCAGAGAGAGTACCTGTTCCCGCTGGAACTCACGCACACAAACAACAGAAACGTATTCTCTCCGGCTCTGGGAGCCAGAAGCCTGAAACCAGTGCTGCCGGGTCAAGATCCGGGTGTGGCCAGGGCTGCCTGCCCCCAGGCTCCAGGGGAGCGTCCCTTCCAGTAGACCTGCTCCAGCTTCGGCACCTGACCCCCCCTTGGCCGTGGTGTCCGCCCCCCCCCCCCCAGTCTTCAAGGTCAGCATCTCCCCCCCCTCTGCCCAGCCTCCCTCCTATGAGGAAACAGGGGACAGCAGGCATGGCCCCGCCCACCCAGGACAGCTCCCATATCAAGATCCTCTACTTAGTCCCACTTGGAAACCTCTATTTTTTAAATTTTTATTTATTCTTTTCGCCGTAAAAGGGAACCTTCACAGGCTCTGCGGATTAGGACATGGACGTGTCTGGGGCCGCGTTTCAGCTGCAGCGAGTGTGCAGGCTGGAGGTGCTGTCTCAGGTAGGGGATGTTGAAGCAGAGGCCTGAAGGCGGCGGGTGAGGGCGTCCAGCAGGCCCCAGCCCGGCCCGTGGTAGCCGCCCAGCTGGCCGGTTCGCCATTCAATCGATAAATGAACAGCAGCCTGCCACTCCGTCCTGAGCACGTAAGCGTGGCTGCGGCTGCACACTGAGCCTGATGCGTGTCCCAGCAGCAGGGCTGTGCAGCTGCTTGTATCTTCGGGAGAAGCTGAGCGTCAGAACGGGATCATCCACGGCTCGGGGCCCCTTCCCACCACTGCGCCCCCCCCCCCCCCCGCCCGTGCACCTGCGCATGGAGGCCAGGGCGAGGACGGAGACCAGGCTGCAGGCTGGCCTCTCCCCCTGTCACTTAGAGCTCGCAGACCCCTCCCGGGCCAGGGGCTCAGTGGCTCCCTCAGGGCCTGCAGTCGGGACTCCCCACAGCCCCGATTCCCGGAGGCTTCACAGGACCCCCTGCTCCGCGAGGCCACCTGCTCTCTGGACACTGGTGGGGTGGGCTTGGGGCTGTGCTGGGAGGTGACCGGCCCTGTGGCCAGGCCAGACTCTGACCGCTGTCACCTGGCCCTTTTTCCCCACGAGCCCGGTGCCGAAAGCAGCCAGGACCGGGCCTCGGGGGTTTTGCACTTGAAATGCATTTCCCGCTGGCCTCCAACCCCGCCTGGAAGGTCCTGCCCCGGCACCTGGGATCACAGCTGACCTGCCACAGATTTCCACGGAGCACGTCCCGAGGGCCGGCTCTGCCCCAAGCAGCAACCAGCCCAGGAGAGCGGCCAGGAGGCGGCAGAGTCAGGAACTGGGCTGGGCCTGCCTGGCCCCACGCTGGCTCGTTCCCTGGGGCTCAGCGTCGGGGGCTGGGTTCACCCCCAGAGCTGCCGGCGTGGCCAGCACTCCCTCCCCGCCTCACCTTCTTCCCACTGCTTCTGGGGTGGGGTCACCTCCCACAGAAGTCACTGCTCTGGAGCCCTCATCTTGGGGTCTGCTTCCGAGGGGACCCAGCCCGAGACACTGCTGAGCCCCACGTGGGCCAGGCCAGTGACATACGTGGCCGCACTTACCCATCCAGGGTCCTCCCTTACCCAAATACCCAGTAGACGTCTGCCCTCGAGGGTCCATCGGGCCCCCAGCCTGACACAACTGTCCCCCCAGATGAGCACTTGACATTGATCTAGGGACAGTGGTGAACACAACCTGCGGGGCTCACCTGCCCGGACAACCTCCCGTCACGGCCGAGGGGCTGACGGTGGCGGCGTGAGGACCCCAGGGCGTGACCCTCTCGGCACCTCCGTGATGCTGTCCAGCCCTTCTGTCTTTGTGAGGTTAACCGGGGGGGCTGCCCCCTTGCCTCCTGCAGCCCCGGCCCCCGAATCTCACCCAGGCCATCCCCAGGGGAAGCTGGTTGGGCAGTGAGGCAGGCAGGGGCGCATTGCCTCTGGCCAAGCGGGTCCCCCCACTGAGGGCTGCCTGCCTGCGAGCTGGACTTCTCTGAGTGATGGAAATCTGGCTGTTTATTATTCTTTCCATTTTCCTGTATTTTAGGTATTTTTCTTACAAAGGAAGAACAAAAGAGTCAGTAAGACGTGCTGGCTTAGGATGGGCATCCGTTGGAGGACTGCACAGCCTGGCTGGGACGGTGTGCAGGTCGGCGTACGTGTCTCCCTTGTGCTCCAAGGGTGAGTACAAGGACCATGACGAGCGCTACGGTTCCCCAGCTCCTGAGGCCGGCCAGGGCCCCCCACGCACACCCCACCCCTGCCAGCAGCTCCACCTCTAGTTCCCACTTTGCAGAGGAAGACGCTGAGGCTCAGAGAAGTCCCACAGCCGGCCCCAGTGGTGCTGGGATTCCAGCCCAAGTCTGGAGGGCAGGTCGTGTCTGCACAATTCCGGGGGGCACTGTGCCCACTGCAGATTCCTGATGTGTGGGCACAGCCCGCGTGGCCCAGCGCGGCAGCCCCAAGGCCGAGCGAGGCAGGGCCTGCCTGACCTGTGTGAGGAGTCAGGTCTTGCATGCACGAGGTGGGGGTTGGTGGGGGGGGGCCACCGCCCAGGTGAACAGGGCGACACAACACAGCTCCTTGGAGGCTGGTGTGGACCTCAGAGCTGACATTTCCCTGGCCAAGCTTTCCTTCTTAGGAGGAAAACACAGAATGCAGGGTGACTCCAGCAGCTTTGTTTAAATGCCAGAGTTCACCTGACCTTCAGAAGCAGAGAAAACTGTCTTGTTTCTCACAAACATTCCCATCTCTCAAGGAAACTCCTTTACTTCCAAACACAGCAGTTCCACACTGACCATGCCCGCCAGGCCTCACTGGGCAGGTTGTGCACCGCCTAACCCCAGGGAGGATGTCAGTCACGTCCAAGTCTGCAAATGTACCCCTGTTGGGTTGCACAGTGCCCAACCTGTGCAACTGGGCATGGTGGCCCTGAGTCCCAGAGACATCTCCACTAGGTGCACAGGTGAGCGGGTCCCCTAAAGCTGTGAGTGGGCAGGTGTGCTTACCTTCTTGCTGATATACATCCCACAAAAAAGGACCTGGATGTTGACGGCCCACCTCCCAGTGAGCATTGCATGTCCTCCTCCCAGCAATAGCGGTGTGTTTAAACATTTCTTTTGTTTCTCCAAGAAGATCAACCCAGAGCTGGAGCTTATCATACAGGGATGGTTTGGAGGGGTCAAAGGGAATCTTGCGGAGTGGGAGATAACAGCCTTTGCAAAGCACAGCGATGGGTGGGAACAAGCAGCTCTGGGCTCATAAACCAGCTCACGCTTCATCACCTGGACCGTCTTATCACAATAACCCCATGAGAATGGAGGTATTATCACCATTTAACAGGTGAGGAAACTGAGGTTTAAAGGGATTTGCTCCAGTCATGTAGCTCAAGGGCTAATTTCCTGCCAGCCCTTTTCTGAGAGCTTTACCTGTGTGAATATTTCGAGTCTTCCCAGTGAGCCTAGGAGGTAGGTACTGCTATCATTTCCATTTTACAGATGAGGAAACTGAGGTGCAAGGGTTTCACCTACAGCCAGGGAACCGCAAGCTGGGAGAACACAGAGCTCACATCATAACCCCTGTCCGCTCTGGTGTCCCTGTCTGTGGGTGGGGGAGATGACAGAACTTCTCTGGGCTGGCTGGAGGCTCCAGGGAGACCCTGATGCCGGGACGAGCCCCGTTCAGTACCTGGCACACGGTAGGTGCCTGGTCCGAGTTCGCTGTCGCCACCCGGTTCTCAGTCCCAGACTCCTCGCTCTGTTTCCCACATTTGGCTAAACTTGTCTGCCTGGAAGCACATCCTCCTGCCTCGGGCTATTGTTAGTTACATTTCCTTGGAATTCTGGATTCTACCTGTGAGCCCAGTGGTTATTTGCAGCGAGGGTGGAGTGCTGTGACAGTCCCTCAGATAGGAGTAACTGAGAATGCTGTGTTCGTTCTGCAGAATCCACTGACTCAGCCATTGCCTTCACTGGGGGAATGACTCACGGACTTTAATTCCATCTCCTGGGGACAGAGTCCAGCTTTGCTGAGTGACTGGGATAGTCTCTGCTGGGAGAGGCCGTTTGTACAGGCTGTAGAGGATACACCAAAGGCTTCCTGGGAAGAGGCACGGGCGGACGTGGGAGGGTCCTGCGGATTTATCCCCACAGAGCCTCAGGCCTTCGGAAGACCAGGTGTGGAAGCCCTCTTGATCCTAGGAGAAGGGGACTTTCTGTCAACAGCCCCAGAAATAGGACTGGAAGTTGAGGCAGACACCGTTGGCCTCTTTCCTAACACCTATTCCTTTTGTGCTTACAAAACCTCCATTAGTTTTTGATACAGTGTTCTAAGCCAGTCATGATCATTTTGTCACCAAATTTCCCAGTGTCTCATGCTGGTTGTGTGACCCAGTTCTGGCCAATCAGTCCTAAAGTGGAAGTCTGCTGGGGGGCATTTCTGGGAAAGCTTTTGCTCGCTTGATGAAAAGAGACAGGTGCCGCTACTGTGGTCCTTGGCCTTTCCCCTACCTTTGGCTTGTCTGGAAGCCAAGTGTGATGACTAGAGCTATGGCAGCCATCTTGTGACTATGAGGCTAAAGCATAAGCCTGAAAGGTCAGTTATATTAGGGATGGTGGAGTCAGGGTCCCTGGTGCTAGCAACTGCCTGCCTCTAGTTGTGTTATGTGGAAAAACGAACCTCCTATCAATTTGTTTAAGCCTCTGTTGCTTGGATTTTGGTGATCTGCAGGTAAATGTGTTCCTAACTGATACAGACATGAAGGCAGGGTGGGCAGCTGTGAGGGCCATCCCTGCTCAGAGGCCCACAAACAGCTCCCGGGGCTGCCTTGTGCTGGGGCCTCTGTTGGTCCTTGGTGACATCCGGTGAATCAGGCCCAGACCTTCCCCTCAGTGGGTCACAGCCCACCAAAAGACACGACAGACACATTGTGTAACTGATATAAACTGTTGCCAGCTCTCAGGGTGCAGGAAATCCCTTTTCTTTTGAAAATCAGATTGAACCCTACTTTCATGCCCATGTGCCAGGGTTGGAAAAACTGCACAAGAATGTGATGAGGGGGCTTCCCTGGTGGTGCAGTGGTTGAGAGTCCGCCTGCCGATGCGGGGGACGCGGGTTCGTGCCCCGGTCCGGGAGGATCCCACGTGCCGCGGAGCGGCTGGGCCCGTGAACCTTGGCCGCTGAGCCTGCGCGTCCGGAGCCTGTGCTCCGCAACGGGAGAGGCCACAGCAGCGAGAGGCCCGCGTACCGCAAAAAAAAAAAAAAAAAAAAGTGATGAGGGAGATGGGGTTGCTCGTGGTCAACACGGGGTACCGGGCGGGGGGGGCTTCAGCTGGAAAAGCCCAGGGACCTGGCCTTGCACGCCTGACACCCCCGCGGGCCCAGGAACGTCCGGGTCCGAATCTGGCCCTGGTTTACACCCGGTGTCTCAGGGGCCCCCTACGCACGGGTCAGGACCGGGGAGTCAGCTGCTGCAGGAGGCTCACAGCGAGCTGGGCGCGTGGGCCAGGCAGGAAGCAAGCAGGGCACCGCCTCCTCCCGCTCATTGGCTGGGACACAGTCACGTGCCCACCCCACCCCCACCCCGCCTTGCCTTGGATGCACCTGCGTCTCCCAGCGCCACGCCCACCTGACCCCAGGCCTGCCCTCCCCCAAACCACACCTGGCTGTCCCGCGTTAGAAGCTTCCTTGACCTCCGCACTGTCACATCCTGGGCGGGATAATCTTGGCTGTGGGGCTGGACCCTGCGCTGTAGGAGGCTGAGCAGCGTCCCCGGCCTCGCCCTACCCGATGTCTGCAGCACCTCCCAGCTGTGACAACCACAGGTGTTTCCAGAGGGCGCCCAGGGTCCTTGGGGTAGGTGGTTATGTGGCAAGGTCACCCTGATTGAGAACCCTGGACTTCGGTGGGGGGTGGGGGACTGTCTGTGTCTCCCTGTGTCTATAGCAGCAGAAAAGGACAGCAAGACTGCGATTCAGTTCCCAGAAAGTCATATAGCATAATAATGGGGTGAGATCAACGTTGTGATGGGGTCTCTGTGGCGCTGGGGGTGTCTTAAAGGCAGGACCAAGGGATCAGCTCCGTAAAGGGGGTGGGGCACTCGGCAAATGAGGAGACACTTCAACTAGGTCTGAAGGCTGGGAGAGTTTGCCAAAGGGTGGGGAGCCGGGGGTGGGGGGGTGGCTTTGGTGGGTTTGCAAGGACGGCAGGTGCATTCTGGGAGTTGGAAGTGATTTGAAGTGGCTGGAGCGGGAATGGGTACTGCGGAGCTGCTGCCTCTGGGAAGCCCCCTGCTCACTGGGTCTGGTCCCCTCCTCTCTGTCCCCACTGTCTCCCCCAGGCCCACTGTACCACCGGCCACCCTGTGAGCCTTGCTTCTCCTCAAAGCCCTGTCCTTTGTTCACTGTGTCCCAGTCCCTTACACACAGTAGGTGCTCAGAGAACTGAATGAATGAACCAACGAACGAAGGCTCTCATTCCTGGAGGGTCTCCTATGCCAGCCTGCGAGGACTGGGTCTCGGTCTGGGCGGTAGAGCCACCGCAGGGCTCTGAGCAGGGGCCACCTGCTGTCGGTGGAGGATGCTTTGGAAGTGGGGGAGGCTGAGAGGCCAGGTACCTTGATAGTCCGGGTGGGAGCTGCTGAGGCCTGAGCCTTAGAGGAACAGTTACAATGAGGACTGATTCCTTGTGGTGGGGAGGGAGGGGGCGAGGGGGAGGGCCGCTGGGTCGGGGACCAGGAAGTGGAGAGGGCTTCGGGCAAGGTGCCTGGAAGACATCCCCCCCCCCGCCCGCCCCCGCTCCCCCCCACGCTGGGGAGGAGTTCAGCATGTGGAAGGAATCTGGAAGAGAAGTCAGACGAGAAATGGAAAATTAGCAGTCATTCATGTGTAGTGACGGGCAAAAAAAAACACATACGTAATTCTCTTTTTAAGAAGCGGGCAGTAGCTATTTCTGCGTTCATACGAGGTGGTGGCAGCACTGATGCTTAGAGGAAGAGCAGCTCTTGGCCGGAAAAACACTTTAAGAGCCCTTGACTGGGTGGAAGGCCTTGGGTTTGCCTGGAAGCAACCTCCCAGGGGAAGGCGTGCTCCGTCCTCCCTGGAGACGCACAACAGGGGCTCGTGTCCAGTGACGGGGCTGAGAAGCTATGTCCCGCCTTCCGTTTTAAAGGCTCCTGATGTGTCATTACCCTTTACCTTAGAGCTCAATAATGTAAAGGCAAATAACCAATTAAAAATGGGCAAAGGATCTGAACAGACGCGTCTGCAAAGGAGACATGCAGATGGCCAGTAGCGCAGGAAAAGATGCTCGACAGCGTTAGACTTCAGGGAAATGCAAATCAAAACCACAGTGAGGGGCTTCCCTGGTGGCGCAGTGGTTGAGAGTCCGCCTGCCGATGCAGGGGACGCGGGTTCGTGCCCCGGTCCGGGAAGATCCCACATGCCGCGGAGCGGCTGGGCCCGTGAGCCATGGCCGCTGAGCCTGCGCGTCCGGAGCCTGTGCTCCGCAACGGGAGAGGCCACAACGGTGAGAGGCCCGCGTACCGCAAAAAAAAAAAAAAAAAAAAAAAAAAGGAATAAAACATGAAGTGGCCATGAGAAGGGTGCAGTCTGTGGCCCTGGGCCCCATGGTGCCACCAGCAGGCCTCTGGGTGCTGGGACCCCCCCCTCGTGCACTCAGGGTCGTCAAGGCCACCCGCGCCTCCCGAGCCCCCCAGCTCACCCCGTCCTCTTCCTGAGCAAAGTCTGAGCTTCGCACAGTCCTCAGAGGCCGTCTGCCCGGAGCTGGATAAAGGGCTGCTGCCTTTGACCCTCACGACAAAGCTCATGAGGAACTGGGGGCCCAGAGAGGTCACGGCATCCGCCCGGCATCAGTCAGTGCGTGTGTGCAGATCCGGGCAGACCCCAGGTGTGCCCGGTCCCCGCGTGGGCAGGAGGGGGTTGCTGTCAGCTCCTGGCCTCTGGATGGCGGTGCTCTGAGTCAGAGATACACAGCCACGGCCCTGGAAGCACAGAGGTACACTCCCACCGACACACACGGACCATACTGACACACCCATTCACACACACTTGCGTGGATGCTGAATCAGACCTGCGCACACCTGGAAACACACAGACACACACCCACCCACACGCACGCTGAAACAGACCCAAACGCCACCATCACACGACACACACACACACACACACACACACACACACACACACACACACACACACACACGAGGGGGAGGCCTGTCGGGACGGGGTGGGGCTGGGCTGGCTTTGAGCTTCCCGTGGTCTGTGGGTCACGGTGACCCGGCCGGTCCTCCCCACCGGGCACGTGGCCGCCTGGGGCCCAGGCAGCCCACTTTCGATGCCGCTGGGCCGGCTGGGGTCAGGGGAGGAGCAACTCCAGGACCGGGCAGCGTGCTCCGAGAGCTGCCCCCTGCTTCCAATTCATTAACCTCCGACGGCCTGAGTCCTCGAGGGCGGAGCCCGGGTCTCCTCGCCGGGCCCCGGGCGGCACAGCCCACGCTCCGCGCTCCGAGCAGCGGCTCTAGTGACAGTGGCCACGCAGGACGAGCGTTTACTGCTCCGTGTGCGCCGGGCCCTGTGCTGAGAGCGCAAGCCCCTCCCACCCGCCCCCCCCACCTAGAAGGTACGTTCTGTCTCTGTCGTTGAGTCTCACACGGACCGGAAACAGCTCTGCAGAGGCGGAAGCACCTGCCTGAGGTGCTCCCGGAGCCGCCGGGCTGTGTCCTCCAGCTAGCGCGGCAGCGAGGCTGCGGAAAGACCACCCACGGCAGGGCCTCATGGCCGCGGGGCTTGCACTCAGGCCGCGGTGCCGCCTGACCTGGCCCAGTCCGGGCCTCCTCCGGGGGTGTTGGCTCTGGGGTCCGGGCCGTGCGCTTCTCGTGCCGGTCACTGGAGCCCGAGCAGATCACGTGGGCCGCATTCAGGGCCTTCGCCTCATCTAACGGCTCCGTGCGTCCTGCCCGCTATGGTTGCATCGGCCTGAGCAGCTCCCAGGCCCAGGCCCGGGTGGACGGCACCACGCGCCGTGCGCTCAGTGAGAGCGGAAGCGTGAGGCCAGTGTTTGCTGAGCAGTAATCCGGCCTCCTGCTGGGGCGTAACTCAGAACCTGGGGCCACACGCGCACGTGGCGTGGCCCCCACTGGTGGAGAGCAGGCACGGGGGCACACGAGGGTCAGGCCTATGGGGTCCCGGTCCCGGCTCCGACTTCCTGGGCCTCACTTCTCTCATCTGCAGAGCGGACAGGTGGGCGGTACAAATGGGATAAAGTGTCTCAAGTGCTTGGCTCAAGGCCAGCTCAGAGGAAGTCCCCGACACGTAGTGTTCTCTAGCTGTTCTCTACAGGGGCCCACAAACCCCTCCTTGGAGCCATTTGGAAAGGTTTGTGGGGCGTTTCGGGTTGGGGGTGTATTTCCAGGGTGAGGGCCAGGGATGCCAACATCTGCCCATAGCACAGAGCGTTGCCCCGCTTGCCCTTGTCCAGACACCTGAGCAGGTTCTGACCCGGGCATTTCCTGTCTGGCCTGCGAGGGGCGGAGGCCGGACCAGGAGGAGGCCCAGCATCTCGACAGATCCAGCAAGTCTGCCGGCTGCTGGGACACTGGTCCCTCCATAGGGATTTTCCCCTTAGAGGTCGGAGATGTCCGCATACCAGGGACGGATGGACCCGGCAGCGGGGGCTGGGGTGACAGCGTGGACCCTGGCTGCCTCCGAGCTGCCCTCCTGAGCTGGGCTACGAAACCCCAGGAGTTTTGCGAATCAGTGAGAACAACAGGCCAAGGCGACGGCCGAGCAGGTAACACAGAGGCAAGGAAATAGCTGAACCCGTGCATCTCTGCAGAAGAGAGGCCCGTGCCCAGAGGTCAAGCTCAGGCACTGGGAAAGGCAGCTAGAAGCAGGTTCAGAGGTCGCAGCACTGAGGGGGCGCTCTGGCTGCGAGACCACCAGACAAAACCCACCCCCAGGCTGCTCGACAGGACGGTGGGTGAAGTTCGGACGTGGCCTCAGTGTTAGCTGTCCTCTGTATCCACCATAAACCTCCTGATTCTGATCGTTGTATCGAGGTTTCCCCGGAGAATGTCTTTGTTCCTAGGAGATATCTCCACTGAAGGGTTTAGGGGTGAAGAGTCTGCATGTACTCTCAAATAGTTCAGATAAAAATAACTGCATATAGGGACTTCCCTGGAGGTCCAGTGGTTGACTCTGCACTTCCAGTGCAGGGGGCACGGGTTCAATCCCTGGTTGGGGAACTAAGATCCTGCATGCTACGCTCGCGGTTCGGCCAAGAAAATAAATACACACACCCCCTCCCCCCAAAAAACCCTCCTTATAAACGGATAAAGCAAATGCTGGAGAATGAAAATGGGTCAATCTAGGTGAAGGGTATAGAGGTGTTTATTGCATAGTTCTTCCAAATTTTTTGTGGCTTGGGAAATTTTCAAGGTAAAAAAAATTTTTAATCACTTAAGAGTTACAATGGCCCAATTCATTGAATTAAAAAGTTCAAGAGATTGCTAAGACTGAAGCTCACAGGTCTTTTTGAAAGAAAGCCCAGGAGGCGCGCTGTTAAATAGTGCAAGTGAAACGCTATTCTGATCGAAAAGAAAAGCACGTGGGAAGATGTCCAACATCACATAGAAGGGGGCGAAAACAAGTTAAATAAGGTATAATTATTCAACTATTAAATTAATGTAAGTATATTCGGAATAATAAGATCCCACGCTGGTGGGTAAGCGGGGCGCAAAGCTGTGGAACGAGGTAGGGCTGACTGTGTCCTCTGAGCCCCCGGCAAGTGTCCTAAACAAGGCTCCGCACGAGGGGCTGGCCCTGTGCGCAAGGCCCTGGCCCGCCCTCAGCGCTAACGGTGGCTGCTTCCCACTCCTGCTCAGGCTGTGCCCAAGGGGCAGCCGGCACAGCTTGAAGGTCTTCAGCTTGAAGACCTGCTGCCACTCCGCTCGCCCTGAGCTTTGGGCCAGGACTGCTGCTTCTCGCCCACACGCTCAGCCCCTGTCGCTCCCCGCGGCCCTCGGAGCACCCAACGCCCCCCCCCCACCCCACCTCCTCTGCTCCTGGAGCCTGGGATTCAACGGGAGAGACCCCTCCTCCAAGAGGCTCCCGGAAGCCGGCTCCCTGCCTGACCCGCTCCAGCGTCGGGGGATGTGGCAGTTGTCTTCCTGTTTTCTAGCTTAATCCACGTGTGTCTGGGAGAATAAACGATGCGATCGCCATCCTTCGAAACCTATTGAGATTTGCTCTGTGTGCCTGCATGCGGTCGATACTGGCCAAGGCTCTGCGTGACCTTGACAAGAACGTATACTCTGCCGCTAATGGGAGGAGGTTTTGTGGGGATCAGACCCTATGGGGGTTTCCCTGACTTTTCTCTCAGTGACGAAGATAAATATTTTAACTCCCACAAGATGTTTCTATTGTTACAAACGTCTAATATTGATTAGCTTTACTCTTTTCAGTGCTCTTCACCCCTTCCAGCGTTCCCAGGCTCCGACCAGCCTGCTGGAGATGAATTCTCTTCACCTTCCTTTGTCTGAAAACACCTTTACTTTGTCTCCATTTTGGAGGGATAATTTCACTGGACTGAAATTCAGTTTTGACCCTCATTCACTTGTATATTCGTTTGTTGGGTGAGTATTTGGTGAGCCCTGACTGGTGCTGAGTGTGTGCGGGTGCAGGAAACGCCCTCGCTCTCCAAGAGGAGAGGGAAGTGTGTGCCTGGCAGAGGGTGAGGGATGTGCAAAGGCCCTGTGGTTGGAGCACAGGGAGCAAGAAGGGCTGGGGAGGCGGCTGCACCTGGGCCGCTCGGGACCTTGTGGGCGAGGAATCATGCTTTGCCCTCGTCCTTATAGGAGCAGTGAGGCTTCTCAGAAAAGACAAAGCTTTAACTGGCCCGTGAAGGGTGCATGTGGTGAAAAGAAGCTCAGGAGGGGGCAGAAACCTGATGGGGTCGAGCACTGCCTGTCTGAAGCAGTGCTGGCTCCTGCAGTGGGTCCTGTGCTGGGCTTTGGGTCACCTGCTCCATTCTGGTGGTAAAGGCCAGGCTTGGCTCCGGGCCGGCAGTTTCCAAGCCCGTCGCTCATTTGGCTGTGTGACTGTGGTCCTTTCCATGTGAGGCAGCTTGCCATCTCTCCTTCACTGGGTTGTTATGAGGCTCAGAGAAAACGGTGCTGAGCGCTGGGCCTGCAGCTTTGCAAGAGTTCACACGTCTTAGCTCTTGTTTTTATGGTTAGGATTTTCTCATCTACTGAGAGTCAGAGAGGGTAAGTCGCTCGCCCTAGGCCACACAGCCAAGATCCTTCACCCTCGCCATTCCACTGACAGGGTCCCTGAGGCCCAGAGAGGTGGTTTGCCCAAGGATGCCCCAAATATGGGAGTGGTGGAAATATTCACTCTTTCACTATTTATTGAGTGCCTACTTTGTGCCAGGCACGACCCAGGTGCCAGGGAGAGAGTGGCGTAGAAACAGATAAAACCCTGCCCTCGGGAAGCTCATATTCTCCTGGGGGTGACTGATGCTACACAGAATAAATACATTTGTTAGGTGGCGACAAGGGCTTTGGAGAGAAATACAGTGGGAAGGGGATGGAGGGGGGTGGAGGCTGACAGGTCCAGTCGAGTGGAAAGGTGGCACTTGACTTGAAGGAGGTGAGGGAGGGGCTCTTAGGACATCGAGGGGAGCAGCATTCCAGGCAGAAGGCACAGCATGTGCAAAGGTCCTGAGGTGAGAGTGTGCCTGGGGTGCTCCAGGCACAGCAAAGAGCCCGCAGCGATTGCTGGTGCTTCCTGGGCCTTGGATTCAGGTGAGTCTGCTGCGAAGCCCTCCTCCTCCTCCCAGCAACAGAGGTCGCTGGGGAAGGGGCTCCTCCCAAAGCCCCGGAGGAAGGGAGAGTTTACTCTTTATGAGTAGTGCTGCCTCGCCCCAGCTCCCACCCGGCTCCTACTGAACCTGCCGTGGTCGGGGTGGGGGCAATCAGGCCTGGATGTAGGAGGGGAGCCGGGCATCACGGCCGCGGCCCCTCAGTCCCCACCTGGTTTTCAAGAACTCCCGATGACCTGGTTTCTGGTGACCTGTGGTTTATGCCACCGCACCAGCCTCCCCCTGCTCCCCACCCCTCAGGGGTAGCTGCCCAGCCTGCCTCCTCACCCACGTCCTCCCGGGGACTCGCAGGCCTCCTAGCTAGTACTCGGCTCCCCTGGGGCCCGTCACGGGCAGTCCTAAACCGCACCGTGTTCAGGAGTATGATCTTAGGCAAGTCTTGATTGTATGGAAAGGAGGGAGACGGGCATCTGTTGAGAACCTACTGGGTGCCCGGCATCTTGTGCACATCATTACCGCTAATCCTAACCTCAGCCTCACTCGGGAGATACTATCGTACCTATTTTATGAACAGAAAATAGACTCAGAGTAGGGGAAGGTTTAGGTTTTACCCAAGGCCACTCAATAAGCAAATGTTAATTTTAGTAATAAAAGCTGTTTTTGGTGATTGGTGGGAGCCAGGCAGTCAGATCCAGGGCCACTGGGGGAGGGAGGACGGCAAAGAAATGGCTGTGAGCTTTGATCCCCTCCTAGCAAAGGTCAAACTCCTGGCCAGAGAGGTCATCTGGAGATGTTTGTCCTGGAGCTGACTGGGAGACACTCATGATAAATGGCTCCCATATCTGAAGAGCTATCAAGGGGCAAAGGGAGATAACCCTGAGGGTAGAAGGGGGCTGTTTGTTAAAGCTCCAGCAAGAGGGACTTTGGGTCGGTATCTGGAACAAACATCCTGTTCAACAGAGAGCATGCTGCCTCAGAAGTGACTTCTCTGTTTGCCAGGGATGCCGGAAAAGGCATATTCCCCTGAGAGAGGTCGGCCTGGGGATTCCCCTGCAAGCTCAGACCTGGGAGTTTTCAAAGGGCCAGGCAAGACTTCTGCCCCCAGATATCTTAAGCAGGAGGTTTTTGATCTGAACAGTCCCGATCGATCACACTGGAAGCTGAGTTTGGCTTCTGCACATCTGGGCGTGTTCCTTTCATGGAGCCAGAGTGGTGGGGGGTGGGTAAGGGTGGAGGAGTGGATTCCTCTAGTTGCATCAGCTATGGTGTGACCTCTGACGTTTACCTTTCTTTGTTCCCAGATAAACCAAATACACAAAGACTAATTTTCCTGGCTTAATAAAAGAATGGGGGGCAGGGGGCGGGAGGAGAGTGGCCTGGTAGGTGGGGAGAAAACTGGGGCTTGGGTGAAACGGACTGTATTGGGGGGGGAGTGCTCCCTGGGGGCCCTCCCCCTTGGCGGGCTCCCCAGAATTGGCTCTGGTTCCGGAAGGCCCTGCCTGGACACCCTGACAGGGTGGTCAGTGGGCAAACCAGCCCTGCAGCACCTGCTGTGCACCCAGCCTATTCGTGGCCAGTGGTTCTCAAGCACTTCCCACGGGTCAGGTCCTGTGCAGTGGGTTTTACCTAACCCTTTTACTTTTGAGAAAACGAAAGTTGCCTGCAACCACAGAGCTAGTGCATGCACCAATGCCAGCATCCTTCCTTTCTCGTGGTGGGCCTGCCCCATCCTAGGGATGCTGTGGAGGTCAGCACAGGGGTGGGCACACGGTGGCAGCTCACAAATGTTCTGGGCTGCTAGGTGCTGAGGGCCAAGGGGGAGAGAAGTGGGCCGGAATCAGGAAGCAGAGGGACTGCCACGGCTCCCAGGTATGTGACACCTAGC
Source organism: Kogia breviceps (assembly GCF_026419965.1). Lineage (NCBI taxonomy): Eukaryota > Metazoa > Chordata > Mammalia > Artiodactyla > Physeteridae > Kogia > Kogia breviceps. Next base: position 912,805 of record NC_081328.1, on the reverse strand, counting down.
TACCAAAGGGGCTCTCTTGGGATCCAACCAGCTAAAATCCCACCTACTTTTCTAAACCCCTTCCCTCCCGCTGTCCCCCCTCCACCACTACTCCAGCCTTTTCCGGATTCCTGAGGACCCCTCTTGTCTCCCGGCACCTGCACAGGTGGTCCCTCTTCCTGCTCCCGCAATTTGCATGTCTGCCACCTTCTCCCGCGCACAGGCCTCCCTCGGGCCCTTCCCTGAGCATTCCAGGGCAGTGTCCCCCGTTTTGCCATCCCAGCCCGCATCAAGCTGTAACCCTTTATTGCTGCTCTGCTCTCATCTCCCAGGGGACAGTGAGGGCAGCCCCGGTGAGTGCTCGAGGGCAAATGGAGGAGGGGTCGCAACCGGGTGGGGGGGCGGGAGCTGCGGGGTGTGCCCGCCCCCCGCCACAGGCAGCCTCAGGAGGGGCGGGGGGCCGAGCCGGCCAAAGTCCAGGTCCGCGGGGCTGCGCAGCGCGCTACTTAAACCTACAACCCGCCGCAGCCGGCCAAGGACAGGGACACCAGGTCAGTTGGCGGGCCGAGTGGGGAGCCGGGGGCCGGAGGCCGGCGGGCGGGGGCCCAGCAGCCGCGTGGCCTACTCGGGACTGGCCTGCGCCGCAACGGGCGGCCCTGGGACTTGTAGTTCTCGGCTCCGCAAGAGGCCGGTGCGAGCTCGGGAGCGCGGCGCTGCGCGGGGACGGGGACTACATTTCCCAGAAGGCCGGGGAAGGGCGGTCACCGGGAAAGCGCCGCGTACGGTGGCGCTTCCCGAAGGGCGCAATGGGGTCGGTCTTGGAGGTTGGGGGCTGCCGCGAGGCCCGCGCTTGGTCCCTGCAAGGCGGCCCGCGGCCGATGGGTCCGGGCCGGGCGGGGCCCATGCGTAGCTCGGTGGCGGCGCCCGACTGCTGCGGGGGCCTCGGCAACCTGGACTTCAGGAAGGTACAGACCGCGCCGGCAGCCGGGCCAGGAGGGGGGGGGTCGCTAGGGCTGCTGGGTCCGCGGCGGGCGGTGCCACCGCCTACGCCCGGGGGCGGTGCCTCCGTTACCAGGCAACGGGGGCGGGGCGGGGCCGCGGGTGCCTGTGTGTGAGTGCGAGCGCGCGTGTCCGCACCCGTATCCGCGCGTGGGAGCGCGTACACGTGTGCACCTACGGGAGCGCTAGGCTCCATGGAGGAGGCACCCGAGCTGAGGCCGGAGGACAGGCCTCCTCCCGGGTGGACGGGCAAGGAGTTCGGGGCCTGCGGAGCCCTGCGCGGGCCGGGCCGGGATGGGCCAGGCCGGACCTGGTTCGGAAGACCAGCCGGGCTTCTGGCCCCGGCCCCGGCCCTTAGAGTCTCCTCTGAGACAAGACATTAACCTTTTCGGCGTCAGCCACTCCCCGTGGAGCCCCCGAGAGGTCCCTGCCCGAGTCCGCCTTTTGTGGGCCATTCATTGGTATAGCCGGTACCCATCGAGAGCAGGTGTCCACTGAAGAAAAACGCACAACCTAATGGTTGCGAGTTGTGTTCTACCGGGGGGCCTTACTGAAGACTATAGCCCAGGAAAGAGCCTCTCAGTAGCTCTGAGGGGGAGCCAGGATATATAGGAGTTTTTGCTGGAAAAAACCCCACATCGAACATCAAAAGATTACTGCTAATCACAAAAAAAACCCAGACATCTTGTACATGATTTTAGCACTCTTCTATTTGTGGGAAGATGCAAGCGTCTGGGCTCCTTGAAATGATTCCTCAGATCTGCATCTTAACCGCCTGGGGCCTGTCTCCTGTTTTTCTCCATCCTGAGTCCCCCTCAGGGTGCACTGTGGGGTCGGCAGCAGCAGCCCATGGCTTGATGGGGGACGACTTCCCTTGTTTACCGGAATGGCAGGCGACATTCTTTGTCGGCTCTCACTGACCTTTCACTCCACTGAGGCTGGAAACTGAAAATTCTCTGCCGGAGATAAAACTGGTCAATGTTTTAGAAACTGGCTTGTGGGGAGGTGGGTTGAGATCCTGAGATAGCCGGTCCCTATCTGAGGAGGTGACCTCTGATCTGAGCCCTGAGTGATACGCCCTGCCTGGCTTGGGGTGGATGCTTCATGGTTGAGAACTACCGGGGAAGAATGAGGCACCATTAACTGGAGGTGGGGAAGCCTTCGGGGCTTCTGGTGGAAGTCAAGGGGGCAGTGGGCCCCGCTGCAGGGTTAGGGTCCTGCCCTCAGGTCTGAGCAAGACCTGTGTTCTAGACCTAGCAGCGGGGGAGGGGGAGATTTCCTGGGTGTGTGTGGGAAGGTCTTTTCTGCTCTCCTTCCCTTCCCTGTGGGGCTGTGCAGTTGGAGCGATCTGGGAGCCTTTCGGGGGACAGGTCAGGGTGACCCTCGTTGGCTAACATTACGTTTTTTTCCACTGCAGCCCTTATTGGTACAGTTAAGCTTCCTGTTGCCAACATCATTGAACGTTGTGTATTTGTCCTACTTGGCAGCCCTCCTCCCTCCTCAGTGAAAACCTCTGGTTTCGAGAGACGTCATCCTCAGGATGGGTTCTCTGCAGCTGGGCGTCTGAGCTGCGTGACGGCAGCGGGTTGGCCCCGTGCCGTCCCTTGGCGGTAGTATGTCACGCTGAGAATCTAAACTCCCCTAGTAGCCACAGTTGAAAAAGTAAGAAATCGGTGAATCACTTTTGACAATATATTTGACCCAATACGTAAAATGTGTCATTTGATCACGTGGCACCTCACGTCCTCAGCAGCCACACGTGTGCTGACGTGCTCTCATGGGCACGGTGACCCTGACCACTAGCTCCTGGGCCTGCTCCAGCTGGTGCGGAATCTGGGCTTTGTTTTGAGCTTAGAAAGTCCCCCCTTGGGCTGAGGCGTGTCCCCGCTGCAGCCCCGTCGACCGAGGCTCTCCCCGCGCTGGACTCAGCCAGCCTCCTCAGCTCGGCAGCTGAGTGAAGCCCGCTGGCTGGTGGGCGGGCGATGGGGCCGGACTGAGGGGCTCCAGTGGGGCCTCGGGGTGCTGGCTTCTTTGGGGGCACAGGCTGCCAGGGCACGGTCGGGGGGCCCCTTTCATGCCCGTTTCCAGACGGTTCTCCAGCCCTTGTGAGCGGTGGGTGGCGTAGGTGTCAACAGGGGCCCTTCAGTTACCTGCTCTGTAAAATGGGACCTTTGTCAGCTGTAAAGTGCAGCCCACCCGAGGGTGCGGGCTCTTCAGAAGGCAAGGGCCCTGTGTTCAGGCAGCACGGAGACCGTGCCGGGAGACAGGCCCCTTGGGCTGCACGGTCCCTGTTTGTGACTCAGCTGTGACCATTTGGGAGGCAAATCCCAGGGGCAGGTAGGAGCTGCCTTCCAGGGAGAGATGTTTGCCTGCTACACAGAGCTGTTTTTCAAACTCTTTGGGCGTTATCACATTAGTTAGAATAAACAGCAGGCCATTTCTCTGGACGACTTACTGTGTGAAGCTCTCAAGGACATAATTTTTGTCTTCAGTGTTTTTGGGTCAGAGTCCAGACCTTGGGCAAGTCACGTAAACGGGCAGAACCTCGGTTTCTTCTGCCTCTGTTGAGATGATCGTGGGGCTTTACTCATCCATCTGTCAGTACAGATGTTTTTTTTTTAAGAAAAATATTTATGTGTTTTGGCTGTGTTGGGTCTTAGTTGTGGCACGCGGGATCTTCATTGAGGTATGTGGGATCTTTAGTTGTGGCGCATGGGCTTCTCTCTAGTAGTGGCGTGCGGGCTTCTCTCTCTAGTAGTGGTGTGTGGGCTCCAGAGTGCGTGGGCTCTGTAGTTTGTGGCACGCGGGCTCTCTAGCTGAGGCACGCAAACTCAGTAGTTGTGGCGCGGGCTTTACTTGCCCCGCAGCATGTGGGATCTTAGCTCCCTGGCCAGGGATCGAACCTGCATCCCCTGCATTGGAAGGCGGATTCTTTACCCCTGGACCACCAGGGAAGTCCCTATTTGTGTTCTTTATTTTATTTTAATTTTTATGGTATTGTATTGTATTTATTTATTTATTTTGGCTGCGTTGGGTCTTCATTGCTGTGTGTGGGCTTTCTCTAGTCACGGTGAGCGGGGGGGGGGCTACTCTTCGTTGCAGTGCACGAGCTTCTCATTGCGGCGGCTTCTCTTGTGGCGGAGCACAGGCTCTAGGCGCGCGGGCTTCAGTAGTTGTGGCTCGCAGGCTCAGTGGTTGCGGCTCATGGGCTCTAGAGCGCAGGCTCGGTAGTTGTGGCGCACGGGCTTAGCTGCTCTGCGGCTTGTGGGATCTTCCCGGACCAGGGCTCGAACCCGCGTCCCCTGCATCGGCAGGCGGATTCTTAAGCACTGCGCCACCAGGGAAGCCCCCTACTTGTGGTCTTTAACAAGGATCTTTCTGGTATTGATTTCTAGTTTGATTCTGTTATGGTTCAAGAACATACATACTTTTGCTTTTTCTTTTATGTGCACTCGAGGGGGGCGTGCCTCCAGCTGTTGTGGGGGGCTGGTGCTCAGGCCCACCTTGTGCTCACCGATTTTCTGCCTGCCTGTTTGGGCCTCAGTTTTTTAGTCTGAAAAACGGGCACGTCTCACAGGGTTGTGGGCGGGCTCAGTCACAGAGTCATAAGTGAGCTTCCCGTATCATCTCACCTAATCCTCCTGATGGTCCCAGGAAGGAGGTGCCACCCCTGTCAAAGTTTGCCCAGGTTCCCACAGGGCATCGGGCCCTGCCTCGGGACAGGCTCTGCAGCCTCTGGCCCAGGGCTCGGTCAGCTGGCTTCCTGTCACAACTGCCTTGGACACAGAACGTGTCCTTAGGTAAACAGACTTAGGCACCAGCATAGCAGGGCCTGTCCGGGGCCCCTGAGGGTGAATGTAGAGAGAGGTCTGTGGCTTACGGCCCCGCGGAGGAGAGGAGGCCCCAGAGCCACTCCCAGGTAGGGCCCACCTTGCCCCACGGACGCGGGACCCCACGGGCCCTCAGAGCCTCACCGCACGTGGCCCATGACAAGCTCGTTGGAGGAAGAGTGTGAAAAAACAGCTTCCTGGAAGGAGTCATGGATTCGGGGCACTGCGGCAGCCGCTGGCCGCCGTCTGTGTTGTAGCAAAGCAGAGCCTTCAGGAGGTCTCCGGGGCCGGCCCGCGCCCCGTCCCCGCGTGTGGGCCGCGCCGCTCGCTGGCTATTCCTTAGGAAGGGAGCATTCCCCGAGGGCCCCTCCCGAGAGCATCACAGGGAGGGGCCCTACAAGCACCCTCTGCCCCTTGTACCTTGGCACCTGTTTTCCCCTCATCCCCCTGGGCGGAGGTGGGCCACGGAGCTTCCTGTGGTCCCTCCCGGAGGGGGAGGGGGGGCCCCCAGCCCAGCCTGGATTATCCGCTGCCCAGAGACCTTCTTCTGCGCCTGGTGGCCCCGCCATGAGGTCGCGGCCGCCTTAGTATAAAGCTTCTTTGTGGCCGCTCCTCCTCGTGCGTGCCCCAGCCTCGGGGCTTGCAGCAGAAGTTTCCCGGTAAACGTCTCCTGGATCACCGAGAAGGCCCAGAGACGGAGGGCAGCTGGAGGGCCGCCCGCCCCGCTGCCCCCACCCCGACCCCCTCCCTCGGCAGTGAGCGGTACGTGGGTCCCACCTGCGGTTGATGTGACTTTGATTCCCTGGGCCCGGAATCTGGAATCCGGAGGCGCTGGCCTGGCCTGGCCTCTGGGAGCCTCTGGCTTGATTCTCTCTGAGCCGGTGCCCAAGGTGAGGTGGGAGAACTCATATAGATGTGCATTGGTCTTGTTGCAGGGGCTTAGCTCGCAGACCCCCAGGGTGGAGCCTCCCGGGGAGGCCCAGTGTCTGCTGAATGAGGAGGAGTGGAATTCTTTAAAATATCTGGAGCATTTCCCCCTGGGCCCTTTGGGGAAAGAGGGGGCAGTTCCCAGTTCCCCTGCTGACTTTCTTTCCTGAGGTGTAATTCACGTAATGAAGTCGCACCCAGATGGAGAATTCCCATGGGTCCCCGCCACCCAGGCTCAATCACCCCGGAAGATCCCCGCGCCCCCCCAGGCCGCCACTGGACCGCCTGCGGGCTTCCTCCTGCTTTACCGTCCAGGGCCTGGGTGAACGGGAGGCCCTGGCCGCCATCGGCACCTGCTTCCCACGTGGGCAGGCCTCGTGCGTGACCCTTCACCCTCTCTCCTCTTGGCCCCGGGTCACCCGTGGGGCAGGAGGCACAGCGTGAGGGCCCCTGGGTTTCGCCTGGGACTGTGGGATTTCCCACCCTTGCAGAGGTGACTGGCCCTCCCCCAGCAGCTCCTGGCTCGCAGTGAAAAGTGACAGAGCCCGAGGCTTTGTGAGTGGCGGGGCCTGGAGAATCTGACCCACCGGCAGCCTCAGTGAGCTTCTCCATAAAATGCGTAAAACGCCAGGATGCTAACATTTAGCCCCTAGGCTTGGTGGGACGATTGCAGCAGAGAATGTTTTACTTCTCTCTACTGAGCGGGCCCAGGCTGCGGCCCCCCGTGGGCCCTGGCATTGGCGGGTGTTGGCGTCCCCGCGGACACGCTCGCCCCTCTGGAGGCAGGAGGATTCTTTTGGTTCGGAGGAATGGCGTCCTCGGGCGGAGCTCCTTGAAAGGGGGGCTGGCTGACAAGGACACCCTTGTCTGCAGAAGTGCCCTATCAACTCCCGTGGGAGCGGTTGCTGTCGTAAGCGTCCGCGAGCTGCGAGAAGCGTGTTTTGTGTGCGGCCCGAAGCTGGATGTGGCGATTCAGCGGGCAGGCCGGGGCTGGGGGCCGTTGGCAGGAAGCGTGGTTTACGCACCCGGCTGCCCCCGAGCTCTGCACCCTGGGCACGGCTGGCCCGCCCGGAGTGGATTCCACGCCGCCCCCACCCCAAGCCAAGGCTTGTGACTTACCTTCCAGCTGAGACTTACTGTTATTCTGAATTGCGTGTGGAGAGCTGCCATGACTTTCTAAAAAGAAAAGGAAAAATACAAAGGGTAATGCAGGGACTCAGTGAACACTGACCACGCAGAACGTCAGCGGCGCCTCATGGTTTTTAAAGAGAGAGCTCAGCATTGGAGGCACCCAGCTGTTTTCTCCTCTTGTCCCTAGAGGCAGGGTCTTAGTTCTGTCCCCGGGGACATCTGGGCCACGTCTGGAGCCGTTTTCGGTTGTCACAGCTGGGGAGGGCGGCCGTCACGGAGTGGGTGGGGGCCACGGAGAGTGACCGGCTGGAGGGTTGACAGCGCGGAGGTGGGGAGACCCGCCCCGGACACGGGGGGCAATGAGGCTGGAGCTCAAAGCCGGCCCTCTCCACACACAGGAGGGGCGCTCGGCGCTGTGTGGTGGGACCGTGTCTGACACGCGTTTGAGAGCACGGCAGGTTGACACAGACCCGGTCTGCTTCAGTTCCCTGGTTTAGCCGCCTCGGGGACGGCGCATGGGGTTTACCCGAGGCCCCGGCTCGCACGCCTGTGCCCCGCGTGCAGCTAGGGAGAGCCGTGCGCGTGTGTGTGGGCTCTCGGGGCGGGTGCCCGGGGCGGGGAACCCCCATGCTCAGGAGCGCCGGTCCAGTGTCTGGGAAGGGGACGCTGCATTTTCCCGGTTCCCGGGGGCCGAGCGTCTTCACACGGATGTCGGCCCCTCGGGTTGCCTCTGGGGCCTCTGAACACCTCCGTCGGGCCCTGGTCACCCCGGTGATGCCGACACGGGTCCCGGCGGGCTCACTGCCCCACCGGCGTGCTGGACACTCACCCTCAGAGCCGCTGGTTTCCTCTCTGTGCTTCCGCCGCCGGCCTGGCCGCTCTCCAACAGGCACGACACGGCCGGTTGGGTTTCGGCTTTTATCGAACGTTTTATGAGATTACGCTGTAGTAACCTGCGCTGGACTTGGACGTGCGCAGGCCTCCTGAGCTGCTCCTGGAGGGTGACTTTGTTTCCGAGTTCTGGGGCTTGTCGCTGGCTCCGGCGTCTGTGCGGGTGGGGCGGGGCAGGGCAGGCAGGTCTCCCGCTGACGCCCGGCTCTGTCCCTACAGGCAGACCTGTGCGTTATGACCCGGCTGCTGGGCTACGTGGACCCCTCCGAACCCCACTTTGTGGCCGCAGTCCTCAGCATCGCTTTCAATCCGCTCTTCTGGAACGTGGTAGGTGCCCCAGGGCAGGCTGGGCGGACGGGCGGACGGGCGGCTCTTGCCTCTCCTCGCCTGTGTCTCTGGCCAGCGTGGGAGCGTCCTCCTGCTTCTGCGTCGAGGTCGGCGCCCGGGGAGGACGTTGGCTGGGGCAGCCCCTCACCGCGGGGTCCCGCGGCGTCTTGGCCTCGGCTGGGGTTGCTCCCCGCCGGCTACACACACAGGGCGGCCGCCTTCCTGTGACTCCCCCGCCGACGTCGCCACTTTTCCTGATCGAGGCTCGGGCTGAGGGGTGCCGGGGGCAGGGAGGAGCAGGCCGCACGTGGAAGGGGAGGCAGGTCTGCGCCCAGGTCTTCTGCGGGTGCAGGGCCGCGCGGAGGCCGGGGGCCTGGGGGGCTGGCCGGGCGGGCGGCCGGGAGGGAGTGGGCTCTGAGCGGACCCTCCTGCCAGCCCTTCTCGGAGACCGTCCTCCCCTGTCAGGATGTGGGGGAAGCCCTTGGCGTTCCTGGTCTGCTGTCTGGCGTCTCCGGTGGGACGCGAGGGGCGGTAGGCGTGCTCCCCGGGCCGCCCCCCGAGGCATCCGCCCGTGCCGAGCCGCGGACGTCCTGTGCTCACCTCGAGGGCGGCTGAACGAGCCTGGGCTCGGTGTCAGCACACGCCGTTCCGGGCTGTCTTCATCTCAGGTGGCCGCTCAGTCCCCGGGGCAGAACGGACGTGTTTGCACCTGGTTGGCGCGTTAGGCCTTCCTTTTCTTCATTGGGGAGAGCAGGGTGGGGGCGGGCTGCTCATCTCAAAGAGGCTGCAGTCAACGCGCCGTCCCTCCCGACGGGCAGACTGCTCTCCTTTCCGGCATGGACACACGGCCTTTGTCACGCGCCCCGCTGGTTTCCTGTGCGCTGGAACCAATGACCACAGACCGGGTACTTTAGAACAGCAGGAATATATTTTCCCCTGGCTCTGGGGGCCACAAACCTGAAACCAGTACTGGTTAAGATCCAGGCGCGGGCGGGGCTGTCCGCCCCCCAGCTCCAGGGGAGGGTCCCCTCCAGGAGGCCCGGCTCCTGTCCTCAAGGCCAGCATCCCCCCCCCCACCTGCCTCGCTCCTATAAGGAAACGGCGGCGGGCGGACAGCAGTCAGGGCCCCGCCGACCCAGGACAACTCCCATCTCAAGACCCTGAACGCAAGCTAAGCCCCCTCTTTGCGGAGCAGGCAACCTCCACCAGTTCTGAGGTCAGGACGTGGACATCACTTAAGCCTGATCTTCAGCTGCCACACCCTTTACCCTTCATTGTCTGGTGCTGCGGGAGGGGAAGGCGCGCTGACATTCTGGGGAAAATGTCCAAGGCTTGGGTTTTTGTCTCATTTTACCGCTGACTTGCTCTGACCCGGGCCTCAGCTGCCTCATCTTCGCTCTGGAGGAGCGGCCTTTGCCCGGCTTTTCTCGAGGGGGGCTGCCAGGCTGTGGGGGGAGGGCAATGGGTGGGAAAGGGTCTGGAAGCACCCGGGCATACTTGGCCCAGAGGAGGAGCAGTCGTGGGGGCCACCCGGGTGCAGGTGCGTCCGGAAGGGCTCTCGCATCAGCGCAAACTCCTAGAGCTGCTGCCTGAGCTGAAGCCCAAGTGCTCTCACTTGTCCCAGAGTCTTATGCCCAGAAAAGCTCCGTGGCCTAGGGATACATCTTGGAGAGTGTTTCGTAGCTGGTGACCCTTTCCTCGCCTCCAGGAATCAGGAATTGGCCCGGGAGAGGCTCTGAGATTCAGGGGCGATGGGTGTGCTTGTCGCTGGCCGGCGCCGGGCCGTGTAGCGCCTGGAGGTGCCGGGGGCTCCCTGTGTTGTCTGGCCGCTGCCCGCTGTGGGGCCCGGAGAGCCCCGTTCCTGCCACCTTTCTTCTGATCCCGCCTCCTGGTCCCCTGCCCTGGCATCCTGAGCCTCAGGAGGGCTAGGATGCGAGGTGGTCAAGACCCTGGCGATGGATGCCCGTGGCACCTCCGGGAAGGCCCCTGGCCTCGCCGTGGTGCCGGATCTGAGATTCTTGTAGTTCCTCCAAAGAGGCATCAGCCTGGAGTGTGGGCTCTGGGGAGGCAGAGTTCACGAGAGTCGGGGGGCCGGAACGCAGGGGTCCTGGGCAGAGAGGGACGGAGAACCAGGCCACCTGGTGCAGCAGGGAATCAGGAGAGGGCGGGGTGGAGCCTGCACAGCTTCCCCGGTGGTACTTCCTGGATCCGGTGCCTGTTGTCTGAGGCTCTGGGCAGCCTCGGAGGGCAGCCCCTGCACTTGGGTACCAGGCTCTGCAGGGAGCGAGGGTCGCCCCGCGTGTACACACCTGTGCCGCCTTTTGCTCTGTCCAGCCGCCCCTGCTGCAGAGGGTCCCAGGTGGCCCAGCGGCTGGTGGCTGTTCCAGCACAGTGAGGGCCGCTGCAGCTCATCGGACTGACCCCAACTGGCCACCAGGCGGCGCACAAGGGCTGCGAGGTCCTCCTGCTTCCAGGGCTGTGCTCGCGGGCAGGGGGGACCGCGGTGAGGAAGGCGAGGGCTCCCCAGCCCCCTGGCTGGGCAGGGTTACCCTTCTTCAGGCTCATCCTGCGGCTTAGCTAGGAAAATAGCCTGGGAAGCATGCACTTTCCACAGGTGTGTGTACAGGGGACCTGCTCCGGGCACGTAACGGGCATCTGTTCATTGCCTGGCTCCCCACCTGTCCGCCCACAGGGCTCCAGGTGAATAATGCACAGGGGGTTCTGTGAATTACAGTAGGAAGAGTCCAGCCCCTGTCCTGCAGGTCACGAGCGAGCGAGGTGGCTGGGCGTGGGCAGCCTGCGCGGGTCCGTCAGCTGTCGGGCGTGGTGCCTTGCTCTGTATCTCCCCACCAGCCCTGGGGAGGGGAGGGGACCGAGGGATGGCACCGCAGGGACGGGGGCAGGACAGCCCTGGGACTGGGGGCTCTGGGGGTGGGGCGCACTCGGCGACGGCCGTCCTGGGAGGGGGAATTACTGTCACCGCCCCCCAGTGGATTTGATGTGCAGACCTGGGGTGGGGGCGGGTCAACCCCAGGTTTTTCAGAAGCAGCAGCTGAGGACCAGAGAGGTGGCTTGATCTGCCCAGGTCACACAGCTTTAGTAAGAGCAAGAGCTGGGCCTGGCAGCTGGGGCTTCCGCTCCTGTGTATCATGCCTGCCCCCGTCCCAGCCCCCACCGGAGGGCCTGCCTGGTGCAGACACAGCCCTGTGTGTCGGCCTGGCCTGGCCCAGGTTGGGCAGGACCCGGGGCCCTGATGGCCGAAGAGGCCCTCACGGCACCTGCCGGGGGTCCAGCCCCGCGGCCTGGGGTGCACGAGCGCGCCCCGCGCTGGCTCCCTGGCTGGTGTGCACCCCGCCCCGCCTGTGTCAGTGTTATGACGGCACGTGGACTTGCTGTGGGCAGGGCCGCCACCTGGAAGGGGTACCCGGGGCGGGGCGGCTGCACGTTCTCGGGCCTGTCCTTGGCCCGCTCGGCCCTAGGAGCCCGGTGCAGCCGTGCCCCCTGCCCGCCCCCGAGTCCTCCCTGCCCGTCTCGCCGGCCCCGGGGAGGGGTGTGGGCCTCTGAGCACACCAGCCAGTCCTGCTGCCGTTGCCTCCTGGCCGGGATTTTTCGCTTTTCTGAGCCTTGGTTTTCTCATCTGTAAAACAGGCGCAGTCGTCAGGGCCTCGAGGTTTGGATACAACCTCGCTTGGAGCCGGCCGTCGGCTGCCACCCCTCCTTCCTCTCCGGCCACCTGGTGCCCTCTGTCGGCCTCGCCCTGGCCGTTCCTCGGGGCCGGGCTGCCTAGGCAGTGATGCCGTCTTGCAGTGACGGGGCTGCACTTGCCGCCCCGCTCCGGCGGGCCCCTCCCCTGCCGGCCGCGCCGTACCTGCCGGCCCGGCGCTCCACGTCAGCCACGCCCAGGTGCTGCATCAGCGCCTCTGAGCCCGTGGCCGTCGCCGTCGCCAGGTGGGGAGAATGTAAGCGTCGGCCCCATCGACCGTCAGGCTGCTCGCTAAAGGACAGAGGTCAGATCTCACACCTCGGCTGGTGGCGGAGGTGAAGGGACCCGGTCCCCTAATGCTGCCTCCCCGTCCTGACGGCCAAATGCCTGCACAAACCGCTTCCCGAGAAACAGACGAGGGGAGAGGAAGGGGTGTGGTTGAAAGCACTGGGGTTGCTTGGCTGGCAGGACCGTGGTCCTCCCGGAGGTGGCCACACGGATGCCATGGGCAGGGCCCTTCCTGGGAGCACTTCCTGGGGCTTAGCGGGTGCAGAATCCGGGTCCCTCCGAAACAAACCCGGATTGCGTGGGAAGGCGTTCCGGCGTGGGGGCGCTCCTCAGCCTCCTCAGGACACAGGCGGAGTCGCAGGGACCTTCACGGGCGGGGAGGGAAAAGGGCAGGTGCTCCCTGCCTGCCCGCAGCGGAGCCCAGACGGCGACCCCGTGGCCGGGTGACGGGCGGAGGACGCTGGCCGGGTCTCCGCGTCTGGGGGCAGTTGGAGCCCTGACCCTGGTTCTCTGGGCCAAGTCTGAGTGTGGCCGGCACGGAGGGTCTCAGCACTCGGTCCCGCGGACACGGTGGGGACGGTGGGGACCTCATGGCCTTTCTAACCCCGCCACCTGCCAGGTGCCTTCAGGCCTGAATTTGTGGAGGTGGTGAGCAGCCGGGGGGTGGGTGGCTGGAACCCCGCGGGCCGTGGTGCACAGGCGGGCAGCCCTCCAGCAGGCGGGGCTGGAACAGTGTGTTGAGAAGACACTGTTCCCCGACACGGATCTGACACCTTCCCGGGTCGGTGCTGACCCCCCCCCCCCCCCCCCCGCCGGCCGCAATGGGGAGCTTGGAAAGTCAGGTGTGAGATCCAGTGGCCTAATTTTAGACCTTGGGTGTGCATGTCAAAACAGCAGGATAATTAAAAGAGAGAGACAGAACGAGGACAGCCCGGCTTCAACCCTTAATTCTGAAGCCAGCACGTTCCCTGGGGGAGCATCACCTGTCACCTGACAGGGCTGCCCGTGGCCTCGGGTGCGGGCGGACAGGAGCAGAGCTTCTCTCTTGGGCCCCGCTCCCCTCCCCGGGCGGAGACGGGCCAGCAGGTGGGCTGAGGCCTCCAGGCTAGAGAACAAGTCACCGGAGGCGGGAGAGGTGCGTTTGTCCAGCACCTTGTGGGAGGAACCTGCTCAGGGCTCACACGGCTCGTTGGCCCCGGGGCTGGGAGGCGGGCCCTGGGCTGTCCAGCGGTTCTGACCCCTCGCCGGCTGTCACATCCCCTGCCCACGTCTCCCTCCTGACCTGCCACTTACCTGCTGTTTGGGGCTTGTGAGAATCATGCGCGAAGTGAGAGCATGTCCCCCTGAGGCCGCGGGGGGGCACCTGGGAAGAGCGGCGTGACCCTCCTCCCCTTGGTCGGCCTCGAAGATGCAGGATCGATCGCTCCAGCCCCCAACCGCCACCCCAGGGTCCCTGCCGTCTGCCCCTCCCCCTGGGCGCGGTCCCTTGTTTTAGTCTCTCTGCAGTTTAGGACGGTGAAGGTTTAAGTGCCGGCCACGCACGTGCACCGTCCACCGTCTGCGGAAGGCGGATGGTGAGAACGGCTGTCTGACCCCCGCCCCGGGCCCCGGACGTGCCCTGCGTGGAGGCTCGTGTGCCCCGAGATGCCCGCCTGCACGCACCGCAGCCCCTGCAGGTCCCTCATCCTTTCGCTCGGGAAAGCAGAGGACGCCGATCGGAGCGCAGTGGTGGGAGCTGGCCTTCGTTAGGGTTCCCTGAGCGCTGGGCCCTGTCCTCACAGCCCCTCTGAGTGCATTTTGGAGGCCACTCACTTTCCCGCCCAGAGGCCTCTTCGCTCTTTCAGCCCCTTGTGGGGATGTCCCGTCATGCACGCACCAGGCCCCACCAGGGGACGAGCACCTGACGTCACACTTTGCCCCATAAACAGCCCTAAAGGAAACGCCCTCATCCTGCTTATCTGCGCACGTCCAGGATCTGCTTCTGGACCCGGAACCTCCGGTCACCGGACCGCGTGGCCGTGACTGCTGGAGCCGGCAGGGAGGCCCAGGGCCCCACGTCCGGAAGCTGACTGGCTGGTGGCTTGCGCGCGACCCTCGACCCCTGAGTGCCGCAGGAGTCCCTGAGCCGCCCGGCCGCGCGTCCCCGAGGCCCCTGGGGCTGCTGCTTCAGCCTGGGCTGGGCAGCGGCCCGGGAGGCTGGGCAGGGTCTTCCGGAGACAGCGTGCTGCCGTGCTGCGGGCAGGGCCCGCGCTGTTCTGTGTTCCGTCTGCCGCGTCCTCGGGGGACCCAGAGCCACGAGCCCCCCCTCGGGTCCCCGGAATGTTCCCGCGGGGGGGGGGGAGGGTGGCGATTAGCACAGAACACGGTATTTTGCCCCAGGCTGTACTCAGTGAGGAGAGACTGTCCCCAGTCACAGGGCTCCGCGAGGGGATCGGGTGCAGCCTTTTTCTGCTTCTCGGTTGCCCGGTGGGGGGGCGGGGAGGGGCGGGGAGGACGTCACAGCCTCAGGGAGCTGCGTGGCCGTGACCAGGACGCGCACCTCCCAGCCCTGAGACCCGGCAGAGCAGCGCAGCTTCTGCCCAGGGGAGGGTGGGTTGTCTGGGTTGTGGCTACAGCAAGTGGGCGGTGGGTCTGGGAGGCGGGCGGGCGGCGGGGGGACACGGGGGCCGCCACGCTGTCCCAGCAGCTTTCGTGGGGACCCGCTAGATTCCACGGTAAAAGGCTAGGCTGCTGTCACTGCGGAGGGCTGGGCCCAGCGCTGGGTCCGGGAGACTTCTGGACAGACGTCCCAGATCGGGCGCGGGCGCGGCCTGTGGCGCCTCTACGTCCCGCCCGCCTTCAAGGCCTGCGTCCACACATTTGGCCGCTGGCGCGGGGCTCCGGGCCACGGGGGGCCGCAGGCGAGATGACCCCCAGCCCTCTCCACACCGCTCCGCTCCTCCGCCGTGGGGCGCCCCTCCGCGCGGCCCCCGGCCTCGTACCTGCTCCCTGCCGGTGTGGGCAGCCCCCGAGCCTGGTCTGTGGACGGCGGGTCCCGGTCAGCCGGGGTTCCTTGTTCGACCCCTGTGATCCCGCGGCATCTGGGGTTTCGGATTTCTTCTCTCTCTGGCTCCTTTCCTTTGTTCCGCTGGCTCCTCCCCGACGTGTGTGGGTCGCTTTGTCACCTCGAGGGCCGTGTCCCTCCCAGCGCCTCTGGCGCTTTCTGGTGAAGACACCTTACCTGCTAAATACCAGGTCCGAGGTGCAGAGTGGAGCCCTGGCCCACCCCTCCCCCCACTCCCCAGGCCGGCACGTGGCCTGGCCGGCTGGACGGGGCTCCTCTGGTCTGGTCCAGACAGCACCCCCGAGCGTGGCAGGCCACGTGTTCCTGCTGGAGGACCCGTCTCTCTGTGTTCTGTGTGGGTCTCCTTTTCAGCCCTCAGGCCTCCCCATGGCCCTACCCCAATTTATTCTTCCTCCCAGCACCCGTATCGCACCCCCAGCGCACCTGCCCCGCACTGGAGGCCCCGAGGGCAGAGGCACGCTGGCCTGGTCTCCTCGGTACCCGTTGGCTTCCGGGGTGGCGGTGGGGGGCAGGCCTGCAGCGTGGGGAGACTGGCCTGGCCTCGGCTGCTCTGTAAACACCTCCCTCGGGTGCCCCTCGGTGCTGGGTTAATCGTCCTGAGTCTCTGCCCGAGGAGGCCGTGCCTGGCCCTCAGCACAGGAGCAGGAGGGGCGCTCAGCTCCGGTCCTGGAGAAACCACGGGCTCCCCCAGCCTCAGCGGGCCTCCGGGCTCAGGCCTGAAGGTCATGTAGACTTGTGCAGAGACCCAGCCCCTGGCCACCTCGTTTCTGTCCTTTAAAAGGAGAGGACACCAAATGGAGCCCAGCGGACAGGGCCCGGGTCGGCATGAGGCAAAGTGAATGGTCCCAGCTCAGCGTTGAGTTGGGCAGCTGTGAGGACACCGAGTGCGTTTGTCGGCGCACAAGCTCAGCAATTATCAGGAACTCCCTGGGACTTGGTGGTGGCCTCCAGGTCATAAGCCGCGGGGTCAGCCGTCCCCTGGAACGGCAGCCCCTCTGCCCCTCTTACTAGCTGAGCCCCCGGGAGTGACAAACGTGCCTGCTGGTTGCCGCCCCGCCTGGGGTGGACGGTGGGGTCGCCCCTCCCCGGGCTGCACTGGCCCCCCAGCATCTTGGTGCTGGTCCCCGGGCGAGAGGCTGGCGGCCGGCGGGGTTGTGTGCGGGACGGGCCGCTCCAGGCTGCTGCTCACGGCCCCGCAGACGCGCGCCCCCGGCAGGAGTCAGAGCCCCCGCGTTTTGCTTAAATCCCTCACGCCCGCCGCCCCGGCCTGGCCACGCGCGCACGGCCCCATCTGCTCCTGCACAGAAAGCCCCGCCGCTCCCGTGAGGCACCCAGGCCATCTGAATGCGCGTCCGGTGGGCTCTGGGCTGCCGGGCTGGGGCGGGACGGCACCTGCAGGTTCCTGCCGCACCTTGGCTGCGGGACACGCTCTCCCCGATGCTGTCGCTCCCCTTTCCCCCGCGAGCGACGGCTTCGCCCACCCCCGCCCGCTGCCCACGTAGAGGCGGCCGCGGACGTGGGCACACAGCAGGCTCGGAGAGGAAGAGGCCCTCCTCGGGGTTCCCAGGCTGCTTGAGGAGCGGGGGCGCCTCCAGAAAGGACTCCGGGGCTCAGAAGACGGCTTGTGGCCCAGGGGATGGAGGGGACAGAGTGGAGACCGCCGAGGACGGGAGGCTCCTGGGCAGGGGGAACTGTTTTTTTAATTTGCAAATTTTAAGCGTGCGGAACAGTGGCGAGACGGGCCTGCCGTCACCCGGATCCCAGGACATCTTGCACAGTTGCTGCCCCTGCGTCGTTGCCTCCCCAAAGCTAAGGACGTTTCCTGCCTCAGCATGACCTCATGATCACGAGAGAGAACGTTGTGAGCAAACTTTGGAAGCGAGAGCAGGGTTTGTTCTGTGTTCTGGAACGAGCCGGTGAGTCATGGCCCCAGGGACAGGGGAGGCCGTCAAGGCCCTGTGGCCTGGAGTCTGGGCGAAGTGAGGCCTGGACCCAGGATTCAGGACGAGGTGGGAGGGGCTGCCAGAGGCGCGTCCTCAGCATGGCCAGCAGCAGGCGAAGGGCGGCGGGCAGCCCCTCTGGGTGGCCGGGACGCGCAGGAAGCTGTGGCGTCCAGGCAGATGGACGTGTGGGGACGCGGGGCCTGTGGCCGCTGGGTGGCCTGGGACGCTGGCACGGAGCAGCCTGCCCCGGGGTGGCCCGGAGGGCTGGGCTCCATGTCCGTGGTCCCGGCCGGCCCGCCTGACGTGCCCAGGAGAGGTCAGGCTCTGCGCGGTGGGGCCTGGTCGGGGATCCGGTGACGTGCCGCCCCGGGGCAGCTGGGGACACCAGTGGCCCTCAGGACTGGGAGACACCTGCTGAGACCAAGGGCCTGGGGCCGTGGCGGCTCTGGAAGGGGCACCGGAGCGTCACCTCCGTCACCAGCGCGGCATCCCCTCCCTCCCACGAGCGTTTCTGGCTCCGGTGACAGAAACACTGAAGGTTGGGGGGTCGTGGGGGGCCGTAAACTGCCCGCATCTCCCCCCGGGCTTCACGCGGCGGAAGCTTCTGTTCCGGTGGGAAAGGGCTCTTGGGCCCCGAGCCATCGTGCCCGGCCCTGCAGGGCGTCGGGGCTGGCGGGGCTGTTGGAGTCCAGCCCGTCCTGGAGATGAGTGCCAGCAGATCGGGGTGGGGGGCAGGGGGAACAGCCTGGAGGCCCAGGGGCTTACTGGCTAGAGACAGGCTCTGGGTTCAAGGCTGGGCTCTCCCACTTCCCAGCTGTGTGGCTTTGAGTGAGTCATTTAACCTCTCTGTGCCTCTGTTCCCTTGTGTGTAAACTGAAGTGCTTTCCTTGTGGGCAGCGGCGAGGACTGAGAAGGTCCCCGGGCGGGTGCTGAACGCAGTAGGTGCTGTGCTCTGATCCCATCCAGCCGTCGTGGGAGGTGCTGACTTCTCCTGGGAAGGCTGTTCCCGAGGTTCGCCAAAGCAGGAGCTCTCTCCTCCGAGGCGCAAAGCCTGTTGTTACAAGGCCCTGACGGCCACCAGGGTCCCCAGAGAGTCGCGTGCCCCGTCAAGCTCAGAGGTCAAGGAAGGCAGGAGCTTGGTTTTGCCGTCTGCCTGCGGCTGTACTCTGAGCCCCGGACGGCCCAAGGGGTGTGTGTGTGACGCCTTCCGTGGCTGCTTCTAGGACAGCACCTTCCAGGGGTCATCCCGCGGCTGGGGAGACGGGAAAGAGGCTCACGCACCAGCACGCCCTAGGAGTCAAGGGTGCAGCAGGTCGTGGGTGTGCACAGAGGAGCCCGGAGCCAACTTTGGGGGTGCTGCGTCGGGAGCCAGCGGCTGCAAGGTGCCCAACATGTCCTGGAGCAGCACAGCCCCCTCGCCATCCCAGGGCGTCTGGTTAAAGCAGAGACTCTGACTCGGCGGGTGTGGGGCAGGTCCTGAGAGCCTGCATTTCAAACAGGCTCCCAAGCTGCCGGTCTGCGGACCACTCTGGGTTTGAGGAACAGGTTTAGAGGCAGCGAGGAGGCCAGCCTGTGGGGGAAGGCAGCTGGAGAGGAGCAGCACCGCGTCCCCAAGCCCTCCTGGCGTCAGGTCCCTCCAGACGGGCAGCGTCCCCGACGGAGAGCATCGTGGCCCCGGTGGCCTCAGGCCCTAGTGACTGCACAGTAGCGAGGGCCCCCAGGCCCGGCTCAGCCCCGCTCACACCTGGTTGCCACGCAGGCTCAGGAGTGGGCGCTGTCCCGGTGGAAAGGTTCAGACCACGCTCGCCACTTTCTTCCACGAAAGACAGTCCCACCAAAGCGCGATGCCCTGCCCTGGCCAGGTCGTGTCCCTGCTGTGGCCCAGCTCGCTCCGGGAGGCTGGTGATGGCCAAGAGATGTGCCTCTCCCAGCCCCGGACACCTGACCAGGAGGTGAGCCGGGGTCTGGGCCACTCTTGGTGACCTGAGCCGGTGATCTCCGTCCCGAGCCGGGGGCCCCGCGGGCCGCGTCATGCCAGTCCATTCAGACGGGGCCTCTTTTTCTGGATTAACTGTGCGGGAGCACAGTTAGGCAAAGCACTTTCCTCAGGGCAGTGCCTGCCTTGGAGGATAAGAGGATTAGCTGCACCCTCGGGCTCCGGCACCAATATTGTGACATTGGCTGCTGGAGCTTCACTAGCCTTCCGGCACATTCTCCAAGGCAGTGCTGGGCGCTGGGCCCATGCCCCTCCTCTCTGGGCAGGGGGCTCACGAGGAGAACCCCCGGGCAAGTCCCGGCCCTGCCTTTGCATCGCGGCAGGTTACCTTCCCTCTGTGAACTGTTTTCACCTGGAAAGTGGTTGTAGAAATATTGATCTGCCTTCTCCCCGGCCACGCAGCCCAGGTCTGGGGCTGACCTTTCAAGCCCAGCGAGTGGGTGGCCTCCTGACAGATGCCACCACTGTCTGCTCTCTGGAGCTGGGGACCAGGCGCCACACCCCACTGATGCCGCCCCCTGGGGGTCCCAGGGCCGAGAGGGGGCAGACGTCTTGTCTTCACCCACCCGGCTCAGCGGGTGACGGGGAGGCTACAAGGGGGCTCCACACTGCTCCCTGCTTCCCAGATGAAAGCGGTCTGGGACAGAGGGGCTCAGGCCCGCCCTCCTGCAGAGCCCCCCCCAACCCTCCCTGCCCTGGACTCCTCCCTCTTCCTTCCTGCTTCCTTCCTGTGTCTCGTGACTCCTCCCCGCTTCCTTCCTGTGTCTCGTGACTCCTCCCCCTTTCCTTCCTGTGTCTCGTGACTCCTTTCCTTCCTGTGTCTCGTGACTCCTCCCCGCTTCCTTCCTGTGTCTCGTGACTCCTCCCCCTTCCTTCCTGTGTCTCGTGACTCCTCCCCCCTTAACTTCCTGTGTCTCGTGACTCCTCCCCTCTTCCTTCCTGTGTCTCTGTCAGGGCTCAGGAAGGGGTCTCTGTGCCCCAGGCCTTGGCTCCTCTGTCGGCTCCACGTCCTGCCCCCACCTGGGCCTCGGGCTGTGCACTGTGGCAGGTGTCCCCCGAGGGTGCCCTGCCATTGCCATGTCAGTCTTCCCAGCCCACCCTCCTGGAGTCGCACGGCACGGGGTGGGTGGCCACAGGTGCCGGGACCGCTGAAGGCTCGCTTCCCTCGACGCAGCAGACGCGCGTGCGCAGAGAATCCTGGGAGCAGCTCTGCTGACAGCAGTAGAGCCCGTGACGCAGGGCCCCCAGCTGGGGTGCGTGAGCCAGCCACGGGCCATCCACGCACAGCTCCCTGGACGGTCTGGTGGCCACACACGCTGGAGAAGGCTGGACGGGGCAGAAACCAGGTCAGGGGCCGTGGGGCGGGGGCGCGGGGGCGCGGGGAGCTTTCCAGGGCGACGGGAAGTGTCCTCTGTCTCAAAGAATTTTACTTTTGCCTCTAAAGCTGACCGAAAATAGTCTCCCCTTCTAAAATAAACTACTCTTAGCTCAGAAGAAAAAGAAAAAACGCCGTCTGGCCGCAGGTGCGGATGCTGTGCCGACACTGGCGTTGGCGCTGGTCTTGGTGGCGTGTCCCGCCCGCCCGAGATGCCAGAGGGGGCCCAGCTGCCTATCGAACCCGCGTATCTAGACAGCTCCCCAGCCGAGCGCCAGCACGGCCCGAATTCCTTTCCCAGGCTGAAGTCCATGTAAATATTGACCAAATAAGGCAGAGCGGGTTTGCATTGTTTTTGGTTAATAGTTGAAGAGCCGCTCACTCCACGGCTGTTTTCCCAGTGGCTTCCTACAGGTGGGCCTTGTTTCATTTAAAATTTAAAAAAAACCCTAAAGAGCTGTGCGTAACTCAGACATTGTAAGTGTAGAGGAAAAGCAGCACACTTAGAAGAATTCCCCGAGCGAGCAGCTCTTTCAATAAAGAATCTCCTCTCCCTGCCCCTTTAGTGTATTTATTACGTAAAACTGAGAAACAGGCATTTGGTCTGCTTAAGTAAGGACTGTGTCGCTGGGTCTACGGGTGCCCCCTGCCCTAGCCTGGGGCTCTCGGGCCACGTGGCTGCTGCATGGCCTATTGAGGGGGTGATGGGCTTTCTTGTGGGGGCTGGGTGGCTTCCCTGCTTCCTCCAGATGTGCATGGGTGGGGTCCCTCCGGCGTCCTCCTGCACAGGGAAAGCAGCTCAGACAGGATGGGCTGCCCTGGGGTGGGGCCGGTGGGGAGCGGTCCTCACAGCTGAGCCGTCCCCCCTGAGGGATTTGCTGGCGGAGAGCTTCCAGGCCCCTTTCCCGGACTCCCTGCGGTGGCAGGGTGGACCCCAAGACGAGGTCCCACCCGAGTCACAGCTGTGACCATCTTGCGAGTCAAGAAAGGCACCCAGAGCCTCCCAGAGGCCAGGTGGCGGGGGGGACCCTCGCCAGCCCCAGCACATCCTGAGTGCCTGGCCCGAGGCCCCGCTGCAGAGCCGGGATCTGGACCAGCCGTCTGTCCCCCGCCTGCCCGGTCCAGGGCTGGCCTGTCCGAGGCTGGCGGGTTCCACGGGGGCAGAGCCTCCGGGTCCCTTTCCTTCCCCCAGAGGCAAACATCAGGGACGGGGGAGGTGGCCACGAGGCAGAGTGTGATCAATCGACATCACAGCGGTCCTCTGGGGGGCCAGCGCAGGGGGGCAGTTGTGTCCTGCCCTGGTGAGGTGACCTTGGTCACCTGGGCAGAAGGGGCCCGAGGACCTGCCCGGATGGGATCTGCCCTCTTGGGGGTGTCAGCAGGGGGCGAGGAGACGCAGGGGACCCAGGGCCCAGGAGCAGGAGGGGGTCTTGTGACTTGGTCTCGTGGGTGAAGGGAGGCCGAGGAGGTGGCAGGGGATGCCGCAGGCCGCGCCGGAGTGCTGGGGGCCTGGTGGGCATTTGTGCAGGTGGAGGGCAGCTGGTGTGGGTGCTGGGGGCTGCTCCCCGCCCCCCGGAGAGAGCGATAACAGCCCACCCTCCAGCCACCAGCTGGAACCCGACCGTTCATCACGTCTCCGTGTCTACGAATTGTGCTTTCCACGGTGTATCTAAGAAATCACTGCGTAACTCGAGGTCATACAGATTTTCTAGTTTGTTTTCCTCTAAAAATTTTGTAGCTTCAGGTTTTATGTTTAGATTTATAACCCACTTGTGTTAATTTTTGCGCGTGGTCTGAGTTCTGAGTTCTGCGCACAACACCCAGTGCCATTGTCCCCTGCCCTCTGCATTAATGACCTTTATACTTTGTCACAGATCGGTCGACCTTACACACGTGGGTCTATTTCTGGACTCCCTGTTCTGTTCCGATAGTCTGTCCACTTTGGCACCAGCACCCCAGTCCTGGTCACAGTGGCTTTATGATATGGTTCAAAATCTGTCGACTTAACCTCCCTTTGTCCTCCTTTTTCAGTTGTTTTGCCTATTCTAAGTCCTTTGCATTTTCGTGATAATTTTATTTTGTTCAACGATTAAAAAAATTTTTATTTTTATTTTATTTATGGCTGCATTGGGTCTTCGTTGCTGCACACGGGCTTTCTCTAGTTGTGGCGAGCCAGGGTTACTCTTCGTTGTGGTGTGTGGGCTTCTCATTGCGGCGGCTTCTCTTGTTGCGGAACATGGGCTCTAGGCGCGCGGGCTTCCGTAGTTGTGGCTCACGGGCTCTAGAGCGCAGGCTCGGTAGTTGTGACGCACGGGCTTAGTTGCTCCGCGGCACGTGGGATCTTTCTGGACCAGGGCTTGAACCCATGTCCCCTGCATTGGTAGGCGGATTCTTAACCGCTGCGCCACCAGGGAAGCCCTTTGTGAGAATTTTAGATTCAGGTTGTCGATGTGCAGCAAAAAGCCTGTTGGGATTTTGATTGGGTTTGCACTGAATCTGTAGACCAATCAAGGAGAATTGATATCTTCAATTGAGTTTCCGGACCCACGGACGCTCTGTATCTCTCCGTTTATTGAGGTCTTTTCTTAAATTCTTGGCGAAGCTTCACAGGTTTCGGGGTCCAGTCTGGCATTATTTGTCGATTTCATCAGAGTTTTTGTAGGTGACCATGTGTTACATTTACTTGACATGATGCTTTCTTCCTGGTCTAAGGGAGCATCGGGGCAATGTCAGCTGTAGGGTTTTCACAGATGCCTTGTGTTAGGACGAGGGCGTTTCCCGCTATCCTCATGTGCTGAGTTTCTGTCAGGAGTGTATGTTGGGTTCTTGTTAAATGTCATGTCTATTAAGGCGATCGTAGTGCTTTTTTCTTACTTACTTTGTTTATGTGGTGAATTACGTTGACTGGTTTTCAAACTTAAACCAACTTTGTTGTTGTTGTTGTTGTTTGCGGTACCCGGGCCTCTCACTGCTGTGGTCTCTCCCGTTGCGGAGCACAGGCTCCGGACGCGCAGGCGCAGAGGCCACGGCTCACGGGCCCAGCCGCTCCGCGGCACGTGGGATCCTCCCAGACCGGGGCACGAACCCGTGTCCCCTGCATCGGCAGGCGGACTCTCAACCACTGCGCCACCAGGGAAGCCCTAAACCAACTTTTTGTTCCTGGTATAAATCTCACTCGGTCATGATGTGTTATCCTTTTAGTATGTTGTTGGATTCCGTTTGCTAATTTGCTAACATTTTGTCTAGAATTTTTGCATTTTGTTCAGGAGGGGTATTTTTCTCTAGTTTTCTTGCAATGTTTTGGTATCAGCTAATGCTGGCCTCATGGAATGAATTGGAGAGTGTTCCTTCCTCTTCAGTTTTTGGGAAGAGTTTGTAGATAATTGGTATTATTCCTCCTTAAATGATTGGTAGCATTCACCAGTGAAGCCGTCTGGACCTGGAACTTTTTCTCGTGAAGGTTTTTGACTATATGTTAAAATATGCTGATGGGTATAGTGTGTGCTGGTCAGACTCTCTGCTGCTTTTCCTGAGTGAGCTTTGATCAAGTTCATTGGTATAAGTGGTTCACGTATTCCTTTTTTTGCCTTTGTGTCTTTTTTCCTTGATCTCTATTCAGATCAGTCTGAATAGAGGTTTTATTCATCTTTTCAGAGAACCATCTCATGGTTTCACTGATTTTTCTCTAGTGTTTTTCTATTTTCTATCATTGATTCCCACTTCAAACTTTCTTCTACTTACATGGGTTTCATTTTCTCTTCTTTCTCTAGTTTCTTGTGGGAGCTGAGACCAGTGATTGGAGACCTTCTTCTTTCTCTCCTGTGGGTGTTCAGTGCCATAAACCCTCCCAAGCAGCAGCATCCCACAGACTCTGGTATGTTGTGCTTTCATTTTTGTTCAAGTCAAAATCCTTCTAGTTTCCCTTTCCATTTCTTCTTGTTCCCATGAGTTGTGTTTTTTTAGAAATGTGTTACTTAGTCTCTCGATTTTTTAGAAATGTGTTACTTAGTCTCTAGATGTTTGGGGATTTTTTTCAGAGATCTTGCTGTTATTAATTTCTAATTAACTCCATTGTGGTCAGAGAACACACTTTGTGTGATGTATAATTCTTTTGAACTTACTGGGACTAGTTTTGTTTCCCAGCAAGTGGTTTATCTTGGTAAATGTCCTGTGCGCACTTGAAACTAATTTCTACCGGTTTTTTTAAATTAATTAATTTTTTTTGGCTACATTGGGTCTTCATTCCTGCGTTCAGGCTTTACTCTAGTTGCAGTGAGCAGGGGCTACTCTCTGTTGTGGTGCGCGGGCTTCTCACTGCGGTGGCTTCTCTTGCTGCGGAGCACGGGCTGTAGGCGTGTGGGCTTGCTTCAGTAGTTGCAGCACATGGGCTCAGTAGTTGTGGCTCGTGGGCTCTAGAGTGCAGGCTCAGTGGTTGTGGCGCGCGGGCTTAGTTGCTCCACGGCATGTGGGATCTTCCCAGACCAGGGTTCGAACCCATGTCCCCTGCATTGGCAGGCGGATTCTTAACCACTGCGCCACCAGGGAAGTCCCTCTCCTGTTGTTGAGTGAAGTCTTCTATAAATGTCAGTAGACCCAGTTGGTTGATAGTATTCAAATCTATATCCTTACTTGTTCTATCAATATTGAGAGAGGGGTATTGAAATAACTATTTCTGTTGTGCAGATTTATCAGTTTTACTTCATGGACCACAAGCTCAGGCATCGGGTGCGTGGATGTTTCGGGTTGTTCTGTCCTCTTGGATAATTATGAAACGATCTTCTTTATGCCAGTAATGACGTTTGCTCTGAAATCTATTTTGTGTGAAATCGATATAACCACTCACTCTCCTTCTGACCAGTGTTAGCAGGATGTTTCTTGTGCCAGCCTGTTACTCTGATCTGGTTTGTATCTTTATAAGCAAAGTGTTGGGTTTTTTTTTTTTTTTGCAGTCCGCGGGCCTCTCACTGCTGTGGCCTCTCCCGTTGCGGAGCACAGGCTCCGGACGCGCAGGCGCAGCGGCCACGGCTCACGGGCCCAGCCGCTCCACGGCACGTGGGATCTTCCCGGACCGGGGCATGAGCCCGTGTCCCCTGCATCGGCAGGCGGACTCTCAACCACTGCGCCACCAGGGAAGTCCCAGATGCCTGGGTTTTAACGTGGAAATTCTAAATGGTGTTGAATTGTTGGGTCAAATATTTTTAATTTTTATTCGTTTATTTTTTATTGGAGTATAGTTGCTTCGCAATGTTGTGTTTATTTATACTGCACAGCAAAGTGAATCAGCTACGTGTACACATATATCCCCTTTTTTTGTATTTCCTTCCCATTTAGGTCACCACAGAGCACTGAGTTCCCCATGCTACGCAGCAGCTTCTCGCCAGTTATCTAGTTTATTCATATTAGTGTACATATGTCAGTCCCGGTCTCCCAATTCCTCCCTCCCCTCCTTCCCCACTTGGTGTCCATACGTTTGTGTCTCTGTTTCTGCCCTGCAAATAAGATCATCTGTACCAATTTCTTCAGATTCCACATATATGCGTTAATTAATATACGATATTTTTCTCTTCCTGACTTAACGTTGCTCTGTATGACAGCCTCTAGATCCATCCACGTCTCTACAGATGACCCAATTGCGTTCTTTTTCATGGCCGAGTAGTATTCCATTGTAAATACAAATATTGTATATAAAAACATCTGATGGACAGATATTTTTAAATGCTGTGGGTCTGACCAAAGCACCTCTGGGCTACCCCTTACGCCCTCTGAGCCCCAGGACGCGGGCCCCGGGCGGCTGCGGGGGACAGAGCCACCTCCTTTACAGGCAGACCCAGCACCATCAGTGTGGCCGAGTGGGACCCATAGGTGACCAAGACGCAGAGGCTGCTCTTGGAATCAGGGCCCCTGGGGGAGGGGCCCTCTGCACCCGCACGAGGCGCTGGTGCTGGCCTGTGGCCATGCATCGCCCGCTGGGTCTTCCCCCCACACTGGGAGGTGGATAAGGAGTCATGGCCCGTGTGTCGCATTTCACTGCTGACTCAGTTGAGGGAATGCACAGCTGGTGGCTGGCGGTCGGGGACAGATTCACCCGATCTCCATCCATCCCAGTCCTCCTCCTGCCCCAGCAGCCTCCTTCCTGGCCCAGATTCTGTGGGAGAGGTTTGCAACAACAACAAAAGAACATTTTGGGGAAGAGCCCTACCCGTCACAGAGGTGAGCTGGTGACGCTGCCCGGGGTGTGGGGAAGGTGGCCCAAGGTGGCAAACGCAGAACCAGAGCAGTTCACTTGGATTTCAGGGAAACAACATCTGGGGCAACTGGTACTGAATTTTTTGTTTTTTATATGAAATCCAGGTTTACCTGGGGGCCCGTGTTTCTCTGGCAGCCCTAGGGAGAGGGAACGTGAGTGTGGGGTAGGGCCAGGGCATCTCCATTTTGGGGTCCTGGCGATCTAGAGGCCACGCCAGGTCAGGAGCGGTGGCGGCCGAGCGTCTGCTCATGCCGCCTCCTGCCGGTCACTCGGCCCACGGGATGCTGACCCGCATCGTCTCGCAGCCCAGCCCCTGGTGGCCAGTCCCCCGTGGTCAGCGCCACCGCCTGCCTCCGGGCCCCTCATCCGATGAAGTGTGCAGCTGGGCCCCGAGGAAGGCTAGGCGGGACGTCCACCTGGGACCCAGCCGGGCTCCCGGCCGCCGCTTTATTGGTCGCCTTGCGACAGCAACCCGTCTGAGGCTGGCCAAGCGGGAAGCAGGCAGCGGGCGGCTGGTGAGGCGGGTTCGCCCTTTCGCCTCCTCCCTCTCCCACCTTTTGTCTCTGGGTTGCTCAGAAAGTGCAGTTGGGACCCCGCCGTTTCCCAGGTGAAGGAGCAGGTGTTGGGGGGCCATCTGGGAGGCCAAGGCTGGCAGAGTGGTCCCCAAAGGGCCTTTGGTGGAAAGAGGCTCCCCCGTCCGCACAGCAGCGGGGGACCCAGCCCGGAGTCCGGAGGCCCCAGCGCCCGGTTCGCTAGGCTGAAGCGCGGGCCCCTCCGCTGCCCAGGGCTCTGGGCTGGGGTGCAGCCGGTCGCGGCCCCCTTGGATGCGGGGGGGGGGGGCTCCTTCAGGGGCCGGACCCGGCATGTCGCGAGCAGAAGAGTCTGCCCAGGTGGGTGACGTGGGTGGCCGCTCTCATCTGTCCCTAGAGCTCAGATTCTATGGGGACTGGATGTTTAAGACTCAGCTCTGTTGAGCTAGGCTGTGTATACAGTAAAGTAAACGCACTCTAATGTGGTCTGAGTCTGGACGGATGTACGTGCCTGTGTCACCACCGCCCTGATCAAGAGCCTAACCCTTCCTTCCCCAGACGCCCTCTGCCGCCCCTTCCCAGTCAGACCCCCAGCCCAGCCGCCGTGGGTGGGCCCTGCCCTCCAGGCCTGTGCGAGGATGGAGGCGCCCCTTGCTCAGCATGAGGCCGATGACAGCCGTCCTCGGTGGGTGGCCGGTTCGGGGTGGGGGGAGAGCGCGGACCATGCCCGCACCGACAAACGCGGCAGCTCTGGGTCTGGCCCCGGGGCTTGTGCTTCCCACCGGGCCTGCGGGAGGGCTGAGGACACGGTACTACGTGCTTTCCCACCGATTTCAGTGTCCTTTCGAAAGCGTAAGCGCGTCAGCGGGGAGGAAAAATCAATGGCCTTTAAAGCTGCATCTTGAAATCCCACACCAGGAGCGAGGTTTTGTGACAAAGACGGCATGTTTGAAGGGCAACTGGGCCCCTTCAGATAGGAGGGGCCCTGGGCCCGGAGTCTCGGGGCCGCTCGCTGCTCCTCTTTGCGGCTGAGTGTCCCCCCACCCCCGCCACTTCTGAGGGGCCCCATCTTCCCGACGTGGGGACCTCATCCCACCCACCCCAGGCTTGTTTATTTTTTTTCCTTAACATCTTTATTGGAGTATAATTGCTTGACAACGGTGTGTTAGTTTCTTTTTTTAATATAAATTAATTTATTTATTTATGTTTGGCTGTGTTGGGTCTTCACTGCTGCGCGCGGACTTTCTCTAGTTGCGACGAGCGGGGGCTTCTCGTGTCGCGAAGCGCGGGCTCCAGGCCCGTGGGTTTCGGTAGTTGTGGCTCGTGGGCTCAGCTGCTCCGCAGCACGTGGGATCCTCCCGGACCAGGGCTCGAACCCGTGTCCCCTGCATCGGCAGGCGGACTCTCAACCACTGTGCCACCAGGGAAGTCCCGGTGTGTTAGTTTCTGCTGTATAACAAAGTGAATCAGCTATTCAGTTTTTCACCATTGAGAACGATGTTGGCTGTGGGTTGGTCATATATGGCCTTTATTATGTTGAGGTAGGTTCCCTCTATGCCTACTTTCTGGAGGGTGTTGAATTTTCTCGAAAGCTTTTTCTGCATCTGTTGAGATGATCATACGGTTTTTCTCCTTCAGTCTG
The DNA here is from genome assembly GCF_026419965.1 of Kogia breviceps. NCBI lineage: Eukaryota > Metazoa > Chordata > Mammalia > Artiodactyla > Physeteridae > Kogia > Kogia breviceps. The sequence goes on along the minus strand of NC_081328.1, from coordinate 883,933 downwards.
TTAATATGGTGCATCACATTGATTGATTTGCATATACGGAAGAATCCTTCCACCCCTGGGATAAACCCCACTTGATCCTGGTGTATGATCCTTTTAATGTGCTGCTGGATTCTGTCTGCTAGTATTTCGTTGAGGATTTTTTTTTTTTTTTTTTTTTTTTTGCGGTACGCGGGCCTCTCACTGCTGTGGCCTCTCCCATTGCGGAGCACAGGCTCCGGACGCGCAGGTGCAGCGGCCACGGCTCACGGGCCCAGCCGCTTCGCGGCACGTGGGATCCTCCCAGACCGGGGCATGAACCCGCGTCCCCTGCATCGGCAGGCGGACTCTCAACTGCTGCGCCACCAGGGAAGCCCTCGTTGAGGATTTTTGCATCCATGTTCATCAGTGCTACCGGCCCAGGCTTGTTTTGAGTGTTAAGTGAGCACAGGTAAAAGCACTTAAATCGTCAGGTGCCGAATCGACGGTTGTGATTTTTATTTTTGGCGTTGACATCCCACGCTTCTTGGGACGTCGGCGCCCCTCCCAGCTCACTCTGCCTGGACGTCCTGTCCACGCTTGTGGCTTGAGTCTCGGGTCCATGTGTGAAAGCAGGCTGCTTCCTCTGGCCAAGGACACGTGCGTCCACTTTCCCGACGGCCAGTCACCCTGCAAGGACCTCCCTTCACCCCTCGGTGGGTCCCCTTTGGTCCAGCTGCTTTGGAGGGGACTGTCCCCCAGGGGCCCCAGAAGGAAACGTGTGCAGGTTCCTGTCCCGAAGGCCGACCACCCAGACGCCCTCCCGGCTGGCTTTCGTGCCACAGGGACAGGCAGGCAGCCGTGGAGGCGGGAGGGGGCTGAGGAGACGCCCTCAACTTGGCTCCGCTGTTGGCTGACCAGGGTCGAGATTTCAGGCGGGACGAGCTTGAAAAAATAAAGGCAGGCTTCTGTGGCCAAAAGTGAAAAGCCGGGAAGTCTGTTCTCGGCGGCGCACGGGGGAGTAGGGCTGGGGGCCCAGGACCCGGTGGGAGCGCCCCGCGGACGGTGGCGCTGGGCCACGTCCGCGGGCTCCCCGCCCTCTGCGGCCCCCCGTGTCATGCAATGGGCGGCCCGAGTGTGTGCCGGGCCGTGGGCAGAGGAAGCCAGGGCAGCAGCGGGCCGCGCGGGCTCAGGGCCGCCCCCCCCCCCCCGCCCTCCCTCCTCCTGACCCCTGCACCCCGCTCCCGCCCTGCGCCGTGACGCTCCGCGCAGGCCTCACGCGCAGGCTGCTTCTCTCTCCGCTGCGTAGGTCGCGAGATGGGAACATAAGACTCGAAAGCTGAGCGGGGCCTTCGGGTCCCCCCACCTGGCCTGCTACACCCTGGGCGGCGCCATCCTGCTCCTGAACGTCCTGCGCTCCCACTGGTAAGGCCCCGCCCCCGCCCCCCCCCCGGCGCCCGCGGGAGGGGCAGCCTGACCGCATGGCACCCCGCCCCCTCCACCAGCCTCGCAGCCGCCCGGCAAGGTTCGTGCGGGGGTCAGGCAGCACCCGGGACGTGGAAGGAAAACGGGAGCCTCGAGCTGTTGGGGTGACGGGGCCAGGGAGCGAACGGATGGACTGAAAGCCAACAGGCTTTCACTGTGCAGGGGCTGCTCTGAGCTGGGCTAACCCCGCCCGCCCGGCTCTGCTGGCTGAGAGGTGCCGTGCGGAGGGCAGCGAGCAGCGACCTCGGGGCCAGCGGGGAGGACAGCCCGGCCAGCTCTGTGTCGGCTCCTGAAACCCTCCCTCGGGGTTGGCTGCTGGTGCGTTTGTGCCGCACTCTCGCCTTCCTCCCCCAGTTACTCTCGGGAAACTCGGCCGGGGGAGGGGGGAGACCCAAACGGCCCCACCTGGGCTGCAGGCCAGCCCACGTGCTACCCTTCGGCTCGATTGATTTTTTTCTTTTTCTTGTTTTCTTCCCTAACGAGGCTTTGCAGACACCCTGGCCCTTCTGGATGAGTGAATGAGTGAATGAATGCATGCACGAGTGCCTGGGTGGGCACATTCCATCCCCGACGGCCGCATTGAAAGCTCCCGAAACAGCAGTCTCTTCGGGATACAGTACCTGCTGCCTTTTTTCCTAAAATAATGTGCTGTTTCCAGTTCTAGACGTCTGTATTCTTAGCTTCCTGAGTCCCAGATGTAAAGAGAAAACCCCAGTCGGTCTCTCCTCAGCCTGGTATCTGCTGGCCCAGAACCCTGGGCCAGCCCCAGCTGCTGTTTCCGTGGGGTGGCGGCTGACAGTGCATCCCGCCCTGCAGGTGGGCTGTGCCCAGGTGGGCAGCCAGGCAAGGGGCGGAGGGTGAGGCGATGGAGAGCCCCGCCGGCCCAAGGGCTGAAGGGGGCCCCCGGGGCCCCGACCCAAGCCCCTGCTTTGCCATCACTCGGCAGAGGAAGGCGGCTTTAGATAAGCCCCGCTCCATGTCCGTGCTGCTTCTGTACCCTGAGGGCCAAGCCCCGAGGGCCGACGGCCTTTTCCTGTCCCTCCTGTTTCTTCTTGTGTCCTGGGCCCTTAGGAGGCCTGCGAGGAAGTGACCCCAGGTCCAGTGCCCTCTCCCACCGTCCAGGCCCCTGTGTCAGTGCCGGCCAGGCCTGGTGTCTGGTTGAACTGGCCACCCAGGGAATTTGGGGGGAGAGAAAGGACGCCCCCCCCCGCCCCCTGCAGGCGTGTTTCCTCTTCTCCCCTCTCGGGTCCTCCTCCTGTTTGCCCCCTGCTGACAGGTCTGGGTGGTCTGGGCGGGGCTCTTCGCAGGGACTTTGTGGGAGTCCCGCCCCCTACCCTAGCACAGCACCCCCCCCCCGCCCGTCGCTTTATGTGGTTCCTGCAGGTGGGTTTTCTGTGTGGGTGTGCGGGTGCGTGTGCGTGCGGCTGTGGTAAAACACACATTACTAACATTGACCGTTTCAGCCCTCTTAAGGTATCGTTTTGTGGCGCTCAGGACCTCACCGTGTGAATGGGTGTCAGTCAGTCGCGGGCTGAGGCGCAGCGGACAGGAGCCTGTGTGCTCGTTGCCTGAGGGCAGGTCCCTGCGTGTGGCCCGGTGCATCGGCGGGGTGTCAGCGCGGGCGGCTCTGTCCCTGTGGCCGTCTGGGTGCCGGCCGTTGCTGCGTCAGAGCCCAGCCGGAGCCGCTCAGGGACGCGGTCAGCACAGGCCTGATGGCCGAGTGGCCGCATGGAGGAGCAGTGAGCGGGGCAGACAGACGGGGACAGCTCCCTGCAGAGCGGGCTGGGCAGCGGGGGCAGGGGGAGCACGTAGAGGCCGGGCGGGGCCTCCCCCAGGCTCAGGGCCGGGGGACAGGGCTCGGCTCCTGTGGCTGCAGGGCCGAGGCCCTCATCCTAGGGTCTGCGCCCTGCCCACAGCGGGGCGGGCGCGGGGCGGGCGCCTTCTTCCAGGCCAGCGGGAGGGCCTCTCTGACCTCCAGAGCCTCTTTCGGGGAAATGCCCCGACCTCGCACCACCACGTGCTGGCACCCCTGGTGCTCACAGGGCAGCCCACCCTCCGGGGGAGGGGTTGTGGGGTTCTGCAGAGCAGGTGAGCCTGGTTACCAGCCTGGGCTCCTCCCCTTTCCTTCCCCCAACTGGGCGGATCTGTGAGACCGACAGATCCTCTCTCGGCTGTGACGGGTTTGGGGGACACTTTGCAAAGGTTATGTGTTGATCAAATGTACAGAATTAGTACAGCATCGGAGCCCTAAACTCCACATGATTTTTCACAGGTGGAAAACGTTACCCAGGTGAACATTTTTTTCGTTTCCTGGTTATATGCTTATTTTAACATGTATTAGAAAAAACAAGTGAGCCCGTCAGATGCTACTTTCATGGACAGTCTTGCTTGGTGTGGGTTGAAGAACGGGGAGCTCAGTGCCCCGAGCCCGAGACGGTGTTGCGGCCGTGTCCCCGAGCGGCCGCGGTTCCCAGGGCTTATCGGCTGCGGATAGAAATGGGTGCCGAGCGGGACACCCCTCCCCACCTCCACCCGTGTTCCGGGGTTTCTGGAGAGCAGAATGCAGACAGCTTTGTCGCATTGGTGACCAAAAGCTCAGTCCAGGTTTTAAAAGCAGAACTAGAGACAAATGGATGAGCCTCTCCACTCGCACCCCCAGCGCAGAAAACCCCCAAAGAAACTGCGTCTCCTCCGTGGGATCGCAGCTCGGGCCCCGCCCAGCGTGCCTGTCCTGCCTCATCTCGCGGTGTCACCCGCAGCTCACTCCCCTGTCCCTCCAGCTGTCCCTGAGCTCTGTGGGCAGAGCCCAGCGGGTCACACACCTCCCAGTGTCACCAGCAGAGGGGTGAAACCTGAGCCTGGGGCACCCAGGTCTGTTGCAACCCAGTGCCCCTCTTCTGCCCGAGCCCACGGCTCTTCCATCGGGGCACCATGCGGTGCCCCCCGCTAGAACTTGGGGCCGCGGACGGCCTAGCGATGGCCCGAGGGGGCCCGGCATGCCTCGCTGCCCTAGGTTTGGGGGTCGGGGGTCAGCCTGGGCGGGGGCTGAGCGGCAGCGGGTCACCCGCGTGGAGGCCTGAGCGCCTCCCCGCCCCCCAACTCGCGCGCACTCACTCTGCCGCGTGGTCCCTAGCGCTCTGGTGGCCAACGAGCCAGGGGCCTGCGGTGGGCTGTGCCCTGGCCAGGGCCCACTTGCTGCCCGTGCCCGGCTCCTCCCACTCCACCACCTGCAGACAGGAGAGGTGGGAGGGGGCGGAGGCTGCTGGTCTCTCAGAGCCGGGGCGGGTGGTGGGGGCACGGGCACGGGCACCTAGCACAACACCGGGTGTGCGCGGCCCTGAGCCAATCCCAGCGGCTCAGCCTGGAGCTGCAGGGTGACCCTGAGCCCAGGCAGCAGGAGGGGTGGGTGGAGAGCAGGGGGTGTGGGCAGCGTGACCGGTGGCCAGGTGTGCCCTGACACACGTGTGCCACTGTTTGACAGGTCACCGTGCAGGCCTCTGCCCACGGCGTCCTGTTTGCTGTTCAAACAGACACTTCTCCCTCCCTCCCTGCCCCCCGTCTTCCTTTGCGGGGAGGGGAGGCGAGGGGAGGGGGCTGCTTTTCCTCTGGCTGCTGAACGTGTACTGTGACCCCTTCTGCCTGGCGTGGGCTGGGGCCAGGGAGATGCTCGGGGCAGGAGGCGCCGCTGTTCTCCACGGGCTGAACGTAGTCCGGACGGCCCCCCTGCAGCCCGAGGACCAGGTCACTCACTTTCGGCACCCGCCTCGCCCCGAGTTCGACACCCCTGGCCTGGCTACTCTGGGGGCCCCAGGGGGCGGGGGCGGGAAGGGCAGGGTGGGCCCTCTGCACAGCAGTGACCTGTCTCTCCTGTCCCCTGCCCCGCAGCTTCACGCAGGCCATGCTGAGCCAGCCCAGGATGCAGAGCCTGGACAACCCCTTGGCCTACCGCGTGGGCCTGGCGCTCCTGGGAGTGGGCGGCGCGTTCGTCCTGTCCAGTTTCCTGGCTCTGGGCTTCACCGGCACCTTCCTCGGTAAGACCCCCAGAGCAGGGGGCCGGGGCCCTGCTACCAGCAGCTCCAGGCCGCCTTTGCTCCTCCGGGCCTTGCTCTGCCCTGCTCGGCTTGGGAGGCGGGGCTCTCAAACCCCATCCAGCCGCTTGGCCGCCAGGAAGGGCGGGATTTCTGTTCGCTGCGTGCGGGCCGCGAGCCGGAGCTGGCGACAGACGGGGGGCGCTGCGCCTTCTGCTTTCCCCACTGCCTGCGGCTCCGGAGCTTTGGGGCTGGGAGCCCAGTGCTGGCCTGGCCGGATGTCCTCCTGACGTCAACTCCCAGCAGCTTGGAAGCTCGGGAAGGGGAGTAGCCCGGGGGGCGGGTGGGGGCTGCAGGGGCCGGGGCAGCCCCAGGACTGGGGGAGGGGCAGGGGGCCGCACCCTCCGGACACGCAGGGCACAGGGAGGTGAGCGGCTCTGCAGGCCTGGGTCAGGGGCTCCTGGGTCCTCCTCCCCTCGCTCCAGCCCGCTGTGGGGTCTTGGCCTCCATTCCCTGCAGTGCCTGGGGCGGCCTGGGGCTCTGTGGGCGGCAGCAGGGGTCCCAAGAAGACCCCCGGAAGGCAAACGAGCGTTGTCGTCCTCTGGGGACCAGCACTCGAGCGAGGACCGGGCAGCAGCTGGAGGGAGCCCGGTGCTAGAGGAGGGTGTGCAGGTGCAGGGGGAACCCGGGAGGGCAGGGTGGCTGGTGTGCAAGGGCCAGTGGGGCCAGAGTGGAAGGCCAGCCGGGGGCCACGTCACACGACCGGTGGGGCCGAGACAGGCTGGGGGGCAGGGAGGAGGTGGGGACCACGGTGTGGGCCTCATGGAGGGGGAGGGAAGGGTGGTGCTGTCGCATCAGGTCAGGAGAGCAGGGGTGAGCAGGCCCACAGCAGAGGGCGGCGGGGGGCAGGGCAGCGGAGGGCCTAGAGGAGGGAGGGGGAAGGGCCCAGATACCAGCCGCCGCCTGGGAGAAACGGTCTGGCAACTCAAGGGGCCCACGGGCTCCGTGATGTAGGGCACGGCGGCCGCTTCCCTCCCGTCAGTCACCCCGAAGCTGGTCTCTGTGCCACCGGGAAGAAAGGTTCCCGCGGCTCCCCGGCCCCGAGCCCTCTGTCCCCAGAGAGCGATGACACCCCTGCAACTCCTCCTGCCCTACTTGCTCCTGGAGCTCAAGGGACGTCGGGGGAGGGGGCCTTAGTGAGCAGTGCTGCGCCCTGGGGGCGATGCCCTGGCCGGGCGGCGCTGCACTCCGTGCCTGTCTCATGCCTCTTAGGGGAGGCTTCTCGGGGCGGCCACACACTCCCGTGTGAGCGGCTCCGGGCCGGCTGGTGGGGCCCAGGGCGGTGGGGGGGAGGAGGGCGGAGATGGAGGCAGAGACGGTGAATAAATAGCAGGCAGGCCTGCCTTGGACGGTGTGCAGGGGGAGGGTCTACAGGAGGGGCTGTGAGCTGGGGAAGATGGCAGAGGAGCAGAGGTGTGCAGGGAGCGGGGAACAGGCACCCCAGGCAGGGGGAACGGCGTGTGCAAAGGCACAGAGGCAGCAGCAGGTGGGCGTGGGAACTCGGTCAGTGCCTTGGTCCCTGGGGACCCCAGGCCCCTCCGCCTGGGATGGGGTGGCCAGGGTGTGACCCCCACCCCCCGCCGTCCTGCCCACCCTGTGCACAGGCGACTACTTCGGGATCCTGAAGGAGGCCAGAGTGACCAGGTTCCCGTTCAGCGTCCTGGACAACCCCATGTACTGGGGGAGCACGGCCAACTACCTGGGCTGGGCCATCATGTAAGTCCCGGGCTCCCGCCGCGCCGCCTGGCGGTGGGTCAGCGCTCGTACCACCGTGGAGTCCAGGGCACTGGTCAGGGTCCCCTGCCTCGAACAGGGGTCGGCAAACTGGCAAACCCCCTATTACAAGAGTGCGGGCTGCAGGCAGGTGAAGGAACGGCCGTGGCTGGGGCCCCACTGCCTCGTTCGTGGACACCGAAATTAGAATCTCACGTCATTTTCACGAGTCACAAAATAGCCTTTTGATTTTTTAAAACAATTAGAATTGTAAAAGCTGTTTGTGGCCCGGGGCCTGCAGGCTGCTGGCTCGGTGCTGGAACGTTTGGGCTGGGAGGCTCCCCGCCCACGGCCAGGCTGCAGGGACCCGCGCCCTGCGGACGACCCGCCGTCGAGGAGGCTGGCGCCGGCATCACGCCGCTCGCCCCCCGGAGCAGCTCCCGTTTGTCCACTTTCTGGATGAGGACGTCTTCCATAGGAAGTTTTTTTTTTTGTAGCAAGTGTTCTGCGTTTATTGAACGCTTGAAAACCACTTACCTAGAAGGTTACCAGTGCTCCCAGAGACCAGAAGGGCGACACGACCCAAAGGAATGAATCTCAATGGTGGAAGGTCTGGAGCGAGAAGTCCCCTCCCAGCCCCACCTTCGGGGGTGGCCCGGGATCCAATCACTGGGCTTTGAGTGACGAGGAGCCAGAGGGACATTTGTGGGTCTGCGGGACACCCCCCAACCCCAGCCCCACTTCAGACCAGGCAGCCCCCGCCCACCTGCCTTCAGCCTGGCCCCTGTCACCTGGGCTCAGGCGGTGGGAGCCAGTGGGGCAGGCTTCACATCCCTGACTGACCCACTCCCCAGAGCTTCTCCCACGACACACGCACGCACGTGCACGCGTCCTCCCTCTGTGCTCAGACGGGGCCTCCAAGGGCAGAGCCACAAAGTGGGTCCTCTCGTGCCCCAGCAGTGCGGGCGCCCAGGAGTGAGAGGTCGCCGCCTCCTCAGGGCTATCAGGCCAGGCTCCCGGGAACACGTGAGGGACCCTGGGGGGGGGCCAGGCTCCCACAGGCCCCTCAGGAGGACATCAGCCATACGGTGATGAGGAGGGGGCCTTGGCTGTGCTGGGGATGGAGTCCTCTGTCTGAGAACTCATTAGAGACAAGCCATTACCCGGGGCGCCAGACGCTGACCCAGCAGAGCTGCCCCAGGCCTTCCGCAGCCCATCTGCCCCCCGACCTGTGACCCCACGGATGGGCCTTCCTGGTACCCAAGCAACCAGGTGTGTGGGAGCCCCAGAAGGCCCAGAGCGGCGGGATTCTGGGCGCACCAGGAACCGGGCCTTCTCTCCCTGGGCCTGTCAGCCCGAGTGGGACGCCCCCTCCCCAGTATGCACAGCCGGGTCCCTGGGACCAACCCCACCACCGCCCCAGGCAGCCTGGGCTCCGGCATGTGGGTCACCGTGGACCCCCGTTTCCTCATCTGCAGTGTGGGGTGATCATCTCCACATAGGTGGTTAGGTGCGACGGGTCTTTGAAGGTGGGAAAGTTCGCGCAGACAGAATGGAGACGGGCCCGTGTCGGGGCTGACCACGTGCCGGCTGCCCCCCCCCCCCCCCCGCCTCCGTAGAGCCTAGTTAACTCGGCTTCCCCGGCAGGGGCCGTCAGCCTTAGGGATATGGTGGCCACAGAGCCCCGGCCCTGAGGTCCCCTGGGGGGGTCCAGCCTGCCCCGCCCCAGCTCCTGGGCTGCCGGCTGTGCGGGGGAAGCCCTGCCCACTCCAGGAAACAGCACCAGGGCCGGTGAGCAGAGCCTCAGGAGGGCAGATCTCATCTCAGCCCCAAAGCACCTGTGGCCTTGGCACGTCCGCGCGGCACTGCCGAGGGCCCAGCGGCCCAGTCCGCCTCTCAAGCTTGATGTGCGTGGAGCCCGTGGAATGGGAGCTGGCGGTTTCCTAGGGGACACTTCATCTTCACTGTTGCTGGAGCCCCCAGAGGGACAGTGGGAGGTCCCAGCGGGAGGGGAGTGGGCAGGGCCGAGGGTCCCCAAAGGGTATTCGTGTGTCTTCGAGCCCCTGTGCCTTGGGACCCCGGGCCTGGGGCTTACGTTCCCCTCTGGCTCCTGGGCTCCACCAGCCAGCTCCCCTCCCTCTCTCTTCCCGACTGTCTGTGCAGGGGCTCAGCCCCCGCAGCAGTCACCAGAGGGAGCCCTTGAAGGGGCCCAATGGGCACTCCGCCTGGCTTTGGCGGCCCTGGACCCCCTTCTAGAAAACAGCCGGAGAACGTCGCCTCTGGTGGGCAGGGAGCGCGTTTTTTGCCCCGGGACAGCCTCCTGTGCAGAAGAGGACACGCTGACCACTCAAGTGATTTGGGGAGGCCAGCCATTCCGTCCTCCCCACATCACTGCTCTGAGCTCCTGGCTGGGGCTGGAGGCCTGTGCACGGAGCCGGGCCTGGACGGGCAGTGGCGAGCCAGTCCCCGGCTCAGGGCCCGGACCGTGGAACCCTGGTCCCGCCCCTGACCCGCGTTTCCCTACAGGCACGCCAGCCCCGCCGGCCTGCTTCTGACCACGGTGGTGGCGCTCGTCTACACGGTTGCCATCCTGTACGAGGAGTGAGTAAGCGCCGTCTCGGGCCAGGGCTGCCGTGTACCGTCCGCGTGACCTGCGCCAGCCCTGCCTCTCCCTCCAAGGCCTTTCCTGGGGCCTGGGCAGCTGGCCATGCCGAGTCACCGTCAGGGTGGCAGACGAGCAGCTGAGAGCGGGCACACGCGGCCCGGGTGCCGGGCAGGTGGCGCTGGACCCTCCTGCTCCCACACGGACCCCTCACCCCGTCCACGCTGGGTGGGGGGCCTGGGTGCAGCGTCAGCCTCGACGCCAGCTTGAGCGAGCCTCTCTCCCACCCCTGCAGGCCCTTCACCGCCGAGATCTACCGGCAGAAAGCCTCCCAGGCCCACAAGAGGAGCTGACGGCCCGTGGCCACTCCGTGAGGGTCCCCACCTCGGGCTTGCCCCGAGCACACACCCCTTGAGGGGAGGGGGAGAGCGGTGCCCGGCCTGGGCCGTCCAGTGCCTTGGAAACGTGGCTTGGGGACCTGGAAGGCGCCGTGTGGCCCCAGAGCCCCCTGCCCTGCTGCCCACCATGTCCTGACCAATAAAGGCGCCTGACCCCAGGCCCCCCTTGGTCTCTGTCTGTCCAGGCCGGGGAGGGGCAGGCTGGGGTCTGGGAGGGGGGTCTCTGAGCCAGGAGGGGCGCCGCCATCCACGCCGAATGGGGGGGACTGCCCAGGCCCTTGGGCCTCCTGTGCCACCAGCCTCGCCCCACTTCTGCCTGCCTCGGTTTCCTGGGTGGGAAGCACTGGGCCCTCCCCCACACCCCTGCCAAACCCAGTGTCCCTGGTTACTGACATTTCCCTCCTAATCCCTCGTGGACCTCGCGTGGCCACAAGGAGCAGCTATGGGGCCATCCGGGACCGGCTCCCGGGCCTGACCGCAGAGCCACGGGGACGGGGCAGGACCTGCATTTGGGCCCGGCCTCCCCTGCACAGCCCCCTGCGGCACAGAACTCGCCTTTCCTCCCGGATGGCAGCCGGGTGTGCTCGATCTGTGTGCCTGGCCCTGAGCCTTGCGTTCTCACCTGTGAAGTGGCTGCCATAGCCGTGCCCGCCCTGGGCACCGGAGCTGCTGGGCCCCCACCCCGCCACAGAGCGCCTCAAGGGTACCCTTTGGTGTCTGGGTTCCAGAGGTCTCCGGGCTTGAGGGGCCACAGGAGGCACGGAGGCTGACCTTACCCAGCGCCTCTGCTCGCATGCCTCCAGGGACAGGAGGTATGTGCCCTCCGCGGGCACCGCTGCACACGTTCTCCCTGGCCTTCCAGGACGCGCCGGCCCCCATGGCCTAAGCCCTCCCTGTGTCAGGGCGAGACCAAGCACCTCCGGGCCTCTGACCCGCGGGTCACGCCGCCGTGAGGGCTGGGCCCGGAGTGGAGAGGGTCGGCTGTGATGGGAGCAGCCCGCAGCTGAGGAGGGAACTGCCGAGGAAGCGAGGTCAGAGGGGAGACCCAGCTCCGTTTAGCCCTGCCCTCTTCGTCAGGTGTGGCTGTGGGCCGGGCTGACGCAGGACCCTCTCCGGGCGAGGAGCTGCTGGGGGTGGGCTTGGGCGGCAGGCTGGCGCTCAGCACAAGCATCCATCCACACGCCCCCTGACGGCGCCTGCCCGGCACTCCTTAACCACGGCTTTCAAGAACCTTCTAAACCACTCTGTGCCAGCAGACCAGGCTGTGGTGGACACTTCCTGCCTTGGGGTCCAGCTGTCCGACCCCAGCCCGCCCCCAACGTTTGGCCAAATGGTTTAAGAGGTTCCCGTTCCACTCTGAGCTGGAAAATTGCTTCATTGCAGGGAAATGATACAGGCAGGCGCTCAAAGATAGGAAGAGAGACCACTGGTAACATCGTAAGCCTGGACCACCCAGAACTGATGCAGTGGTGGGGGGAGGGGGCACACTTTGGGGAAAGAACGATAGGTGTGCTCAGGGCCTAATGAACTTGGCTGACCTGGGAGAACAAGTCTTAGAACCTGGCATCTGTGGGTGGGGACGGGCCCAGGTGCCAGGAATCGAAGGTTGAGAACCCAGGCTGGGCTTAGTACCCGCCACCGTCACCAGCTGGAAGGGGCCAGACCTAGGGTGGCGGGAGGGAGGCTCTGACTCTAGGCTGGGTCCTGGCCCACTGACCACCCCAGGGAGAGCTGTGTTCAAACCCTGGACCGTGCAGTTATCAGCTGCGGACCCCGAGCAAGTCACTCCCCTTGCCTCAGTTGCTCCATCTGTAAAATGGAGAGCCATAGTTCCCGCCCCTCAAGGGTGCCACGAGAAAGGACTTAAGAACAGTGCCTGGCAGGGCATACGTGGGATAAACACTCCTGGCCCCCCTGCAGAGGGTGTGGGATTCGGCTGGAATCCTGGTCTCAGAGGGCTGGCCGAGAAGCCAGCCAGAGGCCCTGTGTAAACAGCCAGGGGTGCGGGCTGGCACCCCAGCATTGCCCACAGCTCCGACCTGCGTGGATGGCTGGCAACAGCTAACGGCCCTGGCTTTCTCCCAAATCGGAGAGCCTCGCCTGTCACCGCGGGGAGATCGCGATGGCTTTTCCATGAGCTCCAGGCTGGAGCCGGCCAGCTCTGGCAGCCTCTTCCCCAGCCTTTCAGCAGCAGCCCACTCCTGTTTACTGATCTACCTGCTGCCCCCCCGGTTTCTCCTGTGGCCTCGTGGGTCATTTATTATTGTTGTTATTACCAGGTCCTGCCCCTACACTGGTCGCAAGTTCTCAGCCAGTCAGAGCCAGACCACCATCTTCCAGAAGAGGAACCTGAGGTCCAGAGAAGGCCAGAGACTGCTGTGATGCCCACACAGCATTCAGGCTCGCTCTGGCTTCGAGACCAGCTCCCCCAACTATAAAAATGGGAATGTTGGCCCACTGGACTCCAAAGGCACAAAACGCTATGGGGAAGGGAGAGGACATTGGCCTCTGACTGAGGAAGGGCAAGCCTCTGGTCCTTCCAGTCTCCGACAGGAAGATGGCAGGACAGCCTCTGGCTGAAAACCCCTGCCAGGATCCAGCAGATGTCTGGTTGGGAGAAAGGAGCTGAGCCTGCAGTAGAACGCGGTGTCGGAACGCTCTGGCTGCGCTCACTCCAGCCCTGAGCGTGGCGCTCACGGCTCCCCGTTCTGGCGGCGGGGCCTCTGCTGCACCCTGGCGGCCGGAGCGCGCGGCGCCCACCTAGCGCTGGCACGGCCGCCCAGGAGCAAAACCCGCCTGGGACGCGAAGGGGTTTACGCTGGGCCAGTTCGCAGAGCTGGTGAGAAGGTGCGCAGAGCCCGGACGCGGTGCCTGGCACCAGGCAAGCACATGCCATCACGCTGCCCAGTGTCGTTATTCTCTGGGAAATTGCGTCCCAAAGAAAGTGAGTGTGGGCGCGTGTGAGAGCTGCGGTGGCAGAGGAGGCAGGGGGGTTCCTTGCCCCAGGTCAGAGGCACAGCCGGGACTGCGTCCCCGACGCCCTTGCGGCCGCCGAGCCCCGCGTAGCGGAGAAGCGCAGGGTCCGCGCGCCCGTAGCCGCAGGCAGACCCTGGACCGTTTCCTTCCTGAGCCCCGCGGGCGGGAACGGGCGGCGGCCCGCGGAGGTGGAGGGAGGGCGCGGCGGGGCCCGCGGGCGTGCGCACCGTGACGCGCAGAGGCTGGGCGGGCGCGGGGCGGGGCGGCCACGCGGGCTGCATATAAGGGCAGTCGCTGGGCGCTGAGAGGCAGAGGTTTCGTCCGGGAGCTAGAGCCCAGGCGCAGCCCCAGCCCGAGCCCGAGCCGCGCCGCCCGGCCGCTCTGCCGGCCCCGCCGCTCTGCCCCGTTCCCCCAGCCACAGTCGGCTCGTCTCGCGGCCCCGCGCCCGCCTCCGCGGTCCCTCTGCTCAATGAAATTGGCCGCGATGATCAAGAAGATGTGCCAGAGCGACTCGGAGCTGAGTATCCCGGCCAAGAACTGCTACCGCATGGTGGTCCTCGGCTCGTCCAATGTGGGCAAGACGGCCATCGTGTCGCGCTTCCTCACGGGCCGCTTCGAGGACGCCTACACGCCCACCATCGAGGACTTCCACCGCAAGTTCTACTGCATCCGCGGCGAGATCTACCAGCTCGACATCCTCGACACGTCCGGCAACCACCCCTTCCCCGCCATGCGGCGCCTCTCCATCCTCACTGGTGAGCCGGGGCGGCCGGGCAGCGGGCGGGGGAGGGAGCGCGCCGCCGCAGTGCCGGGGACCCCTCGTCCCCGGGCGCCCGGGCTGGAGGCGCGGTCCGCGGAGAGTTCGGCGCGCCCCTCGCGGCGGCCGGAGCCCCGGCGTCGGGAGGCCCCGAAGTCAGCCCGCTTAAGTTGTCCCCTGGCGGCTGCCCTCACCCTCTCCTTTTTCTGCTCCCCGCAGGAGACGTGTTCATCCTGGTGTTCAGCCTGGACAACCGCGACTCCTTCGAGGAGGTGCAGAGGCTCAAGCGGCAGATCCTCGACACCAAGTCTTGCCTCAAGAACAAAACCAAGGAGAACGTGGACGTGCCCCTGATCATCTGTGGCAACAAAGGGGACCGGGACTTCTACCGCGAGGTGGAGCAGCGCGAGATCGAGCAGCTGGTGGGCGCCGAACCCCAGCGCTGCGCCTACTTCGAGATCTCGGCCAAGAGGAACAGCCGCCTGGACCAGATGTTCCACGCTCTCTTCGCCATGGCCAACCTGCCATGCGAGATGAGCCCGGACCTGCACCGCCGGGTATCGGCGCAGCACTGCGAGGCGCTGCACAAGAAGGCGCTGCGGGGCAAGAGGCTGCGGCGAGCGGGCGGCGACCAGGACGACGCCTTCGGCATCTTGGCGCCCTGGGCGCGCAGGCCGAGCGTGCACAGCGATCTCATGTACATCCGCGAGAAGGCCAGCGGCGGCGGCCAGACCAAGGACAAGGAACGCTGCGTTATCAGCTAGGAACTGCCACCCCGCGCGGACGCAGAACCTCAGGAGGCCCTCTCGTCCAAGAGCCAAGCGTCCGGGCTGTGCGTCCCGAGCCGCGCGTGCGCGGACGGGCGTCTTCCTTCCCAGCGCTCCAGCCTGTTCACTGGGGAGACTCAAAGGAACCGAGAAGGGACCATCATCTGCTCCGGAAGGAAAGAGAGCTAGCTGAGCCCGGGCTCCCCCCACGTCCGATCCCCTGTTGGCGCCCGCTAGCCCCACGCGCCCAGCAGAGGGTGAATTGGCCTCGTTTCTCACAAAGACCTAAGAATGGGGGTGGGAACGGGAGTTAATCAGCCGCCACTGGGCTTGCAGAAATGGGTCCTGCCGGCTGGAGGGCCAGGACAAACGGGGCATTATCTGTGACTGGGGGTTGCCATGACAGCTGGCCTGAAACTGAGGGCGGGGTCCGATGGCAGGGAGTGACTTGTTTACATGTGCGCAACTGCACAAAGCAAAACATGAAACTCGCACTTTATAGTAGCAGTTCTGGTGTCACCATTCGACACGAACAAAATCTTACCTAGGTGTTTGTACTGTGTGTGTCTTTGAAGTTAGTCTTGTTACTGGTTTTTTAATATAAAATAAAATAACTTAAAATGGAAAACCATGCTTCCTCTGCTTTTAGAAATAGGTGGAAGGGGGAAGGGTGAGAAGGGAAAGGCGGGTTTCTACTTCTGTGGAATGAGAATCCCCGTCCCCAGAGCTGGAAAATAATCCTGGCTTTCTGAAAACAGCTTCAGCCCTCCTGGGAGAAAAGGCTCCAGAACAGCTCCAGGTGACTGGATGCCTTTCCACTCCTTAGAAGGCCGGGACAACAACAAAGGACTTCAGGGTCCTTCCTAGAGATGCATCTTTCCAGGTGTTTACCTGCCTAGTTTGCCCACTGGCCCAGCCCCCAGGGCCTCCGGGACCGGCCAGCGCCGTCCTATACTCAGCACAGGCCCAGGGCAACAAAGCGTCACCAAACCTGGAACCCGCAGACGGTTCAAGGGGTCCCTCGGGCCCTCTCCTGTGCAGGACCCTCATCCTGAGTCAGCTTCAGGCTCTGCCACGTAGCCACCTGGACCCAGTCACCATCAGCGTCCCGGCCCCTCCAGCTCCAGGAAGCGCTCGCCACCCACGTGGGGTCCAGCACCCCCTCTCGGCAGTTGAGGGCACCCGGTCCCAACTCGGGAACAGCTCTCTGCCCACTTGCAACCGTGCACGGTGGGGCAAGTGACGCCCGCCAAGCCTCAAATTCTCTGCCCATGAAACACAGAGAGCAGACGCCTCCGCGTGGGGTTGCTGTGGGGGCCGCGGGCGACGTCTTACGTGGTGCCCGCCAACAGGAATCCGAGTGAGGCGTCAATGCTGTCCCGGGGAGGGCTTTCCACCGTTCTGGGGGACTGCCCCCCACCAGGCCCCGACCCACCCTGGGAGGAGGAACGGCAGCCCCGGGGGGTTACTGCGGGCAGGATGGCCTCGGGGCCACCGCACCCTGGGCATGGACGCCACTCCCGGGAGGGTCAGCCCACATGCGCGCTGTCTAGCTGATGTGGCCGTGTGTGCCGGGGGTTGGCGCAGGGGCACAGAGCGGAGGTGCCCACGGTTCATTCTGTCTCCTCTGAGCAAAGTAGAGGGTTTTCCTCTCAACTATCCAAAGGGGATGTCCTACTGTGAATTTCTCAGCACAAACCCAAGACGTCCTGACAGCAGAGCACAAGTTCTTTTAATCACACGCTTGAAAAGTGTCACAAGTCACAGCTCTGGAGCACAGGAGAGGCCCATGAGGAGCCCGTGTCCACCGCAGCCTGCCGGGAGAGCCCGGCCGCCTGGTATTTCTGAGCTTTGTGTCCCATAGTATTTGGTCGGAGCCTTAAAACTGGCCCACACGCTACTCTGAAACGTCAAGAAAATAACTGATTCAGTTGACAACAGCCCCACGGTAGAGCTGGTCTAACAGGTGACACACACTTAAATTCAGAGCCTGCGCCTGAAACCTGACACCCCCCTGCACACCTGACAGGTGGCGGCCGGCAGACGTGGACGGAACCCCTGCTCAAAACATCTTCAACCTACATCCCTGCCAACTGCAGGCAGCTGTTAAGCACCCGACTCGGTCAGCACAGGTTATGAGCCCGTTTCTGGATCTGAACGCTATTCAGCCACCTGTCCTGCATCCCTCAGAGGCGAAGGAAAGAGACGCTCTTACCTCAGTCTGCTCACACTAACACGCCGTCCGTCTAGGAGAAACCCAGGTGTTCATAAGCATCTATGAACCAGGCCTTGGCCGCATGACTCCCAGGTCCAGGGCTCCCCACCCCGAGGGGCCATCAGAACCGTGGCCCTGAACGAAAAGCACACCGTGGCCACCTGTTCGCATGCTGTGCGCAGGCCAGAGGGGAAGTCGAGGTCACACCAGGAGCAGGACTCTGAGAAGCTGTTAGAGGGTCTCTTCACCTGGAGACCACGGCCGGTGACAGCGCGTGGTCTGAGGTGGTCTGGCCATTCTCGGGCATGAAATGGCTAAACAAGCCACCTGCAGGTGACGAGGGGCAGAGGAGCAAGAGTCTCTGCCACCCCACCCACACGTGGGAGGCAGAAACCTGGAGGCGGGGCTGCCGGCAGGGCCCTGGGTGGGCAGCCCACAGTGACACCCACCCCTCAAACACAGCAGGAAACAACTATTCCAGAGCAAAGAGCCACCCTCAAGTCTTTAGGACCAGTGCCGTTCTCCCGAGGCCTTTTTCTATCCTGAACCCTCGCCACGTGAGTGCAGGCTAAGTGTCCAGTGGACTCCACGCACCGTGCTGCTGCTCAACGCTGGCTACCTGGATACCCACCACCCGGGCCGGGAGCGGAGGGGGCGGGGGGGAGAGGGCGGCCGCCTCCCTTCCTGCTTTGCCCCGGATCTGCCCGCCCCTCCGGCCTCAGGAGCCCTCCTCCTTCCGGCAGCAGGCGCGCAGTCATTATGCATCTGGAGCGCGGCGACAGTACACAGGGACGCCCGGGGAAGCCGGCACGCACAGCGGCTCCGCAGTCAGGCCCACGTTCAGCCAAGCAGGCAGTGGCAGAGACCCCCTCCACAGGGCTGGAAGACGGGGGCCCGAGCCCGCCTCGTCCCGGAGGCCGGCTCATCTACTCCTTGGGGATCTCGAACATGCACAGGCTCCTGTACTTCTGCAGGAGCTCGTTCTTGGTCCGGACCTGCTCGCGGAGGCGGTGCAGCTGCTGCTGCTGCCGCTCGGGGCTCACGTGGATGCCAGGCATGGCGCCGACCACCTTGCGCATCTCCTGGAACTTGGTCTTGAGGGCGTTCAGGTCCTGGTGGACATCAGGGCTGTCCTTGTCCATGCTGCGGAGGCAGAGGGCAGGTGTTAGCACCATCAGCCCAGCCAGCTCCGTCCTCGCATCCCCACGGCAGGACGCCTGCTGCCCGCGTCCCCCACTGGGCCGGGCTGTGCGCCTGGGGGACGGGGCGGGTTCTTGCCTGTACAGCTGTAGCGCAGGCGGCACCCGACCCCAGAGCAGGCGCGCGCCGGACGCTGAGCCCTCCCGCGGAGCTGCTTCCCCAGCCCGGGCCGTGGGCACTGCACACACTGAGGCGACATTTGCTGAAAGAGTGGACGCCTGGCAAATAAGTTCCTAAGTGTCTGCTGAATGGATGAAAAACAGTAATACTTGCTGATATACCACATTTCTTCTAGTTTGAGACACTCCAGGCCAATCAGGAGACTATCCATGAGCAAAAGATAATTTTAGCTGATGTTCAGATGCTTGAACCTGTTAACATACATCCTAATTTCCATAGAGCTATTCATAAATTTTAAACTAGTTACAAGCTACTGGAAAATTTCCAGCAGGTACGCGTCCTCTCCCACCACCCATCCCTGATGGGAAATTTCAACCCAGATGGTGCTAATTCATGTTTATTATTAATCATTTCTCTGCTTATGCAGACAGAATATCCATCTTTCCTGGTGACCCACCGGTTAGAGCTCAGTCCTGACAAATGAGATGCACCAGGCCTGCTCACTATTTATCAACAGCTTGAACTCAGAAGCAAGATTTGGAGAATCAATAGTTTATTCTAGGGAATGAATGGCCAACCAAACATTTCCTTTTGTCATTTGAGGCCCTCAGTGTACACACACCATCAGTGGTACACCTTACCCCAGCTTTGAGGGAGCACGTTACATTCTAATTCTTTTATGTCTCTGCTCAGATCTACAACCCTGGACACACACCACATGGGCTTCTGAAATCATTCCACTTGGATGGCATATGTGCTAACACATCATTAGGAATCTAAGTCTCAAGGGAGTTTTGAAATTAAAATATAGTTTTAAGAAAACTGGTTCAGGGCTTCCCTGGTGGCGCAGTGGTTGAGAGTCCACCTGCTGATGCAGGGGACACGGGTTCGTGTCCCGGTCCGGGAGGATCCCACATGCCGCGGAGCGGCGGGGCCCGTGGGCCATGGCCTCTGAGCCTGCGCGTCCGGAGCCTGTGCTCCACAATGGGAGAGGCCACGGCAGTGAGAGGCCCGCGCACCACAAAAAAAAAAAAAAAAGAAAACTGATTCACATCACACAAGTCTCAAAGGACAAGGTAAAAACATACAAAAATATATAAAATAAAAATCTGGTAAATAACAAGGTCCTACTGTATAATACAGTATAATACAATATACAATATCCTATGATAAACCATATCGGAAAGAATATAAAAAATTGTACATATATGTGTAACTGAATCGCTTTGCTGTACAGCAGAAATCAACACACTGTAAATCAACTAGACTTCAATAAAAAAATGCAAAAAAAAAAGGGGGGGAGGAAATTAGGAGCCACGTGTAAAGCCCACCCGGAGGGAAGCTGAGCTGGGGGGCGGCTGTGCAAGCTTCCCAGGCTGCCCGAGGGGGAGGCAGCAGGACCCTGACTCCAGCCGAGAGAAGAGATGGCCTGGGTACCAGGGAGCAAGCAGGAGCTCCAGGGGGCCCGCCTCTGTGGCCAGTGCTGGTCGGCTCCTGACTCAGAAGGAAACAAAGGAGACCACGCTGGGTGGAGAAGCACAAAATCCACAAACCAGGGCAAGGCGAGGGCGCTCAGGACACCGCCGCAGGGCTCGAGTGACGGGCCACTTCCCAATGGTCCTCTGGGCAGGCCCGGCCGGAGGCGCGGACTCGGGCACGCCGCACAGTTCTAGCAGGCGAGCCTAAGAACGGTGCCCCACTTGCAGCTGCAAATGCATCAGCTGGGCAGGTGTGTCCACTGGTGACTCAGAAGCGAAGGAACCACCAGGTCACCGAAGTCACATCCTCCCAAACCCGAGAGGCATTTCTTTGGTCTCTTGGTGGCATCCGACTCGGGAAAGAAATGGGAAATGACTTCTTCCTCCTCAAAACCTCCGCCCCTCGGCCTCACGTCCCCACGCCCTCAATGTCCTCCTCGCCGACCGGCCCTGGGACCAGGCTTCTTCCCACACTGATGTCAGTGGCTGGTATCTTTCTAAAATAGTAAGGCCTTTAAATTACGACAGTAACAGGTGCTTGAGGGAATAAATTGTTTAATGACTGACAACCAAGGCTTACAAAAGGGAAGTCCCTCTAATCCCCCGTCCCAGGTAAGCTCTGTTAACACGTGGTGCGTATTGTCTAATATCGCTTCAAGATAGTCAGTAGCACACAAACACACATATACTTTTCAATTTGTTTTGACAAAATTGTGGCCACACTACACACATGGTTCTGATTCTTGCTTTCTTCATGTAAAATGCACCTTGGATGTCTGTCCATGTTAATATGTACACGATTATACGTCTCGATTGCTTGGCT